>NC_135800.1:11044552-11408078 GCF_051106095.1 Pogona vitticeps
CCAAGAAAGGAAAGACCAGCCCGATTAGACAGTGACCCCTGTTTCTGTTCACTGCTCGTGGCTTCCATAAAAGCGACAAAAGAGGAGCGATTAATTAATCAGTATTTATAGATGGTGTAGGAGATTTCAAACTGCTGACAGTCCCAACAAGAACAGACTCATCGAATCAACTGCGTTTATATTAGGGTTGGCTTTGCCATTCAACAGTTTACTCAGTGGGTCTACTCTCACTGGAACTAGGAATTTGCATTTATGCCCTAGGACGCCTGTGGCCCATTCAATAGAGGGTCAGTGGGGTTACCCAGAGAAAACCTGCACAAATAGCTTCGTTTCCGGCATGTTTAGCAAACCAGTGTTTTCTTTCTTTCCAAGTAGTAACATTCCCAGGATTTTCTAAATCCAGTTTCCAGAAGTGAATTACATGATTAAGCAGCGCTCCATCACAATACTAAGAGGATTAGACATCTACAGATCTAAGCTCCTTAGACCGCAGCCTTCCAGTTACTCGTTCGGAAGACGTTAGAGCGCCTTCTCGATTGATTGCCTTGACTAAATGGGTACACCAGATTGGCACATGTGGAAAAGCTGGACCTGGGTGCTTGTTTGGGGGACCCTGAAGGATCATAGTCTCGCCACACTTTGTGTGGGTACTGTTATTAACAATTGACACGTCATGGGTCTAAATCCAACGGGTGGTCTCAATGCAAAGGGAGCCATTGACTCCACTTCAGAATTGTGACGTTCACACCGTTCTGCTGTTTTATTATTTTTTTCTCGGTGGGTCTCTGCTTGGGGCTGCCAAACGGACTCAAGCCTTATGTCGCTGGAGATGTTCAGAATGGGCACTTGGGGGGTTGTGCCCAAAAGTCCTCCCCCAGGGGCTGGCCTGCCTGTAGGCAGCGAGGCGGAGGTGGAGTGAATTGCCACATCTTCCCTCTTGCCTAGGACCTCCGCGGACAACCTCAGGGAGGCAACCTGGCCAGGCTGTGACTTCCAGCCCACGTGTAACATCCCTTTGTGTCGGTCTGCCAATAAGATGCATACTGGCACTGTGGCATTGTCGTGTGCACCTGGAGGGCCTTCTTTCCCTGTGAGCCCAAGGAGCCGCCAATTTGAGCAACATTCAGGGCTCACCTTCATACCCCAAGATTCCCCCCGGCCTCTGCTGCCTTTATTGGACAGGTGAGGGGATGGTGGACAGGCCCCAGGGTGCCCGCTGGAGTCTCAGGGAAGTGCTGTGCCCTTCGGAGACCCATCCCAGGGCAAGCCGGGTGGGAGCAGCAGAAAGTTTAGCTTTTATTTGTTGAGTAGCTTTGAATCTGGACAGACTTTCCTGCCCCTTTCCGAGCTGGCGCCTGGGAGTCCCGGGTGGGTCTGCCTGTGGCTGAACGTGGTGGGGTGACTCCAGCAGGTGCACCCGTCCATTCTCTCTGTTCTCTTCCTTTGACCCCCCTGGCTTTTTGGCTCACCATCGCTGAGCCCCTTGTACCCGTGGAAGCGAGACATGGAGCGGAGCCCCATCACTGCAACGTGTCGAACCGTCTCATTGCCCAAGCCGTGACGACAGGGGCCCAAAGCACCGTGGGGGGGGGGAAGCTTCCCGCTTGGCTTGTTGGTGTTTTACTGAAAAGGAACATCCAGTGGTGTCCCCACCACCCCCACCACCACCTTGGGTCCTTGGATGTGCTTGAACTCCCAGAAGCCTCCACCCCTGACCATGCTTGACCAGGGTTTTTGGGAGTTGTAGTCCGGGAACCTTTGGGGACCCAAGGTTGGAAACCTCTGATCGAGGAGACGTCTGGGTGTTTTGAAGCAGCCTCTTGAAGCAATGCAAACTTCTCAACCGAAAATAATACCCTTTGAACCATTTTCTCCGCTTCAGAACTTTTCGAGGCGGGAAAATGGGCATTTTTTGCACAGAAGTGTGTGTGGTGTCCCCAAAGCCTTTAATTTTCACGCAGAACAGCTTGCGTTTTGCACGTGGAAACCACCTCGTATTGGTGAGAAAACCTGAGCATGTCTCACGTCCTTCACGGCGGAGGAAGCCATGGAAGGATCGGCTGAGGGGGGATCTCAAAAGACACTTGATCCAACTGGTTCAGGGGGAAAAAGGAAAGGTGCTCTCCAGTTTTTTTTTAATTTCGGCTGCTACCGGTGGGAACTTCTCTTCGCTCAAGATTTGTCTGCCTTGAAGGCTCTTGAGAAAAAGCCAAAAAGTTAATTGTCAGTAAAGTATAAGTAAAAAATGATTGCAGAGTTGCTTATGGGATCTTCTTGGGTTGATTTCTATGTGTGTTTTATTGCTAATACCCTTAAGGTCTACCAATCAGCGCCTGGTGCAAAAGGCACACAACAAGAATTTTGTAAAAAATCCCAGCCCCTGGAAGACCCAACCTGAGCGGAGAGCCAGCCGTCCCCCTCCAAAATCCGCTCTGGCTCCCCGCCTTTTTTTTTCTTGCCAGTGTTTTGCCATAAAAGGCATGAGGCACTGTGCACCTCCTGTTCTGGGTAAACGAGTGGGAGTCAGGAATCCCGTCGGGTCTAGTGAGAATCACTGAGGCATCTACTCAAGAGATCAAGGGTGGCCAACCTGGAGAGGTTCTCAGGGGAGCGGCAGCGTTCAGCAGCACAGGGGGCCAAAAATGCCAAAAATAACAGCAGCACCAGCCGCAGTGACAATAAACACAGAAAATAAAATCTGAATCGGATGGAACGTCCACTTTTGGAAAAATGGGGAATGCATGTGAACTATTCTAATTCAAACACCCCACACACAGACTTTCTTTTGGGGGGGGGATGTCCTTCAGGATAGAAAGCGGGAAGGCCCCAGGATGCAGAGCCCATAGGTGGTCCCACGGACACACCGGCTGTTCAAGGGTACGTCCGCAGGATCTTCCAGGGAGCGCCTCCTCTTTTACCCCATGGGTGCTAGAGGGCAGGGGTAGGGCAGACCACTGCAGGCCAGCTCCGTGAGGGCTGGCTGGCTGGCTTGCTGAACCGGCTTCTCCCTCTCCTCCTTCCTCTGCCAAGCCCATGGCATGTTAGCTGACTGGATGCCAGCTACCGGGTTTGGCTTGGGTTTGTTTTCCTCGCTGTGTTCTTGAAATGTGCCTTCGGTTCACTTGCTTGTTTTATGTGACCTGTGAACCAAGGTGTTGTATATAAACCTTCTTTTTGACCATTGTTAGGCACCTTTGGTTTGGTTTTGGTGGAAAAGGTAGGATATAAATTCAGCAATACACCTTGGCAAAAAGAAGGCAAAGTCCTGTAATTCTGTGAGGTTTGGATCGTGGCAACCAAGATCCAAACATGTTCAGCCACGCTGGGGCCAAGTAGGACCTTCCCAGGTGTTGATGGATGGCCCCTGCCCCATGGGCTTCATTGGAGAGAGCTGCTGGAACCTGCAGTTGTCATTCCCTGTCCCCCCCCCCGCCCCAGCTATCTCTTCTGAGCTAAGCAATGCATTGTTGAGCACAGAGTAAGTCCTATAACGACACCTTGCAGAGGCATCCGTCGATGTTCTGTATTTGCATATGGACAAGCATGGTCAACGGAAGCGTTCCAGTATATTATCTCTTCAGTTCCCCTTTTGTACAGTGTCCATTTTATTGCCGCTTAACGTTTGGGTGGGTGGGTTGGCTTCACGATGATCTTTCTTGCCTCCCTTTTCCAGTCAGCAGGCGGGGGGTCTCTCCCATCACCCGTCTTTCCTCACAGCCTGCTGGGGATCCTTTTCTGGCGCATGTTCCTGCTGACGGGACCCCCCAACCAAACCTGTACAAAAACCTCCTTCTCAGCCTTCCGTCCGGGTTCCTAAATTCTGTTGAGGACTTGATATTTTTTTTTATTTTCTTTTTTCCCTCTCACTTTTTTGTTCTTCTGTTTCTTGCATGTGCAGTTTTGTAAAGCAAACTCGAAGTACTGTTTCTCGCAGCTCGTCGGTCTCCAGCGTAAATTCACCGTGAGTTGCCCCTCTGTGTACAATATTCAGTCAATAGATTTATGGTATATATATATGATATATATGATATATACATAATATATATGATATATAGACACATACGGAAGGAGACCCTCCTTCCACCGGGCGCCCTTCCTTCCTTCCTTCCCTTCTGCTTTAGACATCGGCTTCATGGCGGCGCAGTCGGATGGCACCCGGAGCAGACCAGCCTTGCCCTCTTCCTGTTTGTGGGTTGCTCCGCAGCCGTTCCGTCGTCGTGTGGCGTCCTGTGTGCCTTCTCCCCTCGCCTCCCTCATCTCTCTGTGCTCTCGCATGATCCTCCTGCTGTCTCTCCTTCGCCCTCCTGCCTCCGCCATCACCTCCTCCGTTTTTGACCTTTGTGATCTTGTTCTATGCCTTGTCTTGAGTCGAAGTGATGTGTTTGGTTCCTCTCTCTTACTCCCATCTGAAGGATTTCTCCTTGCCCTGTTTTTTCCCATCCACCCACCCGGCGATGGTGTCGGGGGGGGGGAGAGCAAGGCAGAAGTTGAGTGAGAGGCAGTCAGTCCCCCCCCCCCCGAACCTGTGGTGCCCTTGTGGGGGGGGGGAAGAGGCTACTGGCATCCCTACCATCCCTAAAAGGGTCGCCATCTCGGTCCTCCTCTTCCTCGTCTGGTCCCTGAGCATTCGGTTACTGCCGGGGGTCTGGGAACCGAGCACGCCTCTCCCCAGAGGGAGAAGGCAAGCGCGGGATGGTCGCCCGCCACTTTCACTGCTGAGATGTTCAGAGAAGATGGCAGAGATGCCGTAGCTGCAAGGCCACCAGGCGCCAGAGGTTGGCCACCCTGACACCAGCCCTGGGCAAAAGAAAGGAGGGACGGACTTGGGGCGTTGGTCGCTCGGATGGTTGGGATGATACCCAAGAGGCCAGAGTGGACCCCGGGGGCAAAGGTCCCCAACTGACCCGGAAGCTAAACTGTGGGCATTAAAAGAACCCCGTTCCCTGGCATGAGAGGTGGCGGTCGTGGATGCCCACGTGAGCCGCTGAGAAAAGGGAGTCAGAGGAAGAAATGGAAGTTGGAGCCGTGAATGGTGGCGGCGGTGGCAGTGCCATGCCGCCCCCCAGCATTGAGGCGATGGGTCCCAGCGCTGGGGGAGAGGCGTGAGAGGGTTCTGTTTCACTCCTGCCCCGCTTCTGGTCCTCCCAGAGGGTCAGGGCCTGTTTGGCGTGGGAGCCCTGTGTGCTGGATTAGACGTCCCTTGGGTTGGATCCAGCGTGGCCCTCCTTGTGTTCCTTCAGAGCCACTCTCTTTTGGGTGGCCAGTTGGGGCGAGGAGCGTCGCTTCAATGCCCAGTAAACCCGTCTGGTCCGGGGAGATGGCGCCAGCCCGGTCGCTGTGGGGATTGGGACCACCGGGCAGTCACGCCGCCTCGCCCTGAGCGCTGCCTCGCGCCTGGCGCCTGGCGCCGTGGCCAGGAAAAGGTTAGGCAGAGTCCGTTTGGGAGCAGCCAGCTTGGGTCTTCCTCTCCACTTCCTGTTCAGGGCAGAGGGGGGCGGGAACCCTGCCCGAAAGAGGAGAAAACGCAAGAGGAGGCTGTTCTGAAGAACCACCCACGGCACAAAGAGGAGACCGTCGCTGCTCAGGAGGACGACGTCCCAGCTGTAACCCCCCCCCTCCCTATCAGCGAGAATTCAGGGGAGTCAGTCCAGAAGGCCCTCGGCTCGGACCGCTGTCACCTCCGGCTTCAGCCGCTCTCCATCTCGGAGCTCCTCCAGCGTTGCAGGCCCAGGCGTTGCGGGCAAGAGTTTTGCCGATGACCCTTTGCACCTCTTCAGGGAGGTGCTGAAAAGTTGCTGAGGATCTTCTCCAGCTGCTTCTGAGGGACCGTTCTACCAGGATGGCTTCTTGACTGTCACTTTCACTCCCTCCCTCTCCCTCTCTCTCAATCTCTCTCTCTCAATCTCTCTCTCTTTCTCTCTCATTTTTTGTTTTTTGGAGAAGGACAAGCAGAATCAGCAAAGGTACTGCAAGATGTCAGGCAAGAAGGAGCGAAGGGCAGCCTTCCAGATGTCACGGGACTGCAACTCCCCGGGTTGCTCACCACGGGCTCTGCTGGCTGAGGCGGACGGGAGTTCCAGGCCAGCAGCACCTGGTGGGGCCCACGCTCCCTAACCTGCTCTGGTGGACGGCAGCGTGGCCAAAGGTGCAAGTGAACTCTTAGAAACTGGAGTCCGTGGCATGTGCTCAGACCCTGATTTTAGAAATGGGATTTAGAAAGACCAAGATGGACCGGAGGAACACTCAAAAGGAACGAAAATAAGATCTGATTCCTTTAATCCACCTTTTGAAATGCTGACATTGAGCTACTCTTAAACACATGTTTGAGGGATGTGATGGTGCTGCAGATTAAACCGCAGAAGCCTCTATGCTGCAAGGTCAGAAGAGCAGCTGTTGTAAGATTGAATCCACACGACGGAGGGAGCCCCCGTCGCTTGTCCCAGCTCCTGCCAATCTAGCCGTTCAAAAGCATGAAAAAATGCAAGTAGGTAAATAAGTGCCACCTCAGTGGGAAGCTAACAGCGTTCCATGTCTAGTCGCGCTGGCCACGTGACCACGGAAACTGTCTACAGACAAACGCTGGCTCTGTGGGTTGGAAACGGGGATGAGCACCGCGCCCTAGAGTCGGACTAGACTAAATGTCAAGGGGAACCTTTACCTAAACAGAAGTAGAAAGGTCATCTCTGGATTAACAAGGCTAAGTTTTTTTTAAAAAAATAGACTGAAGCAAAATGCCTGTTCTGAAAGTAGATTGAAGCAAAGCTTGGAAAAGTTACTTTTGGGAAATATAACATCACGATCCCGTGGAATCAGCCACCGGTCAGACCTGCTCGGCTTTGGGTTGGATTCAGTGGCCTTCGAGGCCCCTCCCGACTCAAATGATTCCAGGGTTCTTTGAATTAGGGTTATGTCGTGCATGGATTGGACTACTAAAATGTTTTTTTAATTTTTTTAAAAAAAGAATAAACTGTAATAAAAAGGCAACAATCGAAATCCACGTAACTAACAACAAAAACATAAGCTCAGTTTCAAATCCAACAGACACCACACCGGCAGTGCTCTCTTCCGCCCTTGGTACAGTACTTTGTTTTTGCCTCCTTTTAAATTTACATTTCCCATTTCTCACCAAAAAATACAACGATTCTCGTCCTGGGGTACGTACCCAAATATAGTACCTGTATTAGAAAAACATTCCATATCTCCTTAAAATGATTTACTTTCAATATTCCCTTTTCTAACTTCCAATTTGTCACTGATAGTCATTTTCCACATTTATTTACACCAGTCCTCCATATTAAATTGGTTATTATTCTTCCAGTTCCTTGCAGATATCAATCTTGCAACTGTTACTATAATAATAATTAATCCCTTTCCGCCCCCATTCTAGTTTGATATTACCAAACATATTTTAAGAAGGCTATCATTGGACCCTTTCCTGTAACAATACCTATAATTTCCTTTATCTCTTTGAATGTCATCGACCTTCGGCCTCATTTCACATGTCCGCCTCATATGTACATGTGTGCCCCTTTCTTTCTTACATCTCCAACGTGAGGGTGGTACAGTACTTCATTATTTATTAAATTCAGTTTCACTGGGGTTAAATGACGTCTCCATATTACTTCACAATAATTTTCCTTAACCCCTGCAGACACATTATTCTTTATTCCACACCTTTTTCCACTGGACTACTAAAACGTGATCAGAAGATGAGCTTTCAAGTTCTACAGGAGTGTTTGTGAGACTGGAGATGACGATGAGAAGGTTGGGACCAGGGAGGAAAAAAAGAAAAAACGTCTCCAAACATCTTGTCGAAACAGGAAGCCACATTTCGGCTGAATATCAGGAAAAATGTCCTAACTGTTAGAGTAGTACGACAGTGGAACCTGTGACCTCGAGAGGCGATGAGCGCTCCAACGCTGAAGGCCTTCAAGAGAAACTTAGACAACCCCCTGGCAGATCTGCTTTGGTTTCTGACTTGAGCAGGGGGGTGGATTTGATGGCCTCAGAGTCCCCTCCCAACCTCGTTACTCTATGCTTCTCCGAAATCTCAAAGTTGCCGAATCTGTAGCAGAAATAAATAAGTTTGAAGACTTGGAAGGCCGAGGTGTGCTGGCGGTCACGTTGCCTCCCAGGGGCAGTCCTGTCAAGGGCCTTTCTGCACCTCTGTTGACAGAGGTCCCCCAGGGCATTCTGGGAGTTGGAGTCCAAAAAGTAGCTTTTCCAAGGGCTCCACTGAGACCACACCTGGCGCCATTGTTCCTCAAGTATCCCTCTTCGGACTTTTTGCTTAAGCCTGACACTTAACAGTAGCTCCAATGTTTAAATAACGCAAAACTCAAGAACGGAGTCCAGTGGAACCAAGACTGAAGGGGAGAAAAAGGGTAGCCTCCCTTTCCTTCCGCTGTCCATTCTGCCCCTGGTCAGCGGCCGAGGAGTGTCCAGGACAAGCGCAGGAGTGTCCGGAGAGGAGGGAGGGAGGAAACGCCCTGTGACAAGCCTGGAAGGCCCCTGGCCTACTGAGAAATCAGTTTGAAAGGTGGTTGAGATCCCTGTGGCTTGATCCAGCCGTTTCAAGGGGTCCTTTAGGTCAGTGGTCCCCAACCTTGGGCCTCCAGATGTTCTTGGACTACAACTCCCAGAAGCCTTCACCACCACCTCTGCTGGCCAGGATTTCTGGGAGTTGAAGTCCATGAACATCTGGAGGCCCAGCGTTGGGGACCATCTGCTCTAGGTTGTCCTGTGACTAATGGATTTGTCGTTCTAATTTGCTGCGGTGGTGGCTGCTAGCAGTCGTAGTATTGCATTGACTCTTTCTTCCTTCTCTTGGCTTTTTGATGTTTTTCTGCCGCTTTCCTGTTTTCTCCGCGGTCCCTGTCGAAATGTGTTGCTTGCTTCTATGGATCTTGAATCGCCTTTAGGCTTCCCAGAGGGATCCTGTTAAAAGGTCTCGCCTGCTTTTTAATAACCGGGGACTCCCTTGGGAACCGGCTGTCAGTGGAGCAGTTGGTGGCCAGAACCCTCACGGCTCAGGCAGCAGAGGCATTTTGGCCCTCCTGGCGTGCGGGGGGGGGGCAGGCCATGAGCGTTGGCTCTAAAGGCCATAGGCACAGAGCAGCATCTCCTCTGTGGGGCCCAGCCTTGATTTCTCCCATGTTCTGTCTGTCAGGTCAAGGTTCTCCTTTCGGCGTAGGCCGAGGGAGGGATCGGCCTGGAGCTCGGCCACGGCCTCAGAGCAGCCCAAACGTTCTCTTTTAATCTCCCCCCCCCCAGTCCATAGACTACGTAAAGGGCCTCCCAACAGTTCATCGTAAAGGCATGAAGGGAGCTGCATGTGCTCGTGCTGTGGAAGGCGTTCAGAACCCGTCTAGTCTCTCCTGGAAGAAAAGGGGGAGGCTCGGCTTCCTGCCCGTTTAAACCGGTAGGCAGCTCTTACGACCAAGGCCAGCAACTCAAGAGAAAAGGGCTTGGGAGACGAGGGAAGTACGGTTTTTGGACCATGAGCAGGGCAGTCGGAGGAAGGACGGGCAAAGAGGGGGCGAGGTGGCAAATGATGGGCTTTTTTTTGTATGGGTTGGCTTTCATTCATGGAGTGTGACCTGCAGACGTTTTGGCCCTCCACAGCAGTTGACTCTCCAAACCGCTGCAAAGGGACAGATTCATCTTAGAGTTTCCCTTCCAGCTTCACCTGCATTTGTGTATTCGTCCGGCTATTCTGTCCTGCCCTTGACCCTTTGATTTGGCTGTCTTTAATCACCTCTTGAACTTTGATCAACTTCTCGCCGATTTAGCCCCCAATTAGATGGTAATGACCTCTTCCTCTCTGCGGCTTTCCTCCCTCATTCCCATCTTCTGCTTCTCTTTCCTCCCTTCCTTTCCATTCCTCCCTCTTCCTCTCTCCTGTAGCAAGCAACAGAACTCTTCCAAATCTAAATCGGTGTGGGAGCAGAGGACCAGCCAGATTCGGATTAAAAACCGGGCCAGCTGTGAAGCGCTCTACAATGAGTTGGATCCGGAAGAGCGCGTGCGCTATGCCACCAACCTGCACATCCGTCCGGACATGAAGACTCATTTGGACCGCCCCCTGGTGGTTGAACCAAGGAGCGATGGACGCAACAACCATGTCAGTAAGCTAAGCCCCGTTGATGTGCAGGAGGCGCCAGAACAGGGGAAGGCTCCTGCACCCGAGGGTGCTGAGGGAGCCCGGAGACACCACCGACATCGAGAGAAAGACAAAGGAGGAGAGCATGAAAAGATCAGCCCACCCAAGGAAGAGAATGGGGAATCGGGCCCGAACCATAAAGAGGAATGCCACCGTCCCCACCGGAGCCGCAGCAAAGAGGGCGAGGGCGGCGGAAGGGAAGGGAGAGGGGAGCACAACCGAGGTCAAGAGGGAGGTCGCCGGCATCACCGCCGTGGCTCCATGGAGGAGGGCGCCGAGAGGGAACACCGGCGCCACCGTGGCCATCGCCACTCAGCCGAGCGGCAAGTCAGGGAAGGCAACGGGACGGTCAACGGAGCCAAGACGGAGCGTCGTTCGCGGCACCGAGGAGGCTCCCGGCCGGGGAACCGGGAAGGAGAGCCGGGCTCCAAGGGAGAAGGCGGCGAAGAACCCCACCGTCGGCACCGGATGAGGCAGAAGGCTCTCTCGACCTACGAGTCTGTCGAGAAAGAGAACGGGGAGAAGGAGGGCGAGCTGGGGGACAAGGAGCTGAGGAATCACCAGCCGAGGTGAGCCGGCCAAGGGGCTCAGCTCGGCCACGGGGAGGGCACTGCTTTGGCAACGCCACCCTCTGGAGGAAAGGGCCCTGGGTTGTGTGTGTGTGAGTGGAGGCAGACACAGAGAGATGGAGAGAGGGGGTTGGACCTTCAGATGCAAACTCTGGGAACGAACGGATCCTCTTGAGCTGCTGCTGCTGCTGCGGCTGTTGCTCAGAGAGGATGAATGAGGCAAATGTCTGCATGTTGGTGGCCTGGCGCCCCCTGCAAGGGCATGTTCTTACTTGGAAGGGTCCTTGAGCTTTAGTGATGCACAGGAGAGCTCTTTGCCTTCCACAAGCAATTAATTAATCAGCAGGACCCGTGAAAGATCCTTTGCTGTGCGCTGCCTGAAAACCCCCAGGCTCTGACGGCTCCAGGGCCCCTGAACCCACGCCCACCTCTTCCGTGTGGTGCCTACAGACTGCTCCTGAAGCAAATCCGGTTCCCGCCGAACATTTCCTGAGCCTTGGTCGGGAATCCTACAAGGCCAGTCCAAGTGGGTTCTTCTGGAAAGTGGCGTGAGCGTGAGAGCCCCCTAGCCTAGGAGCAGAACCTGGAGGTCTTCACGAGAGGGTGTGAAGCTCTGCGGGAAATGGCGGCTCAAGGACCGGCTCTGGGGCAAAACGGGCTGAGGTGAAGCCAAGCGATCCACAGATCTGGAAAGCGCTTGGTTCTGGAGTAAGCGGGATGGTGAAGACGCACTAGGTTGCAGGCCAGACTCCCAAAATCTGCCCAAGGGTTCGCCTCTCTTGGAGGGATCGGGCTTGGCACCTTGAGCAACGCTTGGCATCCCAGGTGCCCGATCACCCCAAGGACCTCTGGGTTGTTTCAAAGGCGGTTTCCAGTCCACCGCCAAGAATGCCCTTAGAGAGCAAGCTCTGGGAGCCTGTGGGGACACTTTTCTGGCCGCTGGACTGTGCAGGAGATGCAGCGGCCCCTTCAAGGGATATTGAAGAATGTCTTAAAGGATGGGGTGGGGGTGGGGGTATGTGCTCCACCCGCGCGGCAGAGTCTGGCCCCTCTTCTGCCTCTCCCGAAGACCCGGTGAAATGCCTGGTGCAAGCGGCTTTTGTCCTGAATCCCTGCTCTCCTCCCTCAGGGCAGGCCCAGGGGAGACAGAGCCTGGCGGGAGTGTGCCCGTCGCACCTCTGCACACCTTGCCCAGCACTTGCCTACAGAGGGTGCCTGAACAGCCAGAGGATGCTGACAACCAGAGGAACGTCACTCGCATGGGGCAGCCGCCTCTGGACAAAACGGCCACGGTGAACATTCCCGTCACCGTCACGGCGCCTCCGGGGGACACGGCGGTCATCCCGAGTGAGTACCTCCTCCAACTGGGGGAGCGGTCCGTCGGGAGGTCAGAGCCTATTCCGTCCAAGGCTCTCCGTTCTGCTCCAAGTGGCTTCTCCCTGAGCTGCTAGCTCGCCCGTAGAGGGAACCTTTGGCCTCCCAGACGCTGCAGACGTCAACCCCCATCCGCCCCACCAGCCTGGGCCTCCGGTAAGGGACGATGGGGGTTGTCGGTCAGAGCCTCTGGTGGGCTCAAGGGTCTGCCCCCACCCTACCCGACCTGATGGGAGGGCAGCCCATCTGATAGTGCTCCGAGAGCGCTCGCCCGAGCATGGGTGACGAGGAAGAAGAAGGGTCACGGGTGTTCGGAGAGGTAGCCTCGTATCTCTCTCAGTTGCCGTCTCCAAGTAAATCTTGTAAACTTGGTGTGGGTGGTAAGTGGGAGGCAGCGCCCCAGCCGTCTCCCTTTGAGTCCTTCTTTTCCGATTTTTCGGCCACTTGTCAGCCCTAACAGGGATACCCGCCAGCCTCGTGTAAGGAAACGGGCTTGGTTTCACTCTACACCTCTTGCCTTCGGGGGCGAAGCTAGGCTGTTTTTCCCAGGGGAGGCACTTGCCTGGCTGGAGTGCGGCTGCAGGGAGGTCCCGGCTTCACTTTTCCACCACGGCAAACTCTGACGACGGCTCGATGGGGAAGGAGCTTGATTGAGGGACGTGCCCCATCTGGATCGAACCATCCGGTCCGTCCTTCTGTGCTTTCCTTTTGTGGGCACATTTGCTTTGCTTCAGAAGGACAGACGCTCTTGCCAAGCTATGCACGGATAAGTTCTGTGCAAAATGTGCATAGCTTGGTAAGAAAAGGGGGTGGTGGTGGGGAAACCCCACTTGTCTCGTTCTCACAGTGGAGGTGAGAAATCTGAATGTGAAGAAGGAATTTCCTCTTGCTCCTGGTGCGACGCACGTGGGGATGGTTGGTTGCCCTCTTAATTGGTGGGAATTAAGTCAATGATTTGGCTGCAGGATCCCAAGCAGGTTAAAAGCTCCCATTTAGAGGCCTCTTTGCTTTTCCCGACACCACAGTAAACAACGTTGATTTTGAAACTAAGACAGAAGAGAAGAAAGACATGGATGCCGATAACGACTTGACAGAAAATGGACCCAAGCCAATCCTGCCTTACAGCTCTATGTTCATCTTAAGTCCGACCAACCCGTAAGTCATCTTAGCTGCTTTACTTTTTTCTTTTTCTCTTTTAAACTTAGCCCATAGTTTAGAAAATGACCTAGGCTGATTGAGGAAGCCACACTTTGACACTGGTTCTGTTAAACTAATATCGAAGCTTTCTCCTCCTACAAGAAGATGAAAGGCGTGCCGAGTGAGATCCATCTCACCCAGTGCTGATGATGCCAAGGGGGGGGTGTCTCTGTCCCATGGACCGAACCCAACCTGTGGGTGGAAAAAATGACCCACTTTTCCAGCTGGGAGCACAGAAGGGTCCCACTGGTTTCTCCCCTAAGTGGGCAGAGGATGATGCAGTACCCCACTCCCATCCAGTTGTGAAGCCAAGCATGGTCGTGATGGGAATTAAACCTCCCTGCGACGGGTGACCACACAGACCCGCTGAAGTCGTCCAGGATGACAGGCAGAGCAAAATTCCTTTTCTCGCCATCTGCTGACTGGCTAATTTTAACTGGAGGTTTCAGAGTCAGAACCAAGAACATTTTGCACAGAGAGCATTTGGCCAGGCACTGAAGTTACAGCTCAGAAAATCTGTCACTCTCTGTGTCTCCCACATTTGATTTTCTTCATTAAAAAAAAAAACAAACCCTTCAGGTTGTTTGTATCCTAAATACGTAGGTGTGGCATTTTGTCAAGTTTTCCTAAAAGAATCGGAAACTCCTCCTCAGCTGAGCTGAATTTTCAGAGGGGTTGGGAGTGGTCAAGCCGGGGCACGGGGACCCACACAACAAGCGTGAGGCGGGTCTGAACCGTGGCCGGTGGGCTTCCCCTCCATGCTTCCTGCAGTAGCGCATGCTTCCTTGCGGCTTTTCTTTTCCTTCCTGGTTTGGCCTCTTACAGAATCCGGCGGTTGTGCCATTACATCGTGAACATGCGTCACTTTGAGATGGTCATCCTCTTTGTCATTGTGCTCAGCAGTATTGCGCTGGCTACGGAAGACCCTGTTCAAGCGGAGTCCCCGAGGAATGAGGTAAAGAATCTTATTCTGCCCCCCCGTCTGACTGGGTTCAAACAGGGATGAGCATCGCTGGTAGGCAGGCAGAAAATGCTCACGAAATTCCTCATTGGCCTTGATTAAGCTCCCTCGATGCAGTAAGGCACCTCAGGCGGCAAATCTGAAAAATCTCAGCTGAAGGCGAAGGTCCTCACCTGCAGCTCAGAGCGGGGCAGGCCACCCTTTTTTTCCTTCCTCCTGGTCTCTGTAATTTGCATAAAACATCTCTAGTGTGCTTTCCATTTTTGTGAAGCAACACACACGCTGGTTTGTTAAGAAAAATCTCAGCAACCCATCCGGTGCTTCAGATTTTGACATGGGGAGAAGGATAACGCGGTGGGTCAATAAATGATCTCCATCCTAGGTTTAAACATCAGCTAAACATCTCTTTCCAGACTGCAAGGGAGGGGGCCCAAGGTTTGTAAGAAGGATCTGCCTTACAATGCCCCACATCTGCAGTCACTGTACAGATGTGGGGCATACCATGGAGTGAATCTGTCCCTTCTTCCTTCCATAGCCACCTTATTTAAGCCTCAAATGCTTTGCCTTGGAGTCAGAATGTAAACGGTGCCTTTTGCTAAGGGCTCGTTAAAGACAAACCAAACAAACTTCTCAATTGTCTGTATTGGCCTGATTTGTTAGTTCCGGCTTTTCCCAACCTGTCGAAGTCACATTGCGGCATGTTAAAAATGAGAAAGCCGTCTAGAGGGGGAAACGTGGTGGCCAACCCACTGTCGGCCCAGAAAACATTGCACAGAGCTTTAGGTCCATTCTTGGCTGAGTTGAATATTCAAAGCCCTGACTCCATAGGGGACAAGTTTAGGTTTAAGTAGCGCAATTCATGCTGAAGGACCACAGTGACCCATCTCCTCCTCTCGGGGGTTGGCCATAAACTCTCCAGGAAGTAGAAGAGGGCTGATAGGGACACCCTACTAGAAGAAAACTCTGCATCCTCCTTAGGTTGCCGCACACACAGCTACAAAAGTGAAAGGAAATGCCAACTCTGTCTCTAGTCCAGATCAAGTCCACTTTTAACGTCATGTAACTTTTGGACCTTTCCTTTTAATTTTAGGCTCTCAAGTACTTGGATTATATATTTACAGGTGTCTTCACGTTTGAGATGGTCATAAAGGTAAGCAACTCTCTGCGGTACTCGTCAGGTAGGAAGAAGGGGGGGAAGAGGAGGCAACGGAGGAGTTGGGCTTCCTCTGGTCCGCCCAAGAAGTGGTTGAAAAGGGCAGGGAAGGTTAGCGTTCGATTGAAGGTTAGGCTTGACGGGCCCATTGAAAAAGAAGTGGGCGTTAGGGTTGGGGTTCACATTAGGGTCGAGTTTATGTCTAGGGTGTGTGGTTGACGTAGCAGCTAAAAGGGAGCGAGGGTTAGAAGGCGAAGGTGTGGCGATGACTTTTAGCAGATGGCTCAGTATGCCAACATTTCATGCCTAAGGGGATTTCTTCCTTTGAGGCAACTCACCTCCAGAAAGTTACGCTCTTTGCCTAACAGAGCACCAGGATTTCAGCCAATTTCTCTCTCTCTCTCTCTCTCTCTCTCTCTCTCTGTAGATATACTTTCTCCTGCAATTTAGATTTTTAAAGGATTTCTCAAGTTCTTTCCCATTCTAAATCTGAAGATGTTTGCATGTTTTTTGACCCATGTGATCAGGAATAAACTGAAACAGAATCCTTCCCTTGCCACATCTTTTGCTCTGCATCTCTCTCTCTCTCTCTCTCTCTCCAGATGATTGATCTTGGCTTGCTGCTTCACCCGGGGTCCTATTTCCGAGATCTCTGGAACATCCTGGATTTTATTGTGGTCAGTGGAGCTCTAGTAGCATTCGCCTTTTCGTAAGTAGTTTTTTTCCCCCTTGACAGGCTCTCTTTGTCCAAAACTGCCAGGTGGGGGAAACTCTAATGTTGGAAATGCCACTGGTTGTTTTCCTGGAAATGTGTCTTGAAGTCCACAGTTCCTCAGCTCAGAAGGGCGGTCAAGTCTCAAACACTCTGGAGTGTTTAGAATAAGGGGTTGAGACACAGCTGGGAAAGTTCCTTTTTCCGGAACACAGCAGCCAGCATGGCCAGTGGCGACGCGGGCTTCGATGTTTTGAAGCCGCGTGTCAGATAAAGTAACTTCTCTGACCTCTGGTTTGAGCAGGTCTGTGCACTGCTTCTTAAATACCCGCCCAAACACCCTTGTGTGTTCTGGTTTCCCATGACAGGCGGGAGCACGGGGTGTCATAACAAGCCTTTGTGTTTGGACAAAACTGAAGAAGAGCCAGGCTCCCTCTTCCGTAGGCATCACCGTGCTTGTTCCTTGAGAGTCGGACCGGAGCTGTATGAGGGCGGCCAAGCCCTCGCGGGTTTCCCGGATCCCTTGATCCAGCCCGGTGGATGAGCTGCATGACCACAAGGCTGCCGTTCGGGTGGTGGGGCTGCAGAGCCTCCAGGACCCATCGGGCCAACGGTTGCCTGGCAGGTCTTGCAGGTTGCCACAGGGGGTAGGAGAGGAAGGAAGCCCCCCCCTCGTGCTCTGCCTTCCGCCTCCCTACTTCCAAGTCCCCGGGCAAGCCCCTTCCGCCTGAGGACAGGCCAGGCTTATTTTCCTGCATTCAGGGAACTGGGTCTGTTGTCCTCGAGTGTCCGGAGAAAGTCTCCTGCGCTTGGTTATGGCACCGACTCCTTGGGAGCAGTTTCCCCTTAACTGCTCTGGGGAACCGGCTTCCCCGACCGTCCATCTTTGGCTCTGCCAGTGGCGGTTCCTACATCAGCGACTTGTGTCGTGTTGTCACGGGTGCCTCGCCCATCGGGCCTTTGGGCGGGCTTTGGGCCAGATGCTCTCAGAGTGGAAATCTGCAGGGGCTCGGTCATCTCATCCTCTGCCCAGCGAGAGCTCTGACTGGAGGCGAGCTTATCCTTCGACTCCTGGGCCGTGCTCTCCGGACACACATTAGTCTTCCTCTAATGCAACTAAAGGGAACTCTGTACAATCCTCTCAACACTATATGCGATTATATAAGGCAACTTACGATGATATGTTCACAAATCAATGTAACCAGTATGCATATATAGGCGTAGCAAAATAGCAAGTCAGTGTCAGAACAAGACACATCACAACTCAAATATATCTTCTATCCAGCATGAGGTGAAAAACTCCCAAATATAATAACAATGATGTCCTTAGATAATTCCTGACAGGATAAGGACTCAGCGAGCCCCGAGCATCTCGTCCAGTCCCCCTTGCTTGTTTTGTGGTGTATGACTTCTTCATGCGTCTGTCCCTCCCTTGTGCAGATCTCTGCGGCTAAAAAATTACAGCCAACTCCTATGTGCCAAAATGCAAAATCACACAACCCCAGCGCCCAGCCATAGAGGAATTCCCCAGATCATCTCCAAAAAGCCCTTCGTTCCCTTGTTGCCGTTGTACCTTCACATCCTCCACTTGAGAACACTCCCGAGAGATCAGCTTATCTGTCTTCCCTCATGCCGTCCCTGAGAGAAGTTCTGGAAGCCGCCTGACCAGCCGGGTCACAAACGCAGCAAGCCCAGAGGGATGAGGATGGAGCCCGGTCAGAATTTCGACCGGTTGGGCTTCGTCATCATAATTTGGAAATCCAAAAGCACTTTTTTTTGTTGCAGACTACAGTACGTCTGTCTAGCCACATGATAGGAAAGGTTTGAATGCTGTTTGTATATTGCACAAAATCTAGGGTCATCCGGGGAGTGATTTTCGGAGAATTTTTTTTTATGTTGACTTGTTATTATGCTACACATATACAGTATATGCATACTCGTTATATTTGTTTGTTTGTTTGTTTGGCTTTTATACCACCCATCTAGATGAATCTGCTCTGGGCCGTTTACAGTGCGAAAAGCAATAAAATTAAAAACATCAATAAAACAAGCAAAACATAGCCCAAGATGGAAAAACCAGGGGAAGAAAATAAGTAATGTCAGGCAGGAACACATCATTGTAAGTTGCATTATATAATCACGTATAGTATTTAACAGATTGTACGGAATTTCCTTTAGTTGTACTAGTTCTGTTCCATACTCTTCTTTTTGTTAAATGCATCTTTCCCCGGCAGTCGTGGCACCGGGAAGCAGAGCCGCCTCAGTTAGAAGCACCAGCTACTACGGCCATGAAGCCTGGCTTCTCGTTGCCCGAAAGTGGCACTTCTACAAATCTCCTTGATTCGGTGGTTTCCTTCCGTTGGGGGGGGGAGCAGTTGGGATCAGTCCCTATGTGTCACATGGAGAAGGCTAAAGCTGACCATCACCGTCATTTATCAGAACAAGCTTGCAGAGTAAATTAATGGGCTCCAGAGGAATTTGGGGGCCATGTACTGTCTGTTTACTAAGCCTTAACTATTTCCATGTCCGTGGTGACTGCCAGAGGCAGATTCTCCACTCTGTTTGGGGGGGTATTGAAACTCAAGGCACCACAATGCCAAATTGTTTCAGGGAGATGAGAAATATCCCACAGTTTCTCAGACATGGGGCTCACCATTAACAGGGGTAGCAGCACCACTTTGGCGGTGTTTTGCCACCACTGCTTGAGCCATTTGGATGTGAGACTCTGGGAGGGCGAGATCCTGGGGAGGTCGTTTGTTGCCCAGCTTTGCTCCAGTGAGCCCCGAGCGGGACTCCCGTTCCCAACACCTTTGCGAGGTAGGTCCCAGCATCCCCAGTGAATTCCACAGGCCGGGAAGAGCTGGTGGTCCGGATCTCCCTCTCCGCGCCCACCACTCTGCCCTCGGTCCTTTGCTCAGGGGCTCTTAGGGGCAAAGACTCTACAGAGTTTCTAAGGACAGGGAAGAGCGCGTTTCCCCGCCTCTCCAAAAAAACGGGAGGGTGTTTGTGGTGCGTCTTGTGCTCCCAGTTGTTTCGCTCCCTGTTGTCTTTGTGCAGAAGAAAAGGAGGGGGGGCTGAATGTCGCCGGTTCCGCCGGTCTGCTGTGAGATGCCTGCTCGCTCTGCTCTCCTTCCTTCCCACTGACACTTGACTCTTTCTTTGTCTTCCTCGCACTGGGATCTTCTCTGTAGGAGTTTCATGGGGTAATGCACTGTTGTTTTCCCTTGCGCCGCCACCGCCGTGTCCTTGCCTGCCCTGGGTCCAGGGCCGCCCTCCCCGTCGACCGTGTTGGGGCCATTTCATTGCCTGCCCTCTGCCTGTCTCGCCAATCACCGCGGCCTTCCTTAACAACCAGCCCTGTTCAACTAACATCGCGGCACAAAGCAATGCCCTCTGAAGCTGCCCTCTGTGGTTCTTTTTTCGGCGCGATCTAACCACAGAAAAGACTGCTTGAAACAGCAGCGATAGGTCATCCCTGGCACGTACCGTTCTGGAGTCGGAGAAGCCCTGTTCAGGCATTCCAAAAAGTAGGAGCAGGGAGAGAGAGTTCTAATCCTGCTCTTCACCTGTCCGTGTGAAGGAGACATTCTTAAGAGGAGCCAGTCTGCCACACGTGGGGTCTCTCCATGCAGTTAGAAACCCTGATCTATCAAGATTCCCAACTGGATGGAGACAGACGCTATAAGTAGCCGAAGCTTTATTCCTCGTGTAATCCCATGTCCCAGCAAGAGACAGGGCAGTCTCCCTGCTCACACTTTCAAGGAAAGCCCTTTAAAAACACGCGAGTAGGGCTAGAGACATTTCGACGGTCTCTGGGGGAATCCGGTCACTCGCCTGAAAGCTTGTTAGAGCTCTCCAGTGAGACCAGTGTGGGTGGGTGGTGGATTTCCCCGGAACACGTTCTTATGCATGAATTATGGGGGGTGGTTAGTTGTGTTCTCGGGTGCATGACTGACATTCCCCCTACGATGCACGATTTCACAGAACGGTGGTTCCTAGAGGTGTCCCCTGACTTCCGTCGAAGTGAATCTTAGATCTAGCCCTACCGCTGCTCCAGAACCTAGCTTCAGAGTTGTCTGCGGTGCAGGCGTTGTGTGTATCTTCAGCAGGTGGGACATGGAAGGCCAGAATATCAGAAAACCTGTAGGCTAGGGTCTTGTGACCTAGCAGAACCATGTTTTGTTTTTAATTGAAGAGACTGTAGGAGTACTTATGCCACACAGAAACCTCCTGTTAGAGGTTATGCCAGGCTTTGCTTTCTGAAGAATCACACCTCACGTGTTCTAGTCCAGTGTTTCCCAACCTTGGGTCCCCAGATATCCTTGGACTAGAATTCCCAGAAGCCTTCCCCACGAGCTGTGCTGTCCAGGATTTCTGGGACGTTGTTGTCCAGGAACCTCTGGGGTTCCAAAGCACTGTTCTAGTAGAAAAGCCAAGTTCACGCTAAGAGTTTGTTTCAAAGATGATCAGCAGCCCATACTTTGAAATCATAAGAATATCAGTAATCGTAAAAAATAATAGCCATTACAGCAGTAGCAAACCACACAATACAGCCACCAATGGATTTCATATGGATATCCCAAGTATCATACAATGGTGCTTTGAAAGTGCTTGGGCATCTGCTTGCTGGGAAATCTTAGCTCGTCCTCGGCAGAGTTTGGAAGTCTGCTCAGAAAGGTGGATTTCAGCACCTGGGAGAGCGACCTGCTGGTGGCATCGCCTCTTCTGTTGACCCATTTGGGATGCAGAGAAGCGTAAGGTTGCCCTTGCATGCTAATACCGGAGAGCTTGTGCCTCCTGGTTATGAAAGGAAGTTGGGCCAGGGGCTTCCTTCTTTTCTCCCTTCATCCCAGATACAAAGACACGGTGGGCCATTGAGTAGTGGAACAAGACGCTTCAGAAGTGGAAGACTAAGGACCAGACCAGATGTTCTAGATGGCCCATTGTCAGAAATTCAAAACTGTTGTCGCCTCCCCCACGTTGCCTGAGATGTGATTTAGAGAGACCACAGTGACCGAGTCATAAGCATGCCAACATTTATTTACAGTCACAGAACAAAGCAAGCCGGTTTCCTCGACAGGAAAGGTGGAAATAACTCCCACCATGACCATCACACACGTTGCAGTCCTTGGCAAATGCCTTCTTCGTTTGTAGCGTAGGGTTTGGCTCTGGAATCAGCCAGTGGTTGTGTTCAGGCATTGAAATCTATTGGCCCAAGTGGTGTAGGGGTTCAAACAGTCCCTGAGGGCAGCTGCATAAATGCCCAATTGGTTTCCAACTGTTGGCTTATATGCCCACCCCCCCTGCCTTCCTCCCCACTTGACGGCCGGCAGTTCCATCTCTCCCAGGAGGAAGAGATGATGCCTTAACTGGATGGGGCAATCATCTGTGCCTGGGAAGGGGTTCCTGTCAACTTTCTTTTTGGCTCAGAAAACAGTTTTGTTGAAGAAGGCCGTACTCCATATCTGTGGAGTCTCTCCCTCAGTCAGAAACCCCATTTTCCGATTGACCAGATAAAGATCTGACACCCTTAAAAGAGTTACGATGAAGGAAGCAAGGCTGCCTTGCTCCCCTCCTCACGGGTTGTGTTTATTCATGCTCACTGTAAAATAGACGTGGAGGTGACCTCAGCATGGCTCCTCATTTGCAGGAGACACAACAAACAAGCACTTATGGCAAGCTGCCATATATTTACTCAAACCTTCCCCGAAAACAGTCCTCCCCAACTTTCAATCACTCAATAACCACGCCCTACAGTTAGAAACCTCTCCCTCCCCGCCCCCTTGGTCCCTTCCTAGTTTGTAGGAGGAAACTCGTTGATGGGCTCAGCCAGCGCAGCCCGTCTCAGCACTGCTGCAAGTGGCCTACCACTGTTTTCTGAGCCATCCACACAACCCTCAACTGGTCTCCAAGGCGTTTGTGACCCCAGGAGCTTCCTGGCTGTCAAGGAAACCTGAGGGCCTTCCCAAAGAGAGAGGGGGGGTGTTGTTCCTACCTTCCTTTCTTCCAGCCCGCGCACCAAATCTGTATCTCTCCTTTAACAGAGGACTCTAGCGTGGTGGACGTTGCCCCCACATTCATTCATTCATTCATTCATTCATTCATTCATTCATTCATTCATTCATTCATTCATTCATTCATTCTTTCTTTCTTTCTTTCTTTCTTTCTTTCTTTCTTTCTTTCTTTCTTTCTTTCTTTCTTTCTTTCTTTCTTTCTTTCTTTCTTTCTTCCTTTCTTCCTTCCTTCCTTCCTTCCTTCCTTCCTTCCTTCCTCCCTCCCTCCCTCCCTCCCTCCCTTCCTTCCTTCCTTCCTTCCTTCCTTCCTTCCTTCCTTCCTTCCTTCCTTCCTTCCTTCCTTCCTTCCTTCCTTCCTTCCTTCCTTCCTTCCTTCCTTCCTTCTATCCACCATGCTCCTTCCTTCCTTCCTCCTTCCCTTCCTTCCTTCTATTCATCATCAGCTCCTTCCTTCCTTCCTTCCTTCCTCCCTCCCTCCCTCCCTCCCTCCCTTCTATCCACCATCAGCTCCTTCCTTCTATCCACCATCAGCTCCTTCCTTCCTTCCTTCCTTCCTTCCTTCCTTCCTTCCTTCCTTCCTTCCTTCCTTCCTTCCTTCCTTCCTTCCTTCCTTCCTTCCTTCCTTCCTTCCTTCTATCCACCATGCTCCTTCCTTCCTTCCTCCTTCCCTTCCTTCCTTCTATTCATCATCAGCTCCTTCCTTCCTTCCTTCCTTCCTTCCTTCCTCCCTCCCTCCCTCCCTTCTATCCACCATCAGCTCCTTCCTTCTATCCACCATCAGCTCCTTCCTTCCTTTCTTCCTTCCTTCCTTCCTTCCTTCCTTCCTTCCTTCCTTCCTCCCTCCCTCCCTCCCTCCCTCCCTCCCTTCCTTCCTTCCTTCCTTCCTTCCTTCCTTCCTTCCTTCCTTCCTTCCTTCCTTCCTTCCTTCCTTCCTTCCTTCTATTCATCATCAGCTCCTTCCTTCTTTTCTTCTATTCATCATCAGCTCCTTCCTTCCTTCCTTCCTTCCTCCCTCCCTCCCTCCCTCCCTCCCTTCTATCCACCATCAGCTCCTTCCTTCTATCCACCATCAGCTCCTTCCTTCCTTCCTTCCTTCCTTCCTTCCTTCCTTCCTTCCTTCCTTCCTTCCTTCCTTCCTTCCTTCCTTCCTTCCTTCCTTCCTTCCTTCCTTCCTTCCTCTGTCTGTCTGTCTGTCTGTCTCCTTCCCCCCCCCCTTTCTAAAGAGAGAATTGTCATCTCTTGAGGTTTGCTAGAGAGGAGTCTGTGTTCTGTTTTATCCTCCGGCGGACAGTGAGAGAGGCTGAACCGTGAGGTCTTCTTGACTCACTGACAGATTGCACCGATTAGCTAGCGTGTCCTTTCTGACCGATAAGGAGCCCCACACTGGCCTCGCCTGTCACGACAAGGCTCTGCTCCAGCAAAAAGCCTACATGACAGGCAGGCGCTTATTCACAAAGGGTAAATGGGATGTGTGTTAAAGTAGAAGGCATCCCGTTTGAACGGGGGGATGATCAAGGGAAGCTAAACTGCCCCCCTTTCCCCCATTTACTGTTCTTGATGTCAGGCTCCTTCTCTCTCTTGTGTGTCTGTGTGTTTCACTCCTTTTGCTTTGGAAGTGAACCACTTCAGATGAAGTAGAAATGTCTCACTCTTTACTTGCCCCCATCTCACTGATTTCTCAAGGTTATCCGTGTGAACAAAGAACCTAGAGGCCAAAGCCACATTTGTCACTGCAGGCCTTTGGCCGCCTTGGAGATGGTTTAACTCTGTGTTAGAAAGGCCACGTCATTTTAAGGGGAAACTAGTGGCACCATGGAAGACCAAGCAACAGCTGATACGACTATGCTTCCCACTTGAGCCAACGGAGTGAACTATATGTCCCATCATCCCCAGCGTTCCCAATGCTCCCCATGGGAGTCATAGTCAACATTTGAAGAGCACCAGGTTGCCGTTGTCCTCCGCTTCCTGGACATATGTAGGTGGGCAGTTTCCCCCACCTCCTAGCTGACATTCAATCTTTGAGGGTGGGAGTCCCCAGTGGGACATCTCTCTAAGGGCACTGCGGGTTAAACCGCAGAAGCCTCTTGCTGTCAGGTCTATAGATCTTCAGCTGTAAGATCGAATCCACGTGAGGGAGGGAGCTCCCGTCCGTTGTCCCCAGCTCCTGCCAATCTAGCCGTTCGAAAGCATGCAAAATGCAAGTAGATAAATAGGGACCACCTCAGTGGGAAGGTAATGGCGTTCCGTGTCTAGTTGCACTGGCCACGTGACCACGGAAACTGTCTTCGGACAAGCGCTGGCTCTACGGCTTGGAGATGGGGATGAGCACCGCGTCTTAGGGTCAGACACGACTGGACTAAAGGTCAAGAGGAACCTTTACTTTTACCTTAAAAAGTTCAGATCTGATCCCAGGTTTTCTTCCCTTGTGTCTTCACCCACTAAGTATTTCAAATGGGGGGGGGGAACATTGGGGATTTTAAGGCCAAATTATTTGTTCCTGTTAGAAGAGGGCCTCCTTTGAGCACCGGGACACACTGGCTTGTCACATCCAGCTTGCAAAGGAGGTGCCTTTGCTTTGTGATTGGTCATGGGGAGGTAAAGACAGACCTCATTTGCAGTTACAATGGCTCGGTCACGAAGGTCTCCCTGATTCATATCCTTGGGATGCTCATGGATTTAAGCTCTGACGATGGGCTGTCTGTCATGCATGGTTTGGACCTTAGTCTCTGGACTTCACGATGGGAAGGCCACTGTCCCGATGCCCACGAGTCCTACTTGGATGGCCTCAAGACGTGGTAAGCCTCCTTCCCGCATTTGGGAGACTCCCTTCCTGCTCCATTCAAATTTCTGTCCTAATCATGCCGTGGACTAAAAGGTGCTGATAGTTGAGATTGCCTTCCTGTTGAAGATACATCTCCCCTCTTGCTTTCATCCTGTGAACGGGATGTCCATCAAAAGTCTAGGCATGGCTGGCAAGCAGAGATGGCTACCCGTTCAAACGGAATGACGTCTACCCAGGTGCATGGAAGGGGCTCTTGCTGAATTTGGCGGGGGGGGGGAATTAAAAGCATGGGGGGGGAGGCTGCCTAAATTGAAGATACTGGATGGACTGAGATATGTTAAGAAAAGAAATGGATGCCTTCTTTTGCCCAAATGCTTGTCAATCATCCCATTACCTTTACATTCATTGGCCAGAATGTTAGCAGGTGGGAGCCATCGGGCAGCCGTTGGAATTGCATGTCTTTCTTTATTGAGAAAGAACTTCGCCTAAACTTTCTTTCTCTCTTTCCGACTCTCTCTCTCTCTCTCTCTCTCTCTTGCTACGTGTACGTACGTGTTTGCAATAAAATGTGAAGACCTTGGGAAAATGTCTGAGATGTTGCGGTGTCGCAGGGGGCGGGGGGATGTTCCCGACGGTTGCTCTCTGCTTCTTTTCCGCGCCGCCCTTGCAGAAAAGAAGGCCAGCTTGTGTTTTGCTGTGCCGTGATGTTGCGTCTGACCGCTGTGCCTGGCCCTCCCCAGGCAGGTTGTCCTTGGATACATCCAGTAGGCGTCCTGCCGGGGGACCATGGGAACAGACGCCTGGCTCCTCCAGTGGGGGGGGGGGGGGGCGGCTTATTTAAGTGAGGACCAGGAGAGGTTTTCTGGGCAGGACAGGTTTCGGATGAAGTCCTCGCAGAACCAAAGGCCCTCCTTTGTCGCTGTTGTGCTTTTCTCTTGCAGAGGAAACAAAGGTAAAGATATCAACACCATCAAGTCCTTGAGGGTGCTGAGGGTCCTTCGGCCTCTGAAGACCATTAAGCGCCTGCCCAAACTGAAGGTAGGGGGTGGTCTTCATCTCGTCACCAAGGAGGCCTGATAGCGTGGATGATGGGCCTTGGCGCCTCTCTTTGCCCTTTCCCTCCCCTGCTCTCTTTCCAAAATCATCCCTGTCCCATGTCCCGGTTTTCCTTTCTCCGGTTTTGTCCCATAAGAGTATTCGTATGGGTCGTGTGTCTTTTGAAATGTAAATTTGTTCCACGGGAGTTAACAAGAAAAGTAACTCCTTCTCAATAACTAGATTATTTGCAGTGTGTTACAATGGTGCCCCTGGGCAAAAGCAAAGCAAAAGCGTGCTACTTATATACCGCCCCATAGCGCTTCAAGCACTCTCTGGGCAGTTTACAAGTTAATTATGCAGGCTACACATTCCCGCCCCCACCCCCCAGCGAGCTGGGGACTCATTTTACCAACCTCGGAAGGATAGAAGGCTGAGTGAACCTCGAGCCGCCTACCTGGGATTGAACCCCAGGTTGTGAGAACAGTTTTGGCTGCAGTGCAGCGGTTTAACCACTGCGTCTCGAGGCTCATCAGCTTCTGTGTTTAAAGACTACGTTGGAGGACCACAGAATCCTGGAGCTGGAAGGGGGGCCTCAAAGGCCGTTGAGCCCAACCCCCTGCTCAAGGCAGGAACCCAAACCGAAGCGGGTCGCAGAGAGCGGAGGGCGGTCCCGTTGTCCCTCGACAGCCTCCAGCATTGGATGTCTGACTCAGGCTAGGGCCAATGAAGAATCTGATTCCCCCTTCTGTTGAGTTCTCAGCGCGCGCTCTCCTTTCTCTCTGCTGCAGGCAGTCTTTGACTGTGTGGTGAATTCTCTGAAGAACGTCCTCAACATCCTGATCGTCTACATGCTCTTCATGTTCATCTTTGCTGTGATCGCCGTGCAGCTTTTCAAAGGGCGGTTCTTCTACTGCACCGATGAGTCCAAGGATCTGGAGAAAGACTGCAGGTGTTGGAATTGAACGGGGTCAGAGGACAAGAGAAACCAGTGCCTTCTCAAGAGAGAGAAACCGCAGAGGAGGGGAGGGGTAGCCTGGGTGTGGAGGGAACACACACTCTTTAGGATTTCTGAGTCTTCCTGGAACCCACCCACCCAAAAAGTTCTTGGGTAGCAATTCCCCGGAGGCCTTCCCCATGCGCTGCACTGGCCGGGATTTCTGGGAGTTGTAGGAAGACTATCTCCATGGCTGTTTGTTGGTTTCTTTGCGTTGGCGAGAGGATCCCCTCCCTGAGGGTAAAGGGGCAAAGGGCCTTCCTCCAGCAAAGGTAGCTTTTCTGTGCACCCCTGGGGGGGGGGCTCTGGGGGATGAGGGAGGCCCAGAGTGGAGTCACAGTGTCCCCTCTCTAGTTGGTCCCCTGACCCCTCACGGCTAGAGAAGCCCACGTTCTGGACCTCTGTGGGGTTTGTCCGGACTGACTTCTGCCCGCCGCTGCTTCTTCTTCCAGAGGCCAGTACCTGTCGTACGAGAACGACGAAGTGGAAGCTCAGCCCCGGCAATGGAAGAAGTACGAGTTCCACTACGACAACGTCCTCTGGGCCTTGTTGACGCTCTTCACCGTCTCCACGGGAGAGGGCTGGCCCACGTGAGTGTGCCCCCCCCCCCGAGCGCTGCCTTTGTCCCCGCCTGTGTTCCTCTCAGGACAGAAAAGACGAGGAGGGGACGGGTGAAGAAGACACGGCGAGGGAGGGAGGAAAGGGATCATTTGGGAGCTTGGGGGGGGGGGAAGGCCTATTGGAGGATAGGCTAGAGGGGGCCAGAGATGGTCAGGGAGGGAAGGCCACACGGGGGTCTCTGGGAACTTCGTGGGGACATACAGACCACAGGTTCCCCCCCCTTCCAAAATCCAGGATACAGAGTATTAGGGGGGGGGGAGTAAGTCCAAGAGAAGGCTACACTTTATTGCCTTCGCTTCACTCCCAGTGTGCTGGGAGCATCTTTTCCATTTCCTTCAAATGCACACTGTGGGTTATGTTCAGAGAGACCCACACGCACATCCCCCTCCGTTGCCCACCGTGTGCTGTGGACACAGGCGAGTTAGTTGGTCAGCTGGGAGTTTGCACTTTCCCCTCAGGGTGGCTGAACAAATACGAAACGTCAGGAAGCACCAACATTTGGGGTGTGTGTGTGTGTGTGTGTGTGTGTGTGTGTGTGTGTGTGTGTGTGTGTGTGTGTGTGTGTGTGTGTGTGTGTGTGTGTGTGTGTGTGAGAGAGAGAGAGAGAGAGAGAGAGAGAGAGAGAGAGAGAGAGAGAGAGAGAGAGAGAGAGAGAGAGATTCCCTCTCCGCCCTCCCCCATCTTCTGCAGCAGGGATTCCTGGACATGTGTTGGGACATGATGGTCCCCTCTCTTTTGACCTTTGTGTGTGTGTGTGTGTTGCTTTAGAGTCTCTCCACTTTGTGTCATCAGAAAAGCCAAGGGGAGGGAGGAAGAGCAGAGTCACCTCGAGAGAAAGAGAGCGAACGGGAAGGTCTCCTGCTTTAGCAACCTGAAAACAGAACATCCTGTCGGCAGCCCATTCTGTGGAAAGGCCGCGTTAGAAATGGCCGGGCTGTTCCAGCACCCTTTCTCCAAAGCCAGCCTCCCGATTCTGCCCGGGATGTTTGCTCCAGGCCCGTGGCTTCCTCCTTTAACGCCTTCTCTCTCTTGCAGTGTTTTGAAGCACTCGGTCGACGCCCACCGACGAGAACCAAGGCCCCAGCCCTGGTACCGGATGGAGATGTCCATCTTCTACGTGGTCTATTTTGTGGTCTTCCCTCTTCTTTGTGAACATCTTTGTCGCCTTGATCATCATCACCTTCCAGGAGCAGGGGGACAAAGTGATGTCGGAATGTAGCCTGGAGAAAAACGAGGTACGCTCTGGTTCCGGGAATGCTGGGGTTCTGTTTCCTTTGGCACCACGCTCTGCGAGCAGAGAAGGCATCTCTCTGGGGCGCTCTGTGTGTGTATGTGCGCGCACGCCCTGCACGCTCTTAGGTTGCGAAACCTTTCCTTCCCTGTTCTGTCTGGGTAGAGAGGAAAGGCATGGGGAAGAGCCGTACTATAAGGTGGTGGTCGTTACATGTTACGAAATCACCTCAGATGGACGGCGACCCTCTGAATGACCTGTCCTCCGCTGCCCTGACCAGGTCCTGCACAGTCAATCCCATGGCTTCCTTGAGGGTCTGTCCATCTCATAGGCAACCCTCCTCTTTTCCTGCTTCCTGCCCCCTTTCCCAGCGGGATGGGTCTTTTCCAGAACTGTAACAGTGCTACAGCGAACTAGTTGCCTTCGGTGGCAGATCCTGAGAGGTGACTTCAAGATGTTAGAGGAGACCGTGGCATTTTATACAGACTTTGCATCACCTGTGAGGCTGGCCGAAGCAGGGAAAGGTGGTTTACTAAAATTCTGAAGGGAAAAAATATATATATTCACGGCCAGTTGGGTGGATATGTTGTTGTTTTTTTACATGGAAGGGAAGGGGGTTGGTCTTCCCCAGGCCAGCCCTTGAGCGGATCCCACCCTCCGGCTTCTCTTTCTCATAGAGAGCCTGCATCGATTTTGCTATCAGTGCCAAGCCTCTGACCCGCTACATGCCTCAGAACAAGCAGTCCTTCCCAGTACAAGATGTGGAAGTTTGTGGTGTCGCCACCTTTTGAGTACTTCATCATGGTTATGATTGCCCTCAACACCATTGTGCTCATGATGAGGTGGAGTGGCTTCTCTCTCGTCTTGCCCCACCTGTGTTGGGTGCAGAGCCGACCGGAAGGAGCAAACATCCCGGGCAGAATCTTAAGGAGATGGACACTTTCCTTGGAAGGAGGTTGAGAGAGGAGCGTGGGAAATAACTTGAATGGATTTGACCGCTTTGGGACACTCACATTTCTGCACCTCTCCCAAGATGTGTTGCCATCAAAACCGCAACCATGTCTGGTGGAGTTGTATGTCGGCAAGGCTTAATGGAATGAAATTTGGGGGAGATGAATGCAAAATGGTGTCGCTTCTGCTAAGCTGTACTACAATCTTAAAAGCGGAAGGGTGTGCCGAGGAGAAAATGCACACAGACACACCGCGGCCCCTGGGCAAGAATTTGCATAGAGGAGATAAAATTGCACACAGAAGGAAAAACAAGTCACAAACATGTGGGGAGATTTCTTTGGTGGTGGTGGGGAACCAAAACACAGACTCTTTCGGCCCATTGGAGAACCAGGGAGGGAAGAAAATGCCCGTCGTCACTGGAGAATCCTGACACAATTGTGCTCTGTAAAGTTCTTGATGATTTAATCAAGGAGAGAGACAGAGGGAAGAGGAATCTTGCTTGCGCTTCACACGTCTCCAGTAACCTTTATTCGTTCCCTTCTCTTTAGTTCTATGATGCCCCAGAACCCTACGAAAACATGCTGAAATGCCTCAACATTGTGTTCACGTCCATGTTCTCCTTGGAGTGTGTGCTGAAGATCATTGCCTTCGGTGCGCTGGTACGACCTTTCATTCTTTGCTTCTCTCCGCGTCGCGCTTGGTTCGCCTCTCCCTCAGTGGTTAAGGGGTCCTTCCAGATTACTGCCTCTTCAAACTTCCTTTTGGATTTTTGGGCTGCCTAGTGACTTAGGTTTGTCCCTGAAGCGGCGTGGGCTCAGTTGGGCCTGAACCGCCACGACAGCAGGGCTGTAAGCAGGGCAGATGGAGAAGGTTCCCCCCCTCCCACCAGCTGTCAGTGGGGAAAGCGTCCAGGACTAGACCCGATTGGCCTTGTAGCGCCCTGGTCTACCGCTTGAGGGAAATGGGCCTTTGGGGCCCATGCCGGGTGGAGCATGGAGGAAAAATAGCCAGGATACTAGGTCTCCTCTAAGTTGACCTGAGGATCTACATGAAGAGGGACAGGAGGAGAATGAACCCAGAGGGACAGCATTTTTTTGACGACAAATCCCATTATTCTCCATTCTAGGCGTTCTAACCGGAATGGGTCTCACCCGGGAGAAGGGCCTCGGCCGGCTCTAGCTAAGCTCCCTGTTCCTGCCCCCGTGTTAGCTGGGAGCTTCCCTTCTGAACAAGAAGCTGCGTTTAAGCCTCTCTCCCAGCGGAGCCCCATTTGGGTGCCTGTAAGGTAGATCTCCCAGAATGGAGAATTATGGGTTTTGTAGTCCAAGAAATTTTAAAAAACCTCCTACTCCCCAACAGATCACCATACAACACGCGAGCTTTCGTGGTTCACGTCCTCTTTGACAGGCTTCTAACCACCAGCAGGAAGAACTTAAAAGTCCAGAAGTTCATGGCAAGATGGATTTCGCCCGGCACGTCTTTCTTAGAGGCAAGTCAGGAAATATGGAGTCAGCATTTGAGTTGTTTTTTTAACAGTTAACATCTACATCTAAGAGTAACTTTCCTGGCAAAAGGCATCTTGCCATGAACGTCTGGACTTCCAAGTTCTTCAGCCCACAGGTACGTGCCTGACAAAGTGGTGTTTTGATCCATGAAAGCTCACCTGTTTTTGATTTTTTAAAAGTGGTGTAGAAAAGTATCTCCTACGCTTGCCTTCTGTATTTCATTTTGTGCTGACCGCACGACTCCCTTTTACTTCAATTTATATCCCTAATAGCTGTTCTAGCAGGACAGTCCGTCGACGGAGCCTCCCCTCTTTGAGGCCGGGTTTAACCAGGACGCAATAGACCCGTCTCTGCAGCGACAATAGGCAACGTGTGTTCTAGTTCTGCTCGTGGAGGTGTAAAATCGACACAGTCAACCCATGACCAAGAAATGACCTAGATTCTTTTGAATATTCTTCTTTTTACAGAATTATTTTCGTGATGCCTGGAACATATTTGATTTTGTCACAGTCTTGGGAAGTATTACTGATATTTTAGTAACAGAGATTGCGGTAAGTGGAGATTAAGCATCTTTCACTATCAGAAACAAAATATTTTTCCCAATTCCAGGAAAAGCTATCCCAGACCTGCTTCCACAGGCATGCACAACAAAGGAAAATATTAGGAGGAGCTCTTAACAGCTAAGCATTGTTGAACAGACTGCCTGGGAGGGAAATTTCTCTTTTAGAAGCCAGTGTAACCTAAATGCTAAATGCATCTCTTAATTATGGTAAAGAAGTCTGTCTCTCTCTCTCTTTCTGTTTGTGTGTGTGTGTGTGTGTGTGTGTGTGTGTGTGTGTGTGTGTGTGTGTGTGTGTGTGTGTGTGTGTGTGTGTGTGTGTGTGTGTGTGTGTGTGTATGTGTGTTTCTATAGAATCCTCCATATATTCTTTCTATGTCTAGATTTTTTTTTCCTTTCTATGCACATGTGTCCCAGCATTCTTAATTCTAGCCACCCAGAGTAGACTTCGTTCTAGATGGGTGGGGTATAAATCAAACAAACAAACAAACAAACAAACAAACGAATAAATAAATAAATAAATAAATAAATAAATAAATAAATAAATGTTTTGGATCATGTGTTCCAGACTGGCTGGGGCATTCTGGGTGGGGAAGTTTAAAAAAAAAGTAACTTGTCCAGGCTTCCAGTTTCTGTTGATCATGGCTCATCCCTTTCTGCCCAGATTTTCTCAACATGCTTTACTTTGATTAGATGTTAATGACTGTAAACAATCTCCCATCTCCAAGGAGATTAAGGGGAAGCCGGAGAAGGAGAGATTCCAAAGTTTAGCCAGTCCTTATAGGCTAAGATGAGCCCAAAATTGTCAGCCAGGCTCTGACTAACGCTTCTTTCTCAAGTCCATCCCCTTTGTTAAGAAGAAGTAACAAACACAGACGATCCATGAGTTTACACTCAGGCTAATCTGGGCTCTATATGTGGTAGCAAATACACGTGGCCAATTAGATAGGTTAGTCTGTTCAAGAAACCAATGCATGCAATTCCAAAACATTATTGCTTTATTAAGAAATATGGTTCAGAAAAGAATTCAGCTTAAAGTAAAGCATTTCAGATAATAACATTTCCATATCAAGTCAGACAGACCACCCCACAAACTCCAGCTAAGAAAAATAACACAAGAAAACATACTAAGCTAGAATTATGCATAGGCATTGTTTTTCTTACGTATCCCGTGACTCCATAGTCTATAGTCCAGGAAAGGTTAGATTCTTGTTGTAATCCAAAAGTCCATGTTGGCAAAAAGCTCCATTCAAAGTTATAATCCATTTTGGGAAAAAGCACATGTCTGTCCTTTCTCAGTCAAACTCCATCTTTTCCCTTCTTCTACCAACTTCCTTCTTCTTCCCAGCATGCCTCATCAGGAACACCCCCTCCTGGGTCTTGTTGTCCCGCCTAACTTTCTCATGGAAGCTTGAGTTGTTATCATGTCTTGTGGCAGAATTATTTTGACTACCAGGGATGTAACTCTCTGGCTCTCCTTAGCAACTAGATAACCAGAGAACGAAGCTTCTCTGACACAGCATGTAAAATTTTCCTACCACAGAGACAGACATTAAATCAAGATGGATGCTATTGAGACAATCTTAGGACTACATATCCCATTCAAATACACATAAAAACACGAATCATCACAATGACTACCACCACCCCAGCTGCTTTTAAGCATGACTGGGTTTCTCTTAACCCGGGAAAGGCTGAAAGACCTGGGATGGTTTAGCCCTGAGAAAAGAAGACTAAGAGGAGATAGGAGAGCACCCTTTAAATCCTTGAAAGGTAGTCCTGCAGAGGATTGGCAGGATCTGTTCTCAGTCATCCCAGAGTGCAAGATATGTCATAATGAGCTCAAGTTAAAAGGAGCCAGATTTTGGTTGAATATCAGGAAAAAAACTTCCTAACTGTTAGAGCAGTGCGATGATGGGACCCATGACCTCGAGAAGTGGGGAGCGTTCCACCACTGGAGGCCTTCAAGATAACAACAGACAACCATCTGTCAGGTCTGCTTGCATTTGTATTCCTGCACTGAGCAGGGGTTGAACTTATATATGGTCTTAAACACCCTCTTCCAACTCTGCCATTATATGATTAACTGTGGTTTAAAGTTCAGGATAAAACCTGCTCCGCTGATGCCGAAGTCATCAGTCTCCACTGGTTGCCTCTTCTTTGAGACTATCAAGAGTGTGTGTGTGTGTGTGTGCAAACGTGTGTGTGTGTGTGTGCATGTGTGCATGTGTGCTTGTGTTTTGTTACAGTTATTTACCCTTTCCTATTGTTCGTTCTCCTCTTTATGATAAATCTATTTTCAGCAGTGTCATGCAACCCCAGTCTTTTTTCCAAATTCATACACTGAACCAAAAGACTAACACCACTATGCAACCTGAGAAAGAAAGAAGTTCTGAAGGGGTTCCCAGGGTTGGGGGAGGGAATCTTTCCGAAGACATCCCGTCCGTGGGCTCCCATGATGTGCCAGAGCATAGATGGGGGTGTAAGCCGAGTGCTCTGGCGCATCAACGTTGAGCATCTCCGGGCCCTTGTGCATCTCAAAGAGAAGCCATGGTGGTGGCTGAGGAGGCCCTAAGGTAGTCCTGGGTGGCCAGCCCCTCCGTGTGGCCCTCCAGGACCTCCCAGGTGCTTGCCGTCCCTTTTTTAGTTGAACAATGTGAAGTGGGACCTTGAACAATGAGCCCTCCACCACGTCTTATATTTGAAACGGGTCTGTTTGTCCATAGAACCACAGACACTCTCAGTCCTTTGTGGTGACCCTGTGTGCTTTTTTTTTGTTTTCCATTGGTACATCTTTGGCCTTTCGTGGGAAAGATCTGTGAGCAAAGCGGCAAAGGGGTGCGGGTCTGAATCCGAGCGGCGCATCTCGGCAACTGGGAGGATGCACCTTCTCCTCGTAGGGAGCCAGCGTGTTTTGCTTTCAGTGCTCGGTGACGTCCTTCTGGGCCAAGAGGAGATGAGCCAGCTCCCGGAAGATGGAGCATGCTCGTCTCTTGGGTTGATCTGCCAAACCCTTCGTGTCCCTCCGCACTCCTTTTGCTGCGGAGGAAGGAAACGGTCTCTCCTTGAATCCAGGAGGGCTGCTTGCCTGAGCTACAGGTCTCTTCTCCCCCCCCCCCGTTGCCTCAGCAGCCATATGGGCTGTGAAGAAGCAGACGTACCAAAAACAGAAGTGTTGATATTTTGGCTTTTGTTTGATGCCATACTTGTGTTGTGTGTCGTCCCCCTTTGGCGAATGCTTGGGACTTCCCTCTTCTTTTCTTTTTATATTTCTCCAGGCAAAACCTGAGCCTGTCAGTTTTCCTCTGAAGCGGATTTTTAGGGCACTCATATCTAGGCTGGTCATTTAATCAGTAGGATTCAGCCATTCAATCTTCAGCTGGTTAATAAGCTGAAGTAAATTTACCCCGTATTTTTCACTCCATAAGACGCACCAATTTTTTAGGAGAAGAAAACAGGAAAATATAATCTGTTTTCTTCGCTCCATAAGACGCACAGACTTCCCCCCCTGTTTTGTGGGAAAAAAGTGCGTCTTATGGTGCGAAAAATACGGTAAATTGACGGGGAGAAATTTGAACCACTCAAGACGTTGCAGGCGCCCTTGGGGTGTTCCTGTCATGGGGGGGGCAGTGTGTGTGGTGCCAAAAAAAATATTTAAGACAAATGTTTCATCTCTCAACCACTGGGATGTTCTCTCATACCTTCTTCAGTGTCCAGAAAGAGACACCAATGACTAAATTTCCACTGCACTGAAAATTAAATAAATCAATTGAAAGCACAGGATAAATTGCCTTGACAAAAATGTTTAGGTCTTGATGTCTCTACTTCTCTCTTTTTCCCCTACCCTTTGGGGTCTCACACCAAGTAACTGAATTAAAGTCTCTTTCAGATGTCAGTTACTCACTTGTTCCTTAAGTGTGTGTTGTGAATGCGTCGGAAGGGGGAGTAGGAGACCCTCGCCTCCTCCATTCCCAGTTACACCATCTGGCGCTTGTGGGAAAATGCTCCTGACAGGATCTCTCTCTCTCTCTCTCTCAGTACAAATTCTGAAACTGACATATCTGGCTTTGCCTGGGAATGAAAAAGAAAAAAAAGATAGATAAAGGTGTTTTTGTGAAGTGTCTCTTAATTTGCATTACAATTAGAAATGCAAATCTTTGATTGCTCTGTGTTTCTCTCTAGGTTTGATCACTGTTAGAAAAAGTGACTTTTCAAATATGCATCTGATTTTTCCCCCAGTATAATTTTTAGTGCTTCTGTTCTTTGCTCGTCTTGATAACTCATTTTCTCTCTTTTTTTGTTTTCTGTTTCTGTTTTTTTCTCCCTTTCCCTTCCTGCTGAATCACGCCATCCAATGAACATACAATGTGAAAAAAAACACCATGTCTCCGTCTCTGTGTTGCCTGCCTGCTGCTCAAAAACCAAACCAAACCAAATTATCTAAACTCAATATAAATATATATATATATATATATATATAAATCTTTTAAATAACCTTGCAAATATTCATCCATGAAAACATCACGTGTAGGACACGGTTGGTTTCATTGAATTTTTCCCCTCTCCCAAATCTCTCTCTTTCTCTCTTTAAATTCTGGCTTTTTATTGGATTTTCTCCCCTCTCGCCCCTTGGCTTCTGTTTTGCTTCACTCCTCGTTTACCCTTGTTTGAGATTTCTGACTGCGCCGGTGTGGAAACCCAATGCTTCCCTTTCTGTCTCGCTGCACCCTGGCTTGTAACTGGACTTGCTTTGCCCCATCATCTTTCTGTCGGCTACTTAGTAATTGGATGTAAACCCACCGTTACCAGTAATCTTTTCAATGCCTTGTCGTCTGGCGACTGGGAGGAGGGAAGCTCACATCTGTATTGTGGAATAAGTGCACGCACACACACGTGGTGGCAGGGACTGGGGCAAGAGAAGAAACGGGGTGGCCTCCCACCGGCGCTGCTGCGTGGAATTTGGGCTATACTAAAGCACCCGTTTGGCAGCCTCACTCTCTGGGGGAAGCTCAGAGGACATGTTTTGCATGGAACCGTCAGGTATCACTAAGCACCAATGAAGGCCATCGTGAATGCGGGTTGAACGCCAGGAATACAGATGTGCTGAGCTCCTCCCCTCCGCGCATGCTGGCAACACCCTTTGGCAAATCCAGGAGGAGCTGGGCGGATCGGGCAGATTTCCCGACTCCCTGCGGGCTGTTCCTCTTGCTTGCCCAAGAGTTGCAGCTTGAGCGCTTGCTAGCGTTGGTCGAGGCCGATTTTCTAGGGCTGCTGCTTGTCCCCAGTTTTCGGTGCCACACGTGAGAAGGGACGGCTTACTGTGGAAAGGAACAGGGCTGTGTTTGGGTCAGGGGTGGGGGGTTCTGTAACCCACAGAATCTCCAACAGTGCTTAAATGCTCTCCTGCCGAGAAAGACTGTATTTTATATCAGCTTCCTCCTCCTCCTCCTCCTCCTCCTGTCATGCTTCTTCACACGATTAATCTTTAAATATAGGAGGAATTCACATTTAATCATGAAGCATAGGTTGTCAGTTTGACGAACGACAAAAACAGTGGATATTGGTTTCGCCCCAGTCATTCCTTCTTGCGCTGGGCTTTAAGTACCGTTTTCAGAAGCTTTTGCTCCGGCAAGATCCGTTACGGTTTTCTCTCTTTCCCCCCTTTATTTCTTGCACACACTCCCTCGTGGTGTCTCCCCCAGTGGGGCCATGCCATGACGTGAACCCCAGGGGGATTGCTGTGCAGGCTGACGCCTGGGAACCAGCCTCCCTCCCTCCCTCAGCGGTGGCCGCTTCTGATCTGATGATGATGATGATGAGATCCATTAATAGAAAGCGGGCTTTGAGAGGCAGAGGTCCAAGTAGAGACCGGTCCACAATATACGACTCTCTCCTCTCTTTCCTGCTGTCTCCAAATTCAGATTGAAACCTTTTTGCTTCTGAATCACGGGCAACCGTTTTTTAAAAAGGAGGAGCGGAGGCATTTGCTGAAATGATCGTTTTTTGCAGACTCTTGATTCCGTTGGGCACTTGGAGCCTCTGTAGAAGGGGAACCTGCGGCCCTTCCGGGAACTTTTGGACTCAAACTCCCATGAGCCAACATGGCTAGTAATTAGGGCTGATGGGAGTTGTAGTCCAACACCCCCTCCCCCCTTGCTGTATAAGAAGCATGCCCATGGAAACGAAGGAGCGGCAGGCAGTGGGTCTCCATGGTAGGGCGTCCCTCACCCACCCTGAAGCAGCCCTGGAGAATTTCTGCTTGTGGCATTGCCTTGGGGTGAGTTTGCTGGCTGCCGTGTCCTCCTCCGGCGGGCATCTCTCCTCCTTTTTCCCTTCGTGGTTCTGAGGAAGTAGGTCTGACGCTATGGGGTGCGTCCGCCCAACTCTGAGCTGCTTGCCTCTTTTGAGTTCTGACGCGCCAGCCGTGCCCCCTGCATGTCGGCGGCTGGTTTTCTTGTGTCTTGACTATCTTGGCAGAATGCTGTGCTGCGGGCACAAGGGTTGGCGGGCTGAATAAGCAGGCGGGACACCGCCTTGAGTCTCATGCCCTCCTCGGGACCAGCCGGGCGCTGGTGGTGGGAAGGGGTGGCTCTGGTCTTGGCTGGCGATCCGGTCCATCAGAGGTGGGGTGGAGGGTCAGTGCAAGGCCTGGACCGGCTGAGCTTTCTGTACAAGGCCCCTCTCTACCTCCCCTCTGCTCTAGAGGAAGCCCAAAGCTGACATGGGACTTTTGAGAAAGGAAGCGCCCCGGAATTGGGTCATTCCTGTGCAGGTCAATTGGCGTCCAAATGAACCAAGGAACGGTTGAATCTCGAGAAGCAAGGGTGGAGTGGGGGAGGGCCTCCCTCGTAGCGTTTTCCTCAGGCGAGAAGTTGGGATGGCCTGCTTTGGATCAGGAGGATAAAACGCAGAGCTCACGGAGGAAAGAAGGCACCCAAGAAAGTAGGCAAAGCTCGTCTCTCCTGTGAGGCTGAGCTGCCTTCAAAGGGGACGGACCAGACACGCCGCCGTTGAAACCCGATTCCCTCCGAAAGGGAGAAGACATTCGCCACCTCCTCTAAGCGGGATTCCTGTGTGACCCAAGCTGATTTCCCAGTGGTGGTCCCAAACCCACGTTGGACTCAATTTTGACTCCCAGGGAGTCTTGCCCCTCATTTCTATCCAGGCGTTAAGGGAGAAGGATATTCCTGTAAGTAAGGAGAGATCTGGGAATACCTGCTCCAGCCCATGGCTTTCCACTGCTTACCTCCCTGTCCAGGGATGTCCACATGGGAATGGGGGGGGAAATCCTTCCTAAAAACCATAGACATCTGCTGCCAGTCAGAGTTGGTGATATTAGGCTAGATGGATCCTCACTATAAGGCAAGGTCCTGCTTTCCTGAATTCTGTGCCTTAATGGAGAAGGTCTTCCGGGACAGTGCAGTTTTATTTGCTGGAATGTGCTTAGAGGCCATGTGCTTTATGAGGTCAGGCTTAGAGAATATAGACAACTGGCTAAGCCTGTTTTGGAGGCACAACCTCAGAAGGCTCCTGTAAGGGTCAGACTAACTTGCCCGCTCCATTGGCAAACCCAGTCCGAGTGACTGGGCTTTGTGTCGGCTTCATTCTCGGCCTCTTTGGCCACTTCATTCGGCGTAGGTCAGCGGTTCCCCACCTGGGGTCCCCAGATGTTCTTGGACTGCGACTCCCAGAAGCTGTGCAGGCCAGGACTCTTGGGAGTTGCAATCCAAGAACTTTTGGGGACCCCAGATGGGGAACCACTGGTTTAGTTGATCATACAAAAAACCCAGGCTTGTTTTGGTCCAGAGGCGTCCAGGCCCCTCATTTCAATCCAATTCAAGATTGGGGGGCGCAGGGCCCAGAGGAAGACACATCGATTTGCCTTGACCTTTGTGTCAGGTGACCCTTGAAAAATCCTTCAAATTCACCCGGGGCCATTTCCAGCGTGGATCGCAATGTATTTTCCCATCTAGTCTCACACTGAGGCTCGGAACCCTGTGGAGAGGCGCTGCGTCTTCCCCCTTCGCCCCAGAGAAAGTCTGCAGCTGTCCGGCTTCTCGGGCTGGGGCCTGCCTTCCCAACTCCCTCCGTGCTTGCAGGAAAGCCTTCTCTGACACCAGCCTTGCTCTCCCCAAGTGGATGCAAGCGCTTGAGGCAAGGGGCTTGATCCACCCCTTTTCCACAGCGGAAGCTCTTGGTGCCCTTCCGTGGGCCCCGTTTTACAGATCTGCCCTCGGAATGACGTTAAGCGACGGGGTGCGTTCTGTGGTTGGAAAGATTGCTCCTTGCTCCCTTCCTTAACACGGAAGGCAAACAGGAATCCGCCGGAGAGGTGGGCTTTCTCTCCCCTGCCCTGTCGCTGACGGCGGGACTCTTGCGGAGAGGGGTTTTCTCAACCTGGCTGGCATGTGGAGTGACCTGCATTGACAACTGTTTCTTTTGGAAGGTGTTCTGGTGGGCGATTGGCTGCTTAGAACGCGAAGCCGGGGGTTTCGTTTTCTTTTTTTGCGGGCTGCGGCTGCCGGTTCTCTCTGTGTCTTTTGAAGGGCACAAACCCCCTTCTCCCTCCCTCTCTGCAGGACAACTTCATCAACCTCAGCTTCCTCCGACTCTTCCGGGCCGCAAGACTCATCAAGCTGCTCCGCCAGGGCTACACCATCCGCATCCTGCTCTGGACCTTCGTCCAGTCGTTTAAGGTGAGGTGAAAGCCCGGTGGGGAGCTTCATCCCCGTTTCATCCCAGTCAGCAGGTGTTACCTTGCATCAGATGGTTTTGGAAAGGGTGTGAACACAGCTGTGCATCCAAAACACACACACACACACACACACACACACACACACACACACACACACACAAAAAGTGGGAGCCGTAAGGTCCTCAAGGTATAATCCAAGTTACATGCAAAGAGAAGAAGCTCAAAGTTCTGTCCAACCTGACAGTAAAATTGAATACATTGCATTGTATTCCCTTCAAAGAATGAGACTCGCAAAGTGAGGGCTGGCAAGATTGATTCCCAAGGCACGTATCTCACCGATAGCAGGAACACAGGGTGGCCTACTGGCTAACAGCTGTGCCCTCACTGTCACGTTCCCGGGGGTTACAACAGCAGAGTCCGATAAACCAGTCCTATGTCAGGAATTCAGGGAATGCAGAGCCAATATCCAAATACCAAAGCCAACTCACACAACGTAGTCCAGGGTCAGAGTCCAAAGCCAAGAGTCCAGAGAACACGATTCAAGGTTGTCAGGAGCGTGGATGCAAGCCAGAGGTTTGACTTGTTGCTTCCACAAATTTTCAGCCGTCTGAGAGCTGTTTATATAGTAAAACAGGCCCTTGGACTGCTGGAAGACTTTTCATCCTGTCAGAACTCGGGGCTAGTTGATTGGATGTTTCTGCGGGCAGCCTTCCTCTGACCTTTTTGTCATAAGTCTTTCCCCAAAGCCTGTCTACTGGGGGAGGAGAATCTGGAGACGATTCAGGTGTTTGTATTTCTGATTGCTCAGCATTCTCCTCAGCTACAGTTAACCCTTTGGGCTCCAGATCTTCGGCTGCACTCATGACACTCACCAACCCACCTCCCACCCACCCCCACTCATTGCACCGGCTGCGGATTAGCCGGAGCACTTCTGCAACTGATTCCAGAAAGGGTCTTAATGCCGATGTGCCTAGCGGTGTGTGTGTATACGCCCTGGATCCTCTTTGAAGATGTGGTTGTGCGCACCCTTGCCAACACGGCTCCTTTCCTTCCCCTTCTCCCACAGGCCTTGCCGTATGTGTGTCTCCTGATCGCCATGCTGTTCTTCATCTATGCGATTATTGGCATGCAGGTAAGTTTTCAAAGTTAGGGACCACTCGGGAGATGAGCTCTCGCTTGTCTTGTCCTCAGGACCAAAGCGCCTTTTTCCTCTTGCTCCCTGGTGGCACTGAGAGATGCTTCGAGCCCTCCTGGTGACCCAGCAACAATGTTTCTGCAGATGGATTGATGGATTGATTGATCGATTGATGAGATTTTCATACTGCCCCTTTAGTGGCATGCCACGACTCTTGGCGGTTTACAACATAAACATATTTTATAAATACATATTCTGTATGTGTTCCAGATCCCTTTAAAACTGTTGTCTTTCATCGATCCTTTTGTAACTTTCAGTTCACAGGTTTCTTTACCGTTAATAGCTGGATTCCACACTTCATTATACCGTTCTTCCAACATCAATTGATTATTATATTTCCAATTCCTTGCAAACACCAATCTAGCTGCTCTTAACATATGAACAATTAGTTCCTTTTCTCCTCTATCTAATTGACAGTTTCCAAATATCTTGCACAATGCTAAGATTGTACATCTTTGTATATCTGCCCCTAGAATTTCTTTAATCTCATTAAATACAATCACCCCTTCCTTTCGTCTCTCTTCACATGCTCACCACATATGGTAGTATGTTCTTTCTTTTTTTATATCTCCGATATACATACAATAACTTTTTATTCAATGTATTCAATTTCATTGGCGTTAAATACTGTCTCTATATTACTTTATAACCATTTTCCTTTACCCTAACTGACATATTTTTCATTATTCTTTTTCTGATTTCTTTATTTAATTCTCCTTGCCATATCTCTTTCAAAGCCATTGTTATACATCTATTCACTCTCTATTAACATCTTATATATTACACTTATTATCCCTTCTCATTACCCATCTCTTCCCTCTTTTCGATAATTTCTTCAAATTTAGTCAGCCCCCCTACATTCTCCTTCCTCCCCCTCCACCAATTCCTTGGTCCAGTTATCTGTCTTACACTGAACCAAGTAATTCATTTTCTTCCTAATATCTCTTTTATTCTCTCTAAATTATACATCATCTTATTCCAGTCTTTAATTTTTATAACCTTGTATAATTTCTTCTTCAGGTTGTCTGGAAAACTGCGGGTCAATGAGGAAATCTTTGGACTCAATATTCTCTTATACATCTTCCAAGATTGCAACATATTATTTAAAAATGGGTTATCGATGTTTTTAATAATATCCTTTAAATTTCCCTTTTAAAAAATTCTCCATATTTTCCTTAGTCTTGTAAAACTCAAGTTCGCTCCATATTATTCCCTTATTGTTTACTATAATTTCTGATGTATATTTGAATTGTTAGCTATATAATATAATGTAATGTCAAGTATACCCAAATCTCCATTCTTTTGAGGAAGATACCATAATTTTTTAAATTTATCTTTGCTCTTTTATTTTCACTATAAGTTAATCACATTTTGCAGTTCTTTATAGGTAACATCCAAAATACAAAATTTAATTTAGGGATTATCTTCATTTTTACTACTGCAGTTCTTCCAAACCAAGATAACCTCAACTTTTCCTTAATTTGTTTTTTCACTTTTTTCCAAATTCATTTTAACCATTTCTTGCAAGTTCCAAGTAATATTTATCCCTAGATATCTAATACTGTTTTTAACTTGCCCTAAAACTTCTCTTTCAATTTACTCGTTTCTTCATTATCATAATTTGCTAACATAAATTCTGATTTACTGCAATTTACCCTTAGTCTCCTTACTTCTTCAAAAACTTCTAAATGCCATTTAAACTTTTCTATAGAAGTCATAGGATCTTCAGCTGTTAGTAACATGTCATCTATAAATAAGTTTATCTTGATTTTATTTTTATTCCCTAATCCTTTTATCTTGGCATCTTCTCTAATAGTATTTGCTAATAATTCTATTATCAAAGTAGATAGTATTGGAGATAGGGGTCATTCTTGTCTTGCTGCCCGGCCTAATGTAATTGTTTCTGTCATACCACCATTTGCTAAAACTGTGGCAGTATTCTCTGAATATAGTTACTGAATGATATTTCTAAAACGTGCATCAAAACCTAATTCTTTTATTAATATTTCTAAGGCTGACCATTCCACCGAGTCAAGGGCCTTGAAAATATCGAGCAACCGTATCCCTGGTATTTCTTTGTCTCTTTAATTGTATTGATTACATTTTATACCCTTCTCATTAAATTCCTCATTTGTTTGTCCTTTAGAAATCCATTTTGATCTTTACCAATATATTCGTCAATAAAACCATTCCATCTTTTAGCTGTAAATATTTTAGAACCCTGGTTAATCAGTGACATTGATCTATGTTATCCCATATTCATTGTGTCCTCATTGGGTTTCAAAATTAACACTATCATGGAATGTTTCCAAGATCTTGGGATTTCTTCTCCCATTAATATTCTATTAAACAAATCCTTCAATTTGGGGAAGAGGAGATTTTTAAATGCCTTATAATATCCTGGGCCGAATCCTTCTGATCCTAGCGTCCTACATATTTGAAGTTTATGTATTCTGTCATCTGTTTTCTCCTCAGTTATGTCATGCTCATTAATTTTATCTATAGATTCCTTCTTACTAGTATATAATTCTTTACAAAATTCTTGAAAGGCCTCAACGTTCTCTTGCATTTTATTACATCTATTATCCTTAACATTTTCAATCAATCCTATTGTGGGTTGTTGTTGTTTTTTTTTTTTTGCTTTTTTCATCTGAGTGAGTCTTATTAGCTACTTAGAGTTCTTATTACTTAAATCAAAATACTTTCCTTTCAGATATATTAAGTTTCTTTGAACTCTTTCTGATTGAATACCTTTTAACTCTTTCTTTTTAGTTTGCAATTCCCTCATTCTCTAGATATTGTAAAGAGACGTTCTAATTCATTTATACTTTCCTCTTTGTACTCATTTCTCCTTGCTGCTTCCTTAAATTATAAGATTCTTTCATATTCAATACTCGTGTTAGAGACATCATACTATCCCATATTAGTCCCATCTGACCTTCTTCCTCATTAATTTTCCACGTGTCTTCTAAATTCTTTTCATGTTTTCAATTACCATCTTTAGTCTAAATATATTGGTATCCATCCGCCATCTTTTTGCTTCTTTGTAGTCACAGTTTATATTAAACTCCATATAACTGTATTTTTCTGTGTATAAGACTATACTTTTGTCTAAAATCTTTAGACTAAAAATTGAGGGTTGTCTTATACACGGAAGTAAGCTGAAGAGGAAAAAAAACAAGTGGAGGGGAAAGCAGGGATCAAAGTGATCCTCCAGGGCTTTGATCCTTGCTTTCCCTTCCACTTGCTAAGTCTTAGCAAAAGGAATGCAGGGATCAAAGTGCTGCAGAATCGTTTTGATCCCTGCTTTCCCCTCTGCTTGCTAAGTCCCATGGGGCTTAGCAAAAGAAGGGGGAAGGATCAAAGCAATCCTGTGGCTGTATAAGAGGGAAAGGGAACAAAATGATTGTGCAATTGTGGAATTGCTTTGATCCCTTTCCCCCTTCTTTTGCTAAGCCCCGCGGGGCTTAGCACAAAGGGAGAAAGCAGGGATCAGAGCCATCCTGCAGTGCTTTGATCCCTTTCCCCCTACATTTGTTAAGCCCCACTTGGGTTTATTAATTTTGGGTTAGAAAAGTGGAGGGGGCGTCTTATACATTGAAAAATACGGTAACTTTTCCATGATCAGATGTTTGTATAATATCTATTTCTGTGTCGCTTACCCTAGGTAGCAAATCATCTGCGACACATATATCATCATTTCCAGAGTAGGTCTTGTGCATGGCCAAATACAGTGGACCCTTGACTTACAGACTTTTTGAGTTACAGACTTCTCTGGCCGCAAAATTTAGGTTTGACTTGCAGACTGAGATTTGACTTACAGACCAGAAAAAAAACAAAATGGAACAAAAACGGCCTGTTACGGGATTAATCAGTTTTCAATGCACTGTAGGTCAATGGAGACTTGACTTACAGACTTTTTGACTTGAGAACCGCCTTCCAATACAGATTAAGTTCTCAAGTCAAGACCCCGCTGTAATAGTATTTTCTTTGTTCTCCCTTTAATTCCCTCCATGCATCCTTCGTATGTATATTGCTGATTAAGTTATAGAGACACGTTTGTCCCTTTCTTTCCTCGTTTCCACTATTGTTGGGAAATCATGGGTGCTGTATTATTTTTCTAAATTTTTTTAAAGAGGAACTTTTCCAAGTTCTGGATCTAAGCCACGGATTCAGAGCCGATGAGTCCTTCTTCTCCAAGCATCATGGGAGTTGTAGTCCCACCTATTCAAGGGAGGGCTATTCCATCGATGTATTCAGTGCCTAGTTTGCCACTGAGCAGCAGTCAAGGCTGTTGGCCCCTCGCCTGTGTTTGGCTCATCACGAGTAACAGACGCTCCTGTTCTAACCTCCCTTGATCTCTTCTCTCCCTCTCAGGTCTTTGGGAACATTGCCCTGAATGATGACACCGCCATCAATCGACACAATAACTTCCAGACCTTTTTGCAAGCCTTGATGCTGCTGTTCCGGTAAATGAAACACCACCTCTCTCTAGGTGGAAAATAGATCTCTCCCCCCCCCCCCATACAGGGATGTGCGTGCATCCTGCCTCTTTCACTTTCCCTCATATTTTGATCTTCCAAACTTCATGTACACTTCCATTCAAAAGAGGGGGGAAATGCACATTTTGGAAATGTTACCTGCCTTCCCACCCCCCCCCCAAAAATCCACATTTGTAAAGCAAAACTTTGCTCCCTTTGGAATTTCACAGCAACGGCTACATCCAGCCCTTTGTGTCTAGCGTTGAGAGCTTTGATCAACTTTCATAAAGTTCAGACTAAAACCCAGCAGGAAAAGGGCCACCCCTGCAAAACTGGAGTTGCTGACTTCCACTGGGACTTGGCCTGAAAGGAAGCCCAGAGCTGATGAAATGGTCGCCTTCCAGATGGGTTAGATGGTGCTGAGGGTGAGGGACCATGAGGGCTGCAGTCCAGCAACTTTTGGGTCCCCTACGTTGTCTCATCCTGCTGAAGCAGAATAGGTTGGTGGTTCGGTGCAGGCCACGTGGGTCCCACAGCCATGCCACTCTGAGGCAGCAGGCTTCACGGTTCAGCCTTTGTGAGGAATCAACAAGCAGAAAGAAGCGGATTTCCAGCTGCTCCAGAATAAAAATACATTTGTAATTGAAAGTGGTGCCCAGCAGCCTTTCAAAACAGGTCTGGTGATGCACCGGATTTGGCATGTGGCCAAAGGGAGCCCTGGGAGGTGTGGCGATAACAGCAAGGACACGGGCTGATTCCTTATTAGAGCTGTGGGAAAAGATTTATTTCCTTATTTGATTTCTATGCCGCCCATCTGGCAGCTGGGGCCACCCTGGGCGGTTTACAGCAATAGACAAGCAGCACAATAACAAAAGAATACAATCTCAATACATTTGAGGGGGGGAACCAAATCAAATAACTGTGAAGTACAGCAATCTCACCAGTGACAAGATTTTGGTTAAGAAATGGCCATATGGCAGGACTTCTCCAACCCTCCCTCCTGAACTCAAGCAGACGCATTCAGTCAATGGCTAAGGGGCTCCCCAGTGCTCAAGCAGATCCCACCGATTCAGTGGGTGTTCTCTAACTGGGACCCCCACCTCCCCCAGTGAGGTTCAGGCCTAAGCATTCTCCTCCCCAATCAGGTTTTACACAAAACAAGCATAACAGCAGAGGCTGATTGATCAGAAAAACACAAACGACCCACTCTTTGGTGCCAGTCCAACAACAGCAAGCAGCATTGGAGGTTTTCCTGTGTGTTTTGGTTCAGGGTCCTTGTTCTGAGTTTTGCCATGAAAGCCAGGAGGCATCAACGCTTTGGAAGTCTTGGGAAGAGTTCGGAGGTCTTGGGAACGCTTCCCCTTTCCCACCACTCTCTTGCGCTGCCTTGTCTCCTTAAGAGTTGGGAGAAGCATTCGGAAAGGGGAAGCAGAGATTGCAGAGAAACCCAGGAGAGAACACGGAAAACTCCCTGGTGGGTGGAGAAATCCACTCCGGTCTTGAAGTGCCTCCCCCCCCCCCCCCAATTTGACATGATCCTCCGCGACAGGAGCGTGGGTGTTTTGATTTGATTTGACTCGACTTGTTCCTCCTTGGCTGACTTTGCAGCCTCCATCAAGGCCACCTTGTGGGCGTTTTCTCATGTGGGGCTGTTTACTTTCCCACCCTCTTCCTGGGGATGCTATGCCTCTGCTTTACATTAAACGGGGACGGAGGGGGCGGCGGCGAAGGTCTGCCCTTTAATCCTCTTGATCTTCTAAATGGAAGAACCATGTCAGGACGTTGGATGCTCTTCAGAGCCACACGCAAAGGAAGAATTGACTGGGGGAGGGCCGGGTCCTGGCCGGAGCGAGCAGAGGAGGTGTCCTCGTGCTTCTCGGGGTTGGGTTGGGGGAGAGGAAGCCTCTGAGCATCATGTCTTCTCATGCTCAATTTATGTTAATCAGCCCCAAGCTCGCCCTTGACTCGAGCGCCCCCCTCCTCCTGGGCTGACATTAATATAGACAGATTGTTTGCACAGGGCTGCGTCCAGACAGCTTGTGTTCATTAGCACTTTGCCATTAGCGGCTATTAATCCTCCCCAGTCGCTGTTGATTGACGCTGGCTGCTGCAGCACGCCCAAAAGCTAACTTGGTTTCACCGGGTCTTCCCTTTTTTTCCTGGAGAGATGATGTCCCTCCCCGGCCAGCTTTGTGAGGGGTGTGGGTCTCCCCGTCCTCCTTGATGGGACAAAACCCACGGACCTCTTTGGGGTGAAGAGAGCAGAGCTCCTCTGTCCATCCGGACAGCACCCTGAGCATGCGTAGGTTCACCACCACCCAAGGAAAGGGGGGACCCTTAGGGGTGCCGCCAGTAGGGCTGGGGATATGTGGGTTTGCCGTCCAGTTCCCTAAAATTCGCCCGACGCTCTAAAGCTTCCCTGCCTGGGATCCTCCGATCTTCCTCTCAGAAATCCTGGCCAGCCCGGCTGTCGGTGAAGGCTTCTGGGAGTTGTAGTCCAAGAACAGCCGGGGGCCCCAAGGTTGGGAGCCCCTGCTCTTGATTCACCTCTAGATTTTGGTGCCTTCTCAATGTTGGCGCCCTCGGGAGGAACCTGCCTGCCGGCGTGGACGTTCTGCCTGTGAGCAACGACTCCCGATTTCCCAGGATTTTCTTGTGGGGCAACATTTTTCCCTTTCTTAGGCTTAGGAGCATAACTGCAATATATCACGTTACAATGCAGTGCATTTAATTTTCATCACAGTTTTCATCAGAACAATACATTTCATGCTTTTTAAAAAGGGGGGGATTTACCAAGGAGAACCTATGACCAGGACAAGGGAGCTAAGCAGTTTTTTATATTAGGATTGAACAAGTCCCCCCCCAAAAAAGAACAACCCCAAACCCCAAAACAAGACTTGAAAGCTGCCATTATCCGACGGGTCTCGCTGAAGAGGCTGTTCGTTTGCCAGCATCTCCCGGTCATGCTAGGAAGGAATCCCTGCCTGAAAGGTCGACCGAGGTCCACGGCCCTGGCCGGCCGGCGATCAGCCGTCTCCCTGTGTTCTCCTCTTTGTCTGCTTGCAGGAGCGCCACCGGAGAAGCCTGGCACGAGATCATGCTGGCGTGCCTCAGCCACCAAGCCTGCGACGAGCTGTCCAACCTCAGCAAGAACGAGTGTGGCAGCGACTTTGCCTATTTCTACTTCGTCTCCTTCATCTTTCTGTGCTCCTTCCTGGTGAGTCGGCCCTCCCGCTTGCCCCCTTGCCCACCAGCTAGCCTTTCACATTCCAGCGCGCCTCGGTGCCTCCTGTCCTTTCATTTATTTATTTATTTATTTATTTGATTTCTATCCCGCCTAACTGGTCTTGCGACCACTTTCCATACCCATCGGGCAAAACGTAGGCCTCCCGCGCTCTCTCTCCCCCCCTACATCTACCCACCCTCCCTCCTCTGCTCACAGGCAGAATAGCCTCAATGCTGCAGTGGCTAAACTGCAGTCCTGCAGCCAAGACTCCGCTTTAAGCACCCACCTTTGCTTTGTAATATGCAGATCACCAACCTGATAGCAGGGATGGGGTGATAGCAGCCACTGTCACAAACCCCCCTCCCACACACACACACATTGGATCAATCCTAAATCTGAAACAAAATGGCATGTGTCAGTAAGAAATAAGAAAAATGAAGTTGTGTTTCGCTTGTCCTGAGCGAATTCTACAGGGACTGCTCTTCCTGGCCCAGAGACTACCTACTACGTAGATGATTAAGATGGAGAGTCTTTCCAAAAAGGGAGTGAGGAGGTGGCCACCTTAATTCTAGCTGGCTAGATAGCTCAGTGACTTAAACATCTGGCTATCTGGATGTTCGATTCCCTCCCCCCCCCCCCCGGAACGGTGCCTCCTGGGAGAAGGGCCAGCCTGGGTGGCCTTGGGTGAGCTGCGGTCCCACAGCGCCCCTAGAGGACAGGATGGGGAAGAGCACTTCGGTTTATTCTCTACCTGGAGAACCCTGGAAAGGGTCACAATTGACTTGCTGGCACTTGATGATGATTACCTTAATTCTGAGATTCAAAACCAGACTTACAGAGGTTAAACGTTTTAAGTCCTTGGCCTGGATGGCTGGGTCAGTCAGATTCCTCATCTTCCACATTTGAATGTTTAAATCCAGAAGCACATTCAATCCAAATTGGGAAGCAATCTGCAAATTTAAAACACCAGAGATAGGAATCCTCCCTCCTGCCCACCTGTGGTGCCTTCTGGGTTTGGGGACTACAACTCCCATGTGCCCCTGGGCATTCTTGCAGAACGCTCAGCTCGAGGGTCTCAAGAAGAAGTTACCCCTTTTGGGGGAAGGGCGGAGGGGGGGGGGCAAGCCTCATGCTTGCTGAAGCCCGGCCGTGGTTGTGCCCAGGCCGGGCAGCTCAGGCGCCCTGGGGCTGCTGGGGCTGTTTTTGCATCCACTCCTTAATAAGAGAAGTCCATCTCTCTCTTCCTCCTTCCCTGCCCTCCCCCACCCCACCCCCCGCCTGCTCTCATCTCCCTTCCCTTCCCTTTCCTCCTCTTTGCAGATGTTGAACCTCTTTGTTGCTGTAATCATGGACAACTTTGAATACCTGACACGAGATTCTTCCATCCTAGGACCCCATCACCTCGATGAGTTTGTCCGTGTTTGGGCAGAATACGACCCAGCCGCCTGGTATGTATCCCCTCCGGGTCCCCCACCCCCACCCCCGCAAATGTTTCCTTTGCAAACCAAGGGAGCCACACAGCGCGGCCTTGGCAGAAAGGCGCCAGCTCCCCGGAGATGATTTCTTTTCTTTTTTTTGGGTGGAGTTGGATGAAATGCACCCAATTTCACAGAGACCGGAAATGTGGCTTTCTTGGATTATGACTCCCATGATCAGCGTAGTCATAGATTTGTAGTCCAAGAAAACAAAAAGCTTTCTCTCCTGTTTCTTACACAAAATACCTTGTAAAATCGCCTGGTGACATCGGAGGGTCATTTATCTTGGGAATAAATCCGTGTCGAGCTCAGATTCCTCAAAGAGAGGAGCGCTTTCTTAGGAGGTGACCTCGTCGATCAAGGCTTCCCAAGCTTGGATTCCCCAGAGGTTCTTGGACTGCAACTCCCAGAAGTCCTGGCCAGCACAGCCAGTGCTGAAGGCTTCTGGGAATTGTAGTCCAAGCCCCTCTGGGGACCCATGGTTGGGAAGCCCTGCCCTCAATGAATGAGGCAGAATGCAGCCGTGGCCACAGGCAACGAACCTGGAGCATCATCATCATGCCAACAGAAAATCCTAAGGAGGCGTTATGATGGATCTGGAAGGGGAGGCCACCGGGAGCTGACCGAGGGCCTGTGGTTCCCTTGGACCTTCCTGCACTGCTCCTAGTTTCCCTATAGAATCCCAGAGACGGAATAGTAGTGTGGTGGATCCCGCTTGGAGACCACGTCAAAAACGCTTACAGGCTGGGCGTACAACAACTCCCAGAATCCCCAACCAGGTCTTGGCCAGCGGCTGGTCTTGTTTAATGGATCTTGACAGTGGTAGACCAGAAAGGTCCTTTTCCGGAGCTCTGCTTGTATGCGGATGAGCAAGAAAATATATTGATCTTTTTTAATGAAGCCATTTCCTTATTACAGCCTTTTTGGGGTTTTTTTAAAAGAATGTGTTGCATGTTTCCCAGCTTAGACCAGCCGAGGGCTTCAAGCTAAAAGCTGTGTTTTGTTTTGTTTTTTTAAAACGTGGGTGTTAAGGAATGTTTTTTTCCAGAGCTCCTTCCCGGTTTTCTTCTCAGCAGTGAACTGACATGGAATTGTTATTGAGCAAGAAAGAAATGTTTGCTTCTCTCACAGGTTATAAGACAAAACTTGCCACGGGTAAGATTGTGTTTCTTCCAGTATAAACCTGTCTGAAAATTGTCAGTTCATTTCCATGGAGGAAGCCACTAACACAACCGAGGGTTGTAAATGCTTTGGACCATCATCTTTAAACCTGCCTGGAACATTTTTAAACCCTGTGGAGAAACATGGTCTCCCCATCTTCACTTTCTGAGGGTTCAAGAGCATTCTCTTTTAGTGAAACAGAGAACATCCGTGGGGAGTAGTCCTCATGGCAAGCAGGTGAAAGGTAAAACATTAATATGGCAAATAAAACAGGCAAAATAAAAATGGCTAAAACCCAGTAGTAAGCAAATAGAGTAGGCCTGTTGAAGAAGTGGGACTTGTGGAGCAGTCAGCTCACTGAACCTCCACCGATTCGTTGGGTCTACTCTAGCTGTGACACAGTGAAATTAAGACAGCAAGCATCCTAACACATCTTAAGTGTCCACATTGTGTGTAAAATGCCTGCATTAAAACTAGTGTTTTCTTCCTCTATGAAGAAGCTAAGGACACTCAGAGAGAGAGAGAGAGAGAGAGAGAGAGAGAGAGGCAGACAAAGGTAGAGCTGATTAATTTTTTAAAAGTCTAAAGCAATCCATCCTGTGCTTCTGATTTCAACAAGACAGTAGCTATGCTAGTTTTGCCCGGTTGTGCAGTCCTACAGTTTTCACAAAATTTGTGTCACACACATGCAGGTTCTCACTGAGAATAACAGAGAGAACCTTTCCATCTCATAGACAAGGGGCCGGGGGGGGGGGGGAATTGATTTTTCTTATCCCCAGGTGTGAAAATGAGGTAAATAAAAAACAGAAGGCGTGATTCTTCCGTTGCAGCTTGAAAGCTTCTTTCCCAACTGGGAATTAATTGGAAGGCCGTTCGGTAGGTGGAGGCTTTGACCTCTCCCGTCTAATGTGATTTTCATGTTCTCTGTCTCTTTCTCATGTTTTCTAGGCCAAAGTAAAGCAAGGCTGTAGAAGGTCATTGTCTTGTTTCATCTTCCATGTCATGGTTTATTTTATATATATCTATATATAAAGTATATATGTATTTTTTCCCTTTTCTAGTTGTCGGATTCATTATAAGGAAATGTACAATTTACTACGAGCTATTGCGCCACCTTTGGGCTTAGGAAAGAAGTGCCCTCATAGGGTGGCATACAAGGTTCGGAACTTCAGAAAAACCTTCAGAAACATTCCTCTTTTTCCCCCCCTTTAGTTTTTACTTATTTTGCCTTGATACAGGACTTTTTTTTAACCAAAAAAAAAAAGTCTGACTACCAAAGGCAAAGAAAAAGAAGAATCACCTAGAATGTTTTTCTAACCTCTGAACAGGAATGAATCATGAGCCAAACCCCACCCTCTGCTCCCGTTTCCCTTGATGCATCTCTCCTTGCGTATACGTGTAAACACCCCCCCCCCAATTTCCTGACAGCCTTACGAGACAGTCAGTGTCAAAAAGGTGTTTGTCCCAGGAGTGGGAGAGAAAAAGAGAGCCTTATTGAGGATCGTGGGGCAGATAGTGCGAGATCCTTCAAAAAAAACTGAGTCGAGGCTCCAATGACATGTATGCTGTTCTGGGTGCCAGCGAGTTGAATTGTCATAGGGGGAGGGAGGGAAAGAAGAGAGGAGAAAGAACTCCTCTCTTTCAGAAAGAAAAAGTGTTTTCCTGCACACGCGGGGAGATCTTCCCTTTTCTTCTCTGGACTTTTAGTCTCCTGCCCAACCTTCCATACAACATCAACCTGCAGGTTCTAGCATTCTGCAGAGAGATCAGGAAGGATCTTCTTGCTACTTCAAAATGGATACTGGGTGGGGGACAGTGGAGGGTCCCCATTTTTCCACCGTCCCCGGACCACCAGGGAATCCATCTACTGTCCCCCCCCCCCAAAGCCAGAAGAAGTGGCGGCTGGTAATTTCAGTGCCGAAAGTTCTGTGAATCCAGTCCAGGTTTTCGTTGACGCTTGACAGGAGCTCTCCAGGGTGCTGAGTCTTGCGCCTCTGCAAAATGGGTTCAGCACCTTGGCCAGCTCCTGCAAAAGGCCAACTAAAACCTGGATGGGATTCACAGCATCCTTGCAACTCGAGTCAGCTGAGCATGACTTAGACGATGGCCTCTAGTTTTGATTGGGTCTTCCAGAAGATATGTGTTGGTGCTGGGCTGGGCTGAAACTGCCTGAAAATGGGGGACGGTGCCTCGTGGTGGTTTCTGTGGATGAGATTCTCTGTTTTGAGGCTGATGTCTTTTCAGCTGAGCATGGAATGTGAGTCTCCCCCTCCCCAGAGGAGGGGGAAAGGGAAAAGAGGAAACAGAAGCTGCCTTTGATTGCAACCATCACTGACTAGCTCATAATGCTCCCTCCTGGCTCTCCCTGGCATGATGCCTCTGGCCACCCCCCACCCCCACCCCATCTACCCAACGCCCTGTTTAGAAAAGGTTGGACGTGCCCAACTCTGATGCACCCTGATGGTGGTTTCCACCAGATCCTTCCCACCTCTTTCTCGAACGTGAGCCATTTGATCTCCCCCCCCCAAAGATTCGCTCCTCTTTCTTTGATGTTGTCCTTGTTGTTTTGTCCATGAGCAGATGGAAGGAGGATGGCCAGAGGGAGGAGCCTGGAGGAACCCGCCCGACTCTGATGGTCCCTCCTCTGGTGTTCTGTTGCTTTTCCTTGAAAAACCAACAAACTAATTAACCAAACCTCTCTTTCTTTCTTTCTTTCTTTCTTTCTTTCTTTCTTTCTTTCTTTCTTTCTTTCTTTCTTTCTTTCTTTCTTTCTTTCTTTCTTTCTTTCTTTCTCTCTCTCTCCTCCTGCTTTTCCTTCTTGCTCGGTTTGTTCCCCTCTTGCTACGGCTCCTTTTCTTCCATTGCCTGCTGTCCCTCCTGGTTTCCCTTTTCCTCCCGTTTGTTTCTCTTTTCTTCCATCTCTGTCCTTCTCTGCCCCCCCCGACACCCACCCTCCGATGCCAAGCGGCCGCATCAGTTACACAGACATGTATGAGATGCTGAGGCACATGTCTCCTCCCCTTGGACTGGGAAAGAAATGCCCAGCTCGGGTGGCGTACAAGGTTAGACCCCCCCCCCGCTCCTGCCCTCGAGAACCGCTGCTGTGGTCCATGTGTTGTGTGGCTCAGCTGAAAGCCCTCTTCTCTTTGTGACATTTGTGGCTTCTTCTAGGTGCCTTCTGACGCTTTCCTCATCTAGGCCAGGGGTGTCCAACATCCAGTGAAAGAGACTCGGGGTCTTGATTAGAGCCTTTGAATGGCTGAGCTGGAAGAGGGACCCTTGGGGTCATCCAGTCCAGCCCCTCTCAAGGAGGCCTGGGTGTGTTTGTGTGAAGGATCGAACTACCCAGCCCTGTGGCTCCGCAGCCAGAGACTTGGACCACTGAGTGATCCAGCATAAAAGGTTATAACAAATAAACAAAGGGAGCCATTTTGGGTTTCCCCCAGCTATAGGAAAAAGTGGGCATTTTTTTCCTTCCAGCTATATATAGAGCCGGCCATGTCGATGTTTAAAGATCTGTGACCATTTTTATTTTCTCCAGCTGTATAAAGAATCAGCTGTTTTGGATTTCCATAGTTTCATACAAAGGCTGCCATCTTGATTTTCTCTAACTGTATATAAAAAAAAGCAGCCGTTTTGGTTTTCCATCCAAAGGTGTGATGCGGACGTCTTTCTGACGCTCACGGGTCCAGCTCCAGAAGGGAATAAGGACACTTAGGAATGTCACATGGCCAGAGCTGACCGTTCCCTGCACTGCCCAAATCCCAAGGTTAAGGAACATATTTTGAAAAAGAGGCATGCTTCGCTACAGTCCCCTTAGCCATGGCTGTGCCAAAGACAATCTAGGGGTGGAGGCAGCAACCTTAATCCAGGTCAACAAGCCAGTTACAGCTCTCGTTGCATCCATGAGGAGGAGGCCTTTTGTACAGCTACTGGATCTTGATTCAGATCTGGGGCAGCCCTAAAATATATTGCCCTCCCCCCCCCAATTTTATTGTTAGCGGGAAACTTCCTTCCTCCCTGCTTATTCTGGAGACAGCATCCAAGCTCAGACGGCCTCCAAGGCGCAGGGAAGTCTGGAAGGAAAGAGCCCATCGTTCCTCTTTCTCCAGCCCCCCCCCCGTGTCCGATGAACTCCAGAAATGAACCTCACGGAGTCCGGGAGCAGGCGCCCCCAATTCACCAGCACTCAAAAGTCTGGAGGTGCCAAGGTGGGGCCTCTCCCCACAGGAGTAATCTATCTGCTGCCTTCTGGGGTCACGCCGTTTCCCTGAAAGTGCATGATGTATGGAAATGGGTGGGATCCTGCAATTCCCTCTCACGGTGGCTCTTCCTACAGAGATGCTGGAAGGGGAAAATACTGTAAAACCCATCTTATCTGTGGGGGCAATTGGGTGCAGTCTCTGAGCAGCTGCTGGGCGATAAAAAAAGGAGCCCTTCTTTCCCCCAAATTGAGTTTGACACCCCTGTTCTAAGTTTTGACATTGCACACATTGGTCGTTGTAGTTGTGTTGCCCATTCTGCCTCTCTGGCCAGCCGAGTCTCTTCCCGCCCATCACAAACTGTCCCAGTCCATTCCTCCTTCCTCTGGCATAACTGGAGGGAACCGTTTCACGCCGCCTCGCGAAGGGGCCAGGAATGGCCAACGTGTCGCTAGATGAGATCCCCCTTTAGCCATAGCCAGCATAAACAGTGACAAAACCTGTCAATGTGATTTTTTTGGATCGCACACAAAGCTCACGGGCTCCCCCTGTTTCTCCAGAAACTCTCTCTAAAATATCTACAGTATTCTGTTCTTCTTGCAAAAAGCTACTTAAGACCTTCCCATTGCTAACAGAACACCCACACGGCTTTGTATCAGCTGTTTGCAAGTCTTCTTCTCCCCCCCTCCCAATACCCTTGGGAAAAGTGGTGGGAATGTTGCTGCTTTTTCCTTAGCTCTGAGCCAGCTAGGGTGGGTGGTACGGCTGGAGGGGGAGTCATCTATGAAATGCGGCTTGCACCACCGAGCTTCCCTTAAATGCAGCCTGAAGAAACACATGCCATGGGGATCACCACAACACGGGAGCCCAAAGACCGGCGAACCCCTTCTAGCGAGGAGTTGAGTTCGGTCAGAAAGAGGATTGCAGGCGCTGCCAGATGTGGCTGCTACGCTTCTTAGTGCTGCAGCCAGGAATGCAGTGTGAAGGTAGATGAGATCTTGATGGATTTGCAGAAGTGAGTTGAGCATAAGTCAAAGCAAGTGACCTGGAATGCCAGCAGTGTTCCTTTGGAGGGTCCAGTAGCTGTCCTCCACAAACGTGGTTCAGGAATCAAGGACATCCAGGGACCATCTCGACATAAACAGTCCCCTTAAAAGGGTCTGAGGACTGACCTTCGGATGCCCTGGAGTTTAAGGATTAGAAAAGGGACATGGGAACGTAGATGGTTGTGGCCACCGTGGCCTTGTGGCTCAACGCTGGGCCTTTCTAGTTGGGCGAAGAGGAAAATGTTCTAGCTAGCAGGGGATCTGTCCGGGTAAAGGAAGCCTGGAATGCAGAGCAGTTGCTTCAGCCATGTTTTTTGGCTGCACCGAAGCAGTTTTGTCATTGGCCTGAGACCATCTGGGCATCTGGTATCATCCGTACATGACTCAGCTCTTGCTTCTGTCCCTGGAGGCCAAGAGCTGAAGGGGCTAAGAACGAGGTGGTCATCCCCGACCAATAAAGGACGTCCTGGGTTTAGGGAAGGCTTCTCCAGACAATGCTAGGGAAGAATCCCACCTGACATCCGGAAGATCCACCCCGTTATTGCCAAGCTGGCAATAACAAGCCGTGGCGGATTCATGGGCTTGTTACTGCCCTTAGGAAGCTGCTCCTTGAGATCCCAGCTTCCCCAGAGTGTCCTGTCATCGTATCTCTTCCACTTCTTCATTGCCTGTCGGAGAGTCTGTTGGGGTTCCTCCCAAACTCACAAAGAACGTCCAGACCTTGTTCTTCTGGAGGAAGGGGGCCTCTTGCCTCTTCTGGTCATTTCCGGAGAGCTGGGGAGCCATCCGGGTTCTTTCTTCTCTCTCGCTTTAGCAGCCCAACAGATACAGATACGTATGTCTATGCGGCATTTCTCCTCCGTTCCCATCTTATGGGTCATGCTCTTCCTCTGGTGCTTCTTTTGTTGACCCCCTCCATCTGTATGTATGCGTCTCCCCGTGCAGGTGTGGATGTGTGTTATTCCCCCAAGCTGGCAAAGAGCGATCCCAGCAGAGTTGTGGCACGTGATAGCTTTCCTTGCCTGCTTTTGCATGTGCTGGTGGCATCTTGGTGGTCTGATGGGACATCCCAGGAGAGCTGTCTCTCCCCTTTGAAATTGCTCTAGCCGAGTTGAGGGGTGCAGAGGTACGGGACGGCCTCCACCTGCCCTCCAGGTGTGCACCAGTGTGCACAAAGTTCTACACCTTGTACAACAGTGCTTGCCCTTTGGAGGATCCCCGTGGTGTGGGAAGCTGGGAAGAGACATCTCCATGTCTGTGCAGCCATCGGGAGAAAGAGGCGCAAAGGCGCTTCTGTAAGACAGGAATGGGGCTCCCGTCGCTGGTAGGGACAGGAAAGTGGCTGGGATGTTCCTGCTTTTGCTTCCACCTGGGGCTGGAGGTTGTTTTGTGGCGGTTGAGGTGCCCTTGTCCATGCAAGAAGAAGTGGTGATGATGATGATTAAAATGAGGCCCTCTTGAGTTCCTTCCTCCACAAGGTGCCCAAAAGACTTGCAGTGGCAAGTCATGAGAAGAGGAATCCCAAAATGAAACATGTAATAGTATTTTTTTAGCAAAAAAAAAAAAGTTACATAAAACGACTAATTGTCATTAGCCTTGAAACTCCTCGCTTCCTCTAAGAGTGGGGCAACCTCCAGACCACTGACGAACCACGGGCCGCTTGAAGGAACCTCCAGAGACCTCCTCCCTTAAACAAACCAAGCCTGTGAGGGCAGTTTTCCCCCTTGCAGCCCCCTCCCCAAAATGCTGACATGCCCAGAAAAGTAAAGAAGGCTTCCCTGTTCTGGGCAGCAGGAGAAAGGAAACCGGAGTCAGCGGGCCTTTCACGCCTCTTTCCGGGACGAGCCTTCGGTCACCACGAGGGGGAAAAAAGGCAGGGCTGGGAGCCAGCAGTGCTCCTGGTTTTTAACTCTCAAAGATGCCGCCCCCCCCCCCCGAGACTCTGTGGGCCGTGAACTGGATGAACTCCAGTGAATGCTGAGATCCTCTTTCTGGGTCAAGGGGGTCTGTGGGTATGTCTTGATCCCGGTGGGTTTGAAAGCCCCCACTCGGAGCTCTCCTGGGTGACTCCCTTTCCTCACCCATCTGCTTGACTTCACTTTTATGCACTTCCCTGTCTTCTTTTATTTTGCTTTCTTGTTTCTCGCACGGGCACCGAAATGAATTTAGTAGGACTCTCAGAGTAAGTCTGGCCCATGGGGATGCCTTGAGAAATGTACATTTTTTGCCGATCCCCTTTCCTGTGCTGATGGCAGGGAAATTGGTTTAGCAGCTGCAATCGCTTGTGGACGCCCGACCCCACCTCATTTTGTGCGAGGGGTAGGTGGGACCTCCTCTTCTCGATGTCCCATTCGGGACATTTTGAGAGCTGGATGGATGAATCTGTCCCTGTCCGTTTCTGACATGTTCAATTCGTTTCTACCTCAAGTTCTCGAATTAGGAAGACAATTTGCAAAGATGGGTTGGTAAATCCTTATCCAGAATGAATGGAAAGGACCTTATAAACCGATCCCTGGTCAAACGTGACAAATTGTAAGCACAGCTTAGCCGTGGAGCAAGCCGCCTAAAGATGGGCTTGGGCCTTTCGATCTCCCCGTCGCTTGAGTCAGCACATGAAAGAATCGCTGTTGTTGAATGTCAGGCCTGAGCAAGTCTCGGTTTTACTCTGGGGGAGGGAATTAGACGGTCTCGTCGAAAATGGGGCCAGAGTGGGTGGCTGCAACGTTCTGGGGCAAAGGATAACGTTAGTGGGTGTTAAGCGAAAACCTGTCTCCCTTCTCAGCGCTTGGTAAGGATGAACATGCCAATTTCCAATGATGACTTAAGCGTTCACTTTACCTCAACGCTGATGGCTTTGATCCGAACCGCTCTGGATATCAAACTGGCTTCAGGTGAGTCATGGGTGGGCCCATCAGTGGTTACTAGAAAGGTTTAACTGTGCTTTTTTTTACTTTTTTCCCACATCTGACTTTTTGTAAGCCTTGGCAAATCCTAATTTTGAAAAAATAAACCCTTCCAAAATTCCATCCAATTTGAATTTTGCCCGTCTTGGAAAATTCTGATCAGCTTCTCCAAAGAATTCTCAATGGATGACAAATCTCTTAATTCCACTTATCCCCACATTTGACTTTTGTAAGCATTGGTACCTTTTAATCAATTAACTGGTAAAAAAATCCCCTTCATTCCTAGAGCAGATCCATCATTTTTTGCTTTTTCCCATACTTGATTTCACACCCCCACCCAGCCAGTAAACTCTCTGATAAATGGAAGTAAAATGTGGTTTACAACTAAACCAGAACTAAATGTCGCCCATTCCTCACGATGGGCCAGTCTGCCAGTTATGATTTCTGCCACGTTTGAATTCTGTAAATGTTTGTTGATAAATTATTTTCAGCGGAAACAAATTTCTTTAATGACTAGGTCACTCGTCAGATTGGGCAAGTATGTCCTTCCCGGCTCAGCAAGGTCTGGCGAGAGACCATTGATAAGGATTTCTGGGGAGAAACAGAGGCAGAGGGGCCCCCGATTATTGGCAAGCTTCCCATCTGGTCAGGGCAGGCTGGTCCCTTGGGTTTTTCAAAGGAAACAAATCTTGCTTCTGTTTTAGTCCAAATGGGACTGGGGGTGCCTCACCCTGGCGAGTGGCTGTCAAGTTCAGACTAAACTCCAGCACGGATTTTTCCCTAGTCACCAGCCCTCACCTACATTTGCGATTCGCCACTGCCAGAAGGAGGCTGTTGGATGAGGTAGCCCAGTCCAACAGAGCTCTTCTTCTGGAGCAATGTGCCGGAGCTACACTGGGTTCTTGACCGGTGCCTCTTTCGGTCCTCCCTCCCTCCCTCTCAGGGGCCCTGCAGCAGCAGTGCGATGCTGAGCTGAGGAAGGAGATCTCCCTGGTCTGGCCGAACCTCTCCCCAAAGACCTTGGACCTGCTGGTTCCACCTCATAAATGTAAGTGGCAAATTCCCCCCCCCACACACACACACACACACTCCGGGCTGAGGTCGAGCCCAACATCCTTTTCCTCCCTAAATGTTTTGATCGACTGACCCAACGGCGCCTGTGAGGGGCTCTCATGGGAAGCCGCGTCCCAGAAAAACTGCCTCTCCCACACAAGGGGTGTTTATTGAGTCCAGTCCTAGAGGAGTCGTCCGGTTGTCGAAGTAACTGTTTGTAGCTCTCTTTCAGTGGGAAGGGTCGCTCCGTAGAAGAAAGACCCGTTTCTAATTCTATTTGAATAGTAACTATTTGCAATCCGGCTTTAAAAGTAACAAATATTAGCCGCGTTTGATCCAAAAAAGTCACTAATACGTAGCAGCCCTGTCTTGAAAGTAACGGATAGTGCTCCTGTTGGATCTCAAGGCATACCAAACCGCTACCCTCTTTTGGAATTAAGTAGTCGTACCTTTATTTTAGAAGTAACTCATAGTAGCCATGTTTGAAAAGTAATGAATACTACCCTGTTTTAGAAGTAACTAGGAGTAGTTTTAGAAGTAACTGATGGGTAGTATTTTATATGAAATCACGGATGTATGACAGCCCCGTTCCCTCCCTCTCCACAACCATCCCGACGCGCGTGCCCCCCCCCCCCCGTTCCTTTCGACCCTTCTGGTCTTCTTTCCCATCTGCGTTTCCTTGTCCAGCGGAAGCAATGACTGTGGGGAAAGTCTACGCGGCCCTCATGATATTTGACTTCTACAAACAAAACAAGAACACCCGGGATCCTTCTCATCCGGCGCCAGGAGGCCTCGGCCAGGTGAGCCCCTTCTCTTTGTCCCTCTCTGATGGAACCGGACGAGAGCCACATGTCGGGTTGCAGCGAGAGTTTTGGACCAGGGCTCGGAAGAGCTGGCTTCAAATCCCTGCTTGGCCACAGAAACTCCCTGTGGGATAAACAACTCTTTGACCCTCTTTGACACACTTTGAAAGCCCTGCTAAGTTAGAAGCAGCTGGGAGATGAGAGTGAGGCTGCCTTGGGGCGCTCTAGTATCTTTGGTGGCAGATCCCTCCCTCCCTCCCGGGGCCCTCGCACTCCGCCCGAAATGAGCAGAATGGAAGAAGTGCCCTTCCTAAGGCCCAGGTATTCCTCCGCCCCTCTTCTTGTGCTTTGCAGACGGGAACCGTGTCTCTCTTCCACCCGCTAAAAGCGGCGCTTGAGCAGAGCCAGCCTGCCTTTCCGAATGCTTTCCTGCGTCAAAAGAGCTCGGCCTCGTTAAATAACGGCGGTGCCTTGTGAGTACCCAGAGATGTCTCAGCCCTTCCGGACAGGTGGAGGTGGGGTGTGTGGGCCGGCGGGCAGGCTGGGGGGGCGAGAGTGGCACCAGTCATGGAAGCTCCAACCCAAATTCTGCGCTTGCCCAGCCCAAGCGCCGGTTGAGGGCTCCTGCGGGAATTCGGGCTCTCTGGCCTGCAACGCCTCGCTGGGTTCTGGTTTGGGAAGAAGAAGGTCCGCGACCTTCGCCACTCTGCTCTTACGGGCTGTGCAAATTCTTCCTTGGGCACCAGGCCGACACCAGAAGTCAGACGGATCAAGGAGTCTGTTTCCTGGGGGACTCAGAGGACGCAAGATGTCTTCTACGAAACGAGGACACCCGCTTTTGAGCGAGGCCGCTCCGAAGAAATTCCTGTGGCGCAGGCAAGCAAACAGGTGAAGATGAAGTCCATGGGGATGGGGCCTGAGGGCAGGTTTCTTCTGATTTGGATAACACATGCACACAGAGACAAACATAGGGTATGATCCCAGGGGGAAACCGATTGCAATTTGGACTTCAGGTGCCATGATCCGGTGCTATCTGTTTCCTGGCGCTCACACAACACAGGAGGAGGAAATGTACTGCAGTCCAACTGTTTTGGTCCAGCTGTACGGCTCCTGCTTTTTCGATGTGGGGTGGGCTGCAGTGACTCCCCATCAGACAGAAAAGTTGCTTTAAGGGAGATTTCCCCCCATCGGAATGAACTTTTCCGGTGCCGCCAGGCATATACCTTTGCCGTCTCTCTTTCCAATTGGCCTTCATTTCATGACAGAAGCAGAGGATCTAGGAAGTTAGAAAGCCACTTCCGGTTTTGTGGAAAGCACTTAGACTGGGTTCAAAGAGAGCACAGACCGTCCGGGATTCTTGTTCGCTGAGAATTGGGTTGGAGGTTAGAAACATGAGTAGCGAGGACTATTGTATTGATATTAAACCCTTAAGGGAATTTAATCGGTTGGTCTTGAGAAATGTGGAGCTAATTCATTTCATTGATGAATGTATAAGTCCATGGAGAGTTTGTTGTTTGGTTTTTTTGGTTTGCTAATTTCTTAACTCGTTAAACTTATTGCTTAGAAAATGACCATTGTGACTTCGTGCAGTAGGGAAAGTTAGGACAGTGCGGTGAGCCCGTTTGATTGTTAAAGCAAAACATGTTGGATTCATTGCTGGAAGTTTTAATGAAGCAGGACAGTGAATTAATGTTCACTGATTACTTCTCTAATCTTACCTCTCCCTCTGATGTAAACCCTCCCTTGGTCAGCTTTGAATTTGCAATTGAGATTCTACCCCTGCTTTCTTGTAGGTAGTAGAAATGCGGGAGATGAGCCCGACCCTGGCCAACGGGGAGCACCAGCCTGGCCTGGAGAGCCAAGGCCGAGCTGCTTCCATGCCACGCCTGGCCGCTGAAACTCAGGTGAGCACGAGAGGCTTTGCTGTCCATGGGAGAGGGACAGGGAGTCACCTTTTCAACTCCTTCTCTCTCTCTCTCTCTCTCTCTCTTTCTTTCTTTCTTTCTTTCTTTCTCTCTTTCTTTCTTTCTTTCTTTCTTTCTTTCTTTCTTTCTTTCTTTCTTTCTTTCTTTCTTTCTTTCTTCTCTTGTAAAAAGTGTCTGGGGTCATAAACAGTTATGATAGCATTCATAGTACTTCTCCATATGTCCATGGTTCCCCACCTTGAGTCTCCAGGTGTTCTTGGACTACAGCTCCCATAAGCCTTCACCCATGGCTGTGATAGGCATAAATTCTGGAAGCGGCAGTTCCAGAACATCTGGGGACCCCGGGTTGGGAACCACTGACACGTGTCCGCCTCCCGTCAATACAAAAGTCAAGGACTCTCTGGGTCCTATTGAACGGCCATGTTTTTAAATGTCTATCCAGTCCGTACGTTTGCATGCACCTGCCTGCTTATCCCACCTGTCGGCCAGGCCCATCTCACCAGGGAGCCCAGCGTAAGGTCGGCTTTCATCAGCCGGCGATGGCCGGCCGGCCGCGTGTTTCCCTGAGCCCGCTCGTACGAAGAGCCCCCTGCTCCATTAGGAAGTTGGCCTTTTCTGCACTCATGGGCTGCTGCCAAGTTACACAAGCTTCTAATCCTATAGAGTGATGATGGTTCCCCTCATGCAATTCAGCAGAGTGGCTTTGAGAGATCTGCCAACCCAGAATTTCAGCAGCCTCTTCGAACTCCACGTTCTGGGACGCTTTGGAATCAATTCCAAGATGGAGGTAACCAGGCTCCCTCGGTGGCTTATAGGCCTCTCTTTGGCTGCCCGTTTCCCTCCTAGCAAATCTTCCCTTCAGCCGCCGTCCTGCTCAGGGTTGCTGGAGGAGGATTTTGTGGCTTGAAACTTTGCTGACTGGTCAGGGTCCCGCATTCACACCCACCCGCCCCCACGGAACACGCGGGAGTGTCCCCCTCCGGCGCCGCTTGCACGCTCACTCGTGAAACGCAATGGTGCTCCCTTTTCTTCCTCCCTCCGGTCCCTCTTTCACATGTTGAAAGATTGCTCTCGCCCCTAAGTGGACAAGAGGAGGTCATGACCCCGAGGGCCTGTCCCTGAACGTTGAAATGGTCCAAACTCAGAAAACTACACAAAGCAAGAGCTTTAAACGTAGCAGCTCATAGGGCGCGCCTTGGATCCAGAGTCAGCATTACAGCTATATAATTCTCCTCTAGGCGAGTCCAAGCCAGGTCTCCCAAACCTTGTCTTCCCTCTCCTGGGACGAAGGTTCTTCACAGCCCCACCTACCAATTTATTTATCTACTTGCTCTCCAAACATGAGGGAAGGAGATCTTGGTTTGAATTTTGGTTAAAGTGCAGGGACTCACAGAAGAGAATAGCTCCAAGTCCCCCAGATTCGCCCATCCTTTTTTTTCTCATCAACTGGCACTTATGGGCTCAATAACTCACTCAGAGAGAAAGAATAAGACATGTTTCTTTACTTACCGTCAAACAGCTCAAACAACGAACTGGAAACAAACATGACTGCTTGCAGCAACAGTCCTCAACAGAGTCACTGACGGGTTCCCACAGACTACAGAGAGGTGGAAAAGGCAGAGCACAGAGGCTCTCTTTGAATCAGAGGCAGGGAAGGAACGATTGTTGAGTGCGGTTAATGACTGACTGTCAACCCAGCCCAGAAAAGACCCTTGCAGGCAGACTTACTAAAGGCGGCATGCAAGGTTGCAAACGCTCCAACGGATCTCTCCAAAATATCCCCTTGCCTCTCCCCTCCTCAGTGTTGGGGGACGGCTCAGGGATGTGCAAGCAAGGCCCCTCCCCCTCCGGAGATGTCTGAGCCATGACGTAGGAGAAGGTGGCAGTCTTCTCCTTCTCCGCTCTGCTTGAAGGACATGTTTCTTCCTTGGGCCTCCCATCTTGTTCCATGGATCCTGTTGAACTAACACCCATTTCTGTCTCTTTTGTCTTCCTTCCTCCCCCTTCCCTCCCACCAAACAACCTTGCCTGTGACATCTCTCCCCACCCACCCCTTCTTCTTCTCCCTCCGCCTCCTCCTCTTTCCACTTCCCTTCCTCCTCTCCTTGGTCATCTTCATCATCACCATCTCGCCTGCTGGACACTCGCTATGATGTCTGACCCATGGTTCCGCTGGTTGGGGGATGCTTCCCATTGTCTGTCTGTCTGTCTGTCTAAATTGCTTGCAGAGGAGCCAAGGGCGATCGCTGGGGCCTTACCTAGCCGTACGTAGCCTGCGTGAATTCAGGGGTATCCTCTTGACATCTGTCCAAAGGTCATGAATCCTTCGATTTTTAGCTCTCGGTTTTCGGTTTTCAGCCAGATACTCTTGGGCCAAATTTCCCAGAAGCCTCTGGGAGTGGGTCGTCCATCCATCTGGGGACCCAAAGGTTGGGAAGTCCTGGCCTAGGCCAGCTCTTCAAGACACCAGACCTGCCTCTGCAGGCCTTCGAAAGGGGCCGCGTGAGCACGCAGAGGATGTGGCCCCACAGAAACATCTGCTCAACCCAGCTGTGCTCTGGACAAAACGTCATATCCCTTGCTTCTAATTGGGGAGATGGATTCAAGGTCATGGCGTGGAAGTAACAGGTTGCAAATCACCACTTGCCCAAGTTAGAGCTGATTTACATTGCCACTGTAGCTTAAGATCATTTCATGCCCTTTGTGATGTCATCGTAAGGCTGACGGTTACTTTTGTGGTTAACTGCCGTGGGGTGGGACTAAAGAGTAGGGGTGGATTGAAGAGCTGCCTTGCATTCTTGCTTCATGCTTGGTTGTTGTTGTCAGACATCAGTGTGAAGTGTGGACGATGGGCGTCTGGTGGTTTACATCCCAGGCCATCCCCTCATAGCACTGTGAATTTTTTTCTTTATATAAAGCAATTGCCGTATATTTCCATGTATAAGACGGCTTCATGTATAAGACGCCCCCTCCACTTTTCTAACCCAAAATTAATAAACCTAAGTGGAGCTTAACAAATGTAGGGGGAAAGGGATCAAAGCGCTGCAGGATGGCTTTGATCCCTGCTTTCTCCCTTTGTGCTAAGCATAGCAAAAGGAGGGGGAAAGGGATCAAAGCAATCCCACGACTGCACAGTCATTTTGATCCCTTTTCCCCTTATACAGCCACAGAATTGCTTTGATCCTTTCCCCCCTCCTTTTGCTAAGCCCCATGGGACTTAGCAGACAGAGGGGAAAGCAGGGATCAAAGTGATCCTGCAGCACTTTGATCCCTGCTTTCCTTTTGCTAAGGCTTAGCAAGTGGAGGGGAAAGCAGGGATCAAAGCCCTGCAGCATCACTTTGATCCCTGCTTTCCCCTCCACTTGTTTTTGTTTTCTCTTCAGCTTACTTCCGTGTATAAGATGACCCTCAATTTTTCGTCTAAAGATTTTAGACAAAAGTATAGACACAGAAAAATATGGTATTCAACTGCTTTTGAAAGTATAGAGTTACTTTCTAAAAATCATATTTATTTTAGTAACTAGCTACATGGGGGACCCCTAGAATTCCAATGATAACTAAATTACCATCCCTCATAACCTTTTGAGCCTTTTCATGGTTATAGTCACTTATATCACTGGTTCTTAACCTTGGGTTACTCAGGAGTTTTGGACTGCAACTCCCAGAAGCCTTCACCACCAACTGTGCTGGCTGGGGTTTCTGGGAGTTGCAGTTCAAAAACATCCGAGTAACAAAGGTTAAGAACCACTGACTTATATCTCATGGGCCTTATGAGTGGGTCACACCTTCTCTTAAAATCATCTCCATCTATGACCACAGCATGATTTTTCATGTTTGTAAAAGCTTGCATCATTCTCCTTTTTGTAGGATTTTCATTGTTTTTAGCAACTGGTTTTCTTTGTATTTGCTTTTATTGTAAACCACTCTGTGTCTTCCAGTGAAAAGAGTCTAAGAAATGGTTTGATGGAAATCAAAGTACTGCATTGAGAAAATCTTGTGGCAGGGAGTTCCATAGATTCTGTTGGATTTCAGAAAAATTGGAAGAGTGTGTTACTCATGGGGTTTCCTCAGCCCTGTGAATCACCTTGTGTTCTGTTCCCCTTCCCCCTGCTCTCTCTTCACCGCACCTTCCTCTGCAGCCCATCCCGGACACAAGCCCCATGAAGCGCTCCATCTCCACCTTGAACCCGCAGCGTCCCCATACCGCGCACCTCTATGAACATTCCCGGCCAGCTGAGCACACCCACCACCACCACCATCACCGCTGCCATCGGCGGAAAGAGAGGAAGCAGAAATCTGTGGACAAGCCGCCCAGCCATTTAGCTGAAAGCGGCGCTCCCGGTGAGGCCAAGTTTTGCGCAAAAAGAAATTGATGGTGAATAGGAACAGGGATGCCCCTCCTGTTTGTCGGCATCCTTCTTGAAGTGGGGTGTCCAGAACTGGACACGAGACTCAAAGGGAGGCCTAATCAGTGCCAAATCGAGGGGAGCCTGTACCCCACGGGATGTGGAGACTATCCTTCTGTTAATGCAATGTAAAATAGCACTGGCCTTCTTCTGAAATGATGTCGGTTGCACAACAAGTTGTACAATCAGATGTTAAGCCACTCGTGCAACGGGGGGGGGAAAAATCACGAAAAAGTGCAACCAACTGTAGAATGTTAAATGAATGGAAATCCCCAGTAGAATACTCAGCCTCGGGCCACGTAATATGTTCTGATGACTCTGTGGACAAAGCTTACACCTCAGGAGAACCACGGCTGGCTAGGAATTGTCCCCCACCATTGAGAGAAGGTCTCAGGCTGCTTGATGACAGCTCTTTCGTTCTGGGTGAAATCACGTGTTAAGGGGAATGTTACCATTACAGCGGTTTTGCCTCTAGGCACGGAGTTCCTTCAAAGCTCCATGCCTGAGCAGTTGGACTTGCAAATGAGCCTGGGCTTAACTCTCCCTGGCCAGTCACAGCACAGAAGCAAGCTCCTTTTGCAAGATCATCCGCAGAAGGAACCTCTGTTCTCTCGTGGCCTGCTGACGGTACCCTCTCAGCCTCAGTGGCCTTCTCTTTCGGTCTCCCCAGCAGGCGAGGCCGCCTCGAAGAGCAAGAAGCAGGAGCGAGGCCGGTCCCAAGAGCGCAAGCTCCACTCCTCGTCTTCCTCGGAAAAGCAACGTTTCTATTCCTGCGATCGGTTCGGGAGCCGGGAGCCGTCCCAGGCCAAGCCGTCCGAACGCAGCCAGCCCACCTCCCCGAATGGAGAGCAGGACCACGGGGCACAGAAACAGGTGAGGCCCAAGCAGTGGGATGGTGGGGGTGGGGGTGGGCTGCGGAAGAGGATGCAGACCCCTTGACGTGCCTCTCTTCCCCACCCCACCCCACCCCCTCGGTTCTGGCACCTTCCCAACATGGTGGGGATCGCTGATGTCTGGGCATGCCTGGATGGGACATGTTTTCCCCCCCAGAACAGTCTGCTTCCCACCCCTGTTGCTCTGATGGTCGATGTTTCCCTTTGGAACCCCCTCACCTTCCCAGTCGTTGGTTCTTCTGGGTCTCTGCGCGTCCAGTTCCGATTGGTCCTTGCCAGTGCCTCCCTGCCCCATTCCCTGGTTGTGCCTGTCTAAACTCTATCCTTTCCTTTTTCTTTCATCTCCTGACATGCCCGTCTGTCCACCTCACGTGCTCTTCCATTCTTTGGTTGATCCTCCTCCATACGCTGCTTCTTTGGTGTGTTTGTCCGCTGCCTTCTCTGATCCCTCCGGCTCCCGTTCTTTCTCGTGCCTCTGTGTCCGTGCATTGTCGTCCTGTTCATTTGCTTTGTTCCAATTTTCATGTAGGGCAGTGGTTCAGTTAACGGGAGCCCCTTGCTGCTGATGACCTCTGGTGCTAGCACCCCCTGCCGTGGCCGGAGGCAGCTGCCGCAGACGCCGCTGACCCCGCGCCCCAGCGTCACCTACAAGACCGCCAACTCCTCGCCGGTCCACTTCCCGGGGCTCCAGACCAGCCTGCCGACCTTCTCCCCGGGACGCCTGAGCCGGGGCCTCTCAGAGCACAACGCGTTGCTGCACGGCGAGGCCCAGGGTGTCCCCTCGCAACCCCTGGTGTCGCGGATCGGTTCGGACCCTTACTTGGGTCACCGGGAAGATGGCGACAGTCTATACCACGCAGTGCCGGAAGATACGCTGACGTTTGAGGAAGCGCTCGCGACCAATTCGGGAAGGTCCTCCCGAACGTCGTACGTCTCCTCTCTGACTTCCCAGTCCCACCAGATCCGCAGAGTCCCTAATGGCTATCATTACACCCTGGGCCTCAGCGGCGGCCCCGGAACCAGCACCCGAGCGCGTAGCTATTACCACGAACGAAGCGAGGATGACTGGTGCTAGCAGGAAACTGGCGCGGTTCTTGCACGCTGGAAATTGATGAGTTTTATCATCCCGAGAGCTCCGTGTTTGTGCGTAACGTGCGCAGTCAGGCCCGTGGTGTCCAGGCTGGAGGGGGGAATGGAGGAAGCCGCAAGAAGCTCCCCATGGGACACACACCGCAGGCAAAACAGAAACACCTCCAAAAACTGCACCATGTGCATGCACAACGCCAGAGAGGGGACGCGCGCGCCTCTCTCTCTCTCTCTCTCTCTCTCTTACTCTCTGTCTGTCTCTCTCCTTGCAACCTGTGTCTCGTTTTTCACTCGACAATAAGGAAAGTCCATTCTTTGAAAGGATGGGGATGAGGAAAGATAACTCCTGTTTTCTTCTTTATTGCCTCATCGAGGTAACATCATCCCACCTTTTGTAAGCAAAGGGCCACCAGGAGAAGCCCCAAACTTTGTTCCGGGCATTTTTCCGAGACTGGTGCCTGCCCGGTTTGTGATGATCGGGCAGGAAAGGAAAGATACCCCGGGTAGAAACTCCAAGCTGTCTTTGATCTTGCTCCTCCCCCCTTTTGCAAGGTGTATGTGTGTGTATGTGTGTGTGTGGAATCGCCCCCAGCTGCATGCCGGATTTGGCCTTGGGGTGGGGGGGAATGGCAGTCCTTTCCGGCGGAGCCGGTGGCAAATCCTTCCAGCCCACGAAACAGCACGAGGCCGGCCGGCCGGCTGGGGACTCTTTGGGTGGATGGGTTTTTGCCCACCACCATTATTCCTTCTGTCTTCGGGTCCCCCTTCTGGAAGGCCTCGCACTTGGGCCAAGGGACAGCTCTCCAGCTGCTGCGCCTCCTGCAGGTCTCTCTCTCGTTCCCCGCCCTCCACTCCCTGCTTGGGGACAAGGAAGGTGGCCTCACCGCCATTTCTCATCTTGTTTACAAATGCAAGCCGGTGAGAAGAGGAGGAGGAAGGAAGCTGCAAGCAGGGTGGACCGGGGGGGGGGGGCGCAGGACCGGCAAAGCCACAGTGTCCTTGATTCTCTGGTCAAGCTGCTCGATAACCTTGAACTGTCTGGTTGTGTGCATCTTTGTGGGGGTGGGGTGGATTTATACAGTAGAAGGAGGAAAATGACACAAATAGGGGGTCCTGCCCTGAGGAGAGCCCCCTCCGGCCCTCATTCCAACCCCCCCCCCGGTTTTTTCGTACCGAAGGCGCCAGTTCTTCACGTTTAAGTGCCTGACTCTCTAGCATATCCGGCAAATATGCCATTTCTCAGTCCCAACATATCAGGAAGATCTGAGGATGGAAAGTGGGGGGGGGGGGAGAGGAAGGTTCCCCCTTAGCTGTATGGGATGTTCAGAAGGGCTTAAGGTTTGATCTGTAGCTGAGCTGATCCTTCCCGCTTGTGGGTTTGGAAAGCTAGCAACAAGAAGCGTTATTGTGGGGTTTTTTTTCCAACTAGAGATCTCATTGAGGTATGTGTGTGTCGGGGTGTGTGTGTGTGTGATATGGTAACAAGGGAAGGGTCCAGAAACAAGGCTGGTGCTCTTGAGGGTCACTGGCACCCTTTCGCTTTGCGCCTCTGAAGTCCAGCTGGCATTTAGTCATTGGCAACAGGGGAAGAGCTGTGTGAGGATCGCCTGATTTGGGGGAGGAAAGGGGAGACAACCGCCTCCCAAGTCTCGGGGATGAGCCTTCTGTGTGTGAGCATGCACCCGTACCTTTCCCTACGGGCGGCATTTCTTGCGTGTGGGCATGTATGTGCTTGGGCATGCATGTGCGTGTTGGTCTGCAAGCTCCGGAGAAAAGCCCGTTAGCAAACCTGACTCTCCCCCCCTTGTCCGTGTGTGTGTTTGAGCGGGAGCAGGTGGCACAACGGTGTTCTCAAAGCGAGTGCCCCCAGGGTGTGTGAATGCCGCAAAGATGTTTTTGCTAACGTGTGCATCAAACTGGCACCACCAGGGAGCCCGGGCAGTGAATTCCGAGGGCGCTGTCCTGCGCCAGCTCAGAAGGGAAAGGAAAAGAGGGGCGGCTTTTCGGCAGAATGAGGAGGCCGCCCCAACCAGCCCAAAGGGCCGAGGGTGAGCTGAGAGGACCGCAGGCCAGCAGATTGGGACCTGGCTTCTCCTCCCTCCCTCGCTCGGTCTTTTCCCCTCCGGCTGGCAGGTCTCTGAGATCGGGCAGGAGACCACCAGGCCCCTTTGGTGGGGGCAGAAGAAGGTGGGTCTCTTCCTCACCCCTCGCAACAGAGACCACACTCTCTGGGTCCGGGCTGTGCTCTCAGGTGCGATGATGTCCCTTGGCCTCTACCTTTGGCATTCAGGTGATTACTTTTTTAAAAAAAATTGCAAAGAGCATTTTTAGCAAGGGAGAGGGAAATGATGATCAGGGTAGGGGACAGTGTTAATCCTGTCAGTGATCAGGAGAACAGCGGGTGGCCTGTTGACTTTCTTCTCCCCTCATTGCTATCCCCTCGTGGAAAACACTCACCTCTGAAGTTTTCCATTGATATCAACATGACGACGAACACCCCCCCCCCGCGCTCCACAACGGGAATCTCCTTGAGTGCAAAAAGCAGCTGGCGAGGAGGAGGCCTTTCCCTCCGACTCGCTGCTGGCTAGGAAGCCCCTACCCACGTTTTTTCCCCCATTCCCTTCTCTCAGCCCTTTGTACGTCCAACCGAAGGGTGTGTTGAATGCTCTAGCCAGCCCGAGTCGACAGGTTTATACTCCATGCTTGGGGTTGAAACATGCAGTGGCACCTGGGTAGTGTAGTACAAAAAGCAAAAAAACACAAAACAACTTTGGGTAAGTGTAAAGACTTTTTTTTTTAAGTGGCAACTCCTACAGCAACCATCCGCTTTTTGGAAATGTAATTGTAACGGATTCCTTTGTCAAAGTCTGTTTCCAAGCGCTGATGATTCCAACTGCCCTGGAGAGATTTGCCCCTTGCTGTCAGGGCAGGCGACTGAATCGGAAGAGAAACCTCCTCCTCCCTCCCTCCCTCTCCCTCCCTCTCTTCCCAGGGCTCTAGGCTGTCCCCAGGTGCTGCTGCCACACAGCGATCAGCTGTGCCAAGAAAGGATTTTGGGAGAAACGGATGGGCTCCGATGGGGGAATGCGAAGCACACGCTTCGGCTGAGGGAAACTGCCTTCTGTGACTCAAGTGTCCAGTAGAAATCATACCCAATAAGAATGTGCACGCTACAATACAGTCACACTCCTGCTGAGAGCCACTGTACGTTTGTTTTTAAATTTCCAGAGGCCGGGCGGTGTATTTTCGATAGGGTGCCCGGAGGGCGGGGGACACACGGGAGATCTGGCTTCGAGCCCTTGCCCAAGCCCAGACCAAACTGGGAGGGGGGCCAAGGACTGGCCACTCCCTGAGCATCTTGCAGGCCTCAAAGGCCCGTCCGGGCGGGGGGGGGTCACCTGGCCTCACAAGCGACTGCATCGCTCTGACCTGCAGACGATAAAGTCTGCAGCAGGTTCGGTTTTAGAAGAACCCACCTCCAGGTTTCAGACTCGTGAAGGGCGGGTGGGCTTTGACATTGAGTCGGACAGGATTCAGATGAAAAGTCTTGAGGAGACCATCTCCCAATGCCATCCGTTGGAGGTTTAATTAGAATCTGTTTTATTTTGAATCCATGGAGCCAGGTTTTCTGTATTTTCAGGAAACCAGCTTTCTCCCTCCTGGAAGGGACCGTTAAAATACCTGAGGATGTCTATAATTCTCGGGTAGATGAACAGACGGACGGATGGACAGACAGGGATACAATGCCGCTCCTTATAGGATGGTGGAATTCCATCAGGCTGGCGTTGAACAACAAAAGCGATCATGAGACTAGGCCTCTGCCGGCACCATTGGGCTAAGCTTCATGCTTTGGGACATGCTTTATGGCACAGAATAAGGTAATAAGTCGTCTCCAAAAACTAGAGAGCAGTGGTTCAGACTACGGTCACATCACCAGCTATATAATCACAAGTTCTAGCCAATGTGTGGATTTGTGGTGGTGATGATGGTTGTTGAAAAAAGCACACGCACACACACACACGGATTTTTCTATGCAACTAAAGAAGCACCTTTCCCCAACGTAACTGTTGTTGTTGGGGGCAACTTTGCATAAAATGCATGCTTTTGTATGCAAGCCTCCTTCGTATGTACAGCTTTCTATACTTTTCCTAACAGATGCATTTTTAATGCGGCGTGTGCGTCGGTCAACGTATCGTAAAATCCGGACAAAGGCGCCATCTCAAAGGGGGCTGCGTTCTCACCCACTGCGTCAGGAGGTACACGTGTGAGTAGCTGAAAAGGCAGGTCGGAGGGACTTTGTCAAGGTACTGACTAAAAATAAAAAGCAAATCTATCAAACTCCTATTTTTAGAGTCCCTGCTTTTAAAATGAACACAACACCATATCTTCCCTTTTTTTGTAGCAGCACAGGACCTGGTTCTTTCCGGTCGTGTTTTATGGCAGAGTCCCCATGCGGGCTTTCTATGGCGAGGCTGGACCTGCTCTCCTGCTCAATGAGGCAGAGCCACTGAGGTCAAGGGAAACCTGCTGTGGAGCAGGGGGTTTGCTCGTGTTTGAAGTAGCGGCTTGGTTGAGGCCTGTGAGGTGGTTGTGGGAATTATCTGAAGCCGTTCTTTGAAGCAGCGGTCCCCGACCTTTATGGAATGTGGGGCACTCCCCCCCCCACGCTCGCCCGTGCGCTCTCTCGGCTGCATTACGACAGAGCGTTTGGGATTTGGATCCGGTTGTGTTTAAGGAGACCCCTTGTCAGCCATAGGACTTGAGTTAGTTATGATGAACTAGTTAGCCCCTGTTGATTTCAAGTGGGCCAGCTCTAAGCGTGGCTAAAACTGGATGTAACCCAGTGGCCAAAATCCTGTTACATACTCATGCAAAAAGGTGCCATTTTCAGCAACAGAAATTAAGAAAATCTCTGGTGGGCATTTTCTGCTGCACATTGAGTCATGCGGCTCAGTGTGCAATACATAAGAGATTCCTAAGGACAATTCGCCCTTAAAAGTCATGCCCATGGCGTAACCGTGCAACAGGAGTTTGGCCAATATATTTTAAAACCGCAGCCAGAAGAAGCCGGAAAAGGTGCAGCTGAGCTGAATGGGTAAAGAACCCCATCCCTTGAGCCCGGAGAGGACTTCCATGCCATGTCGGGAGCTTCACTCTTGGAACCATGTGGTGATGCAGTGGGAGCAACTGTCTTAACAGGCTGGAAGTTGAGGTGGCGTTTTTATCTAGCCGTGTAAAGTGAAGGTTTTCAGGTTAGACTCTTTAACCCCTTGGGATTGGCAAAGGGAAGGCAGCCTAGGATCCCCACGAAGGAGGTCCAAGCGTGGAGCACAGTGGAGGCAAAACACACACACAAGACGCCCTCACTACGCCGTTTCAGGACTTGACTTTAATGTGTCTCGAATCGCCTGTGGTTCTCCAATGCCCAACCAGGGCCAAAAGAGCTTGTCGTTAGAAGCTGAAATCTCTTAGTGTTGTAGATACGTGATTCCGGCAGATCTTCCTTGCCGATAGAAGCCAGGGCTTTGCTCCTGGAGGCCAATCAGAGAGCAGAACAAGCTGGATTGCAAAGAACAGGGAATTGGATGTTCTTGAGCACTTAAAGGCCTTCCCTCTTGTAATCTATACAGCTGTTTGGAATGTAGAGTGTGACCCTTAATCTCATCCCTGGCCTGGTGTTTTATAACACACTCCTCCCACCCACCCCCAATTCTTATTAGTCAACATTCACGGGGGGGGTGGGGGGGTGGGGAGAGAGATACAGTTCCTCTATTTAATGGAAAACAAGCTGTCATTGGAGGTGCTCTCCTCGTTGAAGGGCTGTCCTGGTCAAAATGCCTTTTAAAATCAGAGCAGGGACCTCGAAGTTGCTTCCTCATGGCTGGCACCCGGGCAGGTCCACGAATCACCTGGTTGCCCGCCATGATGACACCACAGGGATCGTTTTTAACTTTAAATCTTGGCCTATGAATTATATGTCTAAATTTAGGATGCTGCAAATTCGGCTATGCAGATTTGAGACCCATTTGGTGGGTTGGCAGATTTCCTCTCCAAGGGGTCTCTCATTAGCCGAGAAGGGCAGGAATGGTTCTCTGGTAGGGGATGGGCAAGTGGGGTGCCCTACTGCTGATTCCTCAATCTTCTCCTAAGCAGCAGGATAAGGGGGGGGGGTCCTTAGGTTGAGCCCATGAGGAGGTTGGGCAGCAAAGCTGGTTTGACCTCTGATGACCCACCCCACAGTCCTGGGTCTTGCCCTCCATCCTAAGGGGGCATCCGTCCACAGAGGGGCTGTGGAGGCCCTTGGCGATCCACACAAGAAACAAAGACGTGTTTCTTGGGCTACGTGACCCGAGGAAACCAAATTGCATCCAAGCGGGGGGGGGGGGGGGGAGAGGCGAACGCATGTAAAAGGACTGCCACCTCCTAGATGAAGGATAGAATACCCTTTAAGAACAGGAGGCGGCAGCCTCCCCCCACCGACCCACCCACCATTTCAGGCTACAGCATGACTGTGACCAAATGTTTTCTACCTTTTTTCTTTCTATAAAAGGCACAATATTTCTTGAGAAACTTTTTTAAAAGAATGATTTTTTTAAAAAAAGAAAAAAGACACCAAGAACTGGAGAGGTGTGGAAGCGCCTCCTTGTCAGCGCATGCAATCCGTCTGGGAGCTTGGAGAGAAAGGGGGCTTCCTTGGCCCCTTGGGGTCGGTTCGGTTTTTTCCCCTTGAATAATTCTTGTCTTATTCTAACACACACACCCAACCCCCATAGAAACCCCTCTGGTGTGATAGATCTCCATGGGTGGCACAGAAGGGCATTCACAATGACAACTGAAGAGTTAGCTTTGGTCTTGTTCCCATCAAGAGGAAGGCGAGTGGCCCACGGACAGCCGTCTGGATGTTTCTGGAGGGCAACCTTTCTCCTTGCCTGCTGTGTGGCCCACCCTGAGGGAGGCTGGGGGGTTGTAGTCCACCAATGGCTGAAGGTCCATGATGCTTGCCCAAGAAGCCACAAAGCGTTGTACAGGCCACGGGGAGGGAAGCAGCGGCTCCAGTTCCAGTGGGAGGGTGAATCCGGTTCACGTGTTCATCTCAGCTCTACAGGAGCTCTCCATGGTGCTGAACCCTGGCCACCAATGCCAACACCCCTTCTCCTGGAAACGGGGCCGTTCACTGGAGAGCTCCTTCCGCGTTTGGGCTTCAAGTGGTGCAGCGTCACCACCCGCTGCTCATGTTGGGGCCTCCCACTTGCCCTGGAGGGAAGCCAGCCTCCCTGTGAGACGGGGTGGGGCGATGCCAGACAGCCAGGGAGAATGCTTCCCCTCGACATCGCACCGGTTTACTTAACCAGCCTTCCATGCGATAAAACAGCCTTAACCGTCTCTCCTTCAACGGACATGCCGGCTCTGATCCTGATAAAGTTAGTCCCGGCCTAAATCTCACCTAAAGCACAGTGGCCCCGCGCCCGGAGGTCTTTGGGGGGGCCAAACAGAGGCCCCCAGGAGCACTCCTGCCCCCCAGTCCTCTCTACAAACATTAAATGCAGAGATCCCAAGGGTTTCGCTGGCCCACCGCTCTAGCCGTCCAGCGATGCGGCCGGTTCCCTCGGCCAGTTTCCACGGGACTCGGCCGGGACTAACTTTAGCGAGACCACGGCCCAGCTGCATCTCCCCAAATTCTTCTACCAAGTTGCCAAAATCTGACATGCAACGCCCCCCCCTTTTTTTTCTGCATCCCAAACTGATCTAGTGGTGGCTGTTCTTTGAGTAAGTAATGTTTGCATGTAAAATATATACATACAATATAAATATATACATATTATATATATATATATATAAATATATATATAAATATAAAAAATATGTGCATGGGAAAAATGTTTATCTTCGTACTTTTTGATACAATGTATTCATCCGTTGTTAATTTTTAATTATATTTGATATAAATTGGGGGTTTGTTGCAAAACTTTATATTTAAAGGAAAAAAAAACAGTGTTAAAAAAGAAACAAGCAGAAAAGTTCCAAACATGCAACCCGACTGGGACTTTTGGAGAGGATTAAGTTCCAAGACTGAATTCCCTGAAAAAGACTGACCTGAACGCTCTTGATCAGCCAAGCTTTGAATTCCGCGGTTGTTTCTACAATGACATTTTGTATGAAGCAAAGTCCTTGAATTAAAATAAAACCTTAGAGGGGAAAAAAAACACAGATCATTGGTCATAGCAGTTCAATGAATGTGATGCCTGAGCAGGTCACATATGGATAACGTCGTTTTTCTTCACTGTCGTTTGGCGGGAAGGAAGGGGTTGTGGAACACACATTTCACTGGTCCAAAGATGGGTGGTGGCACAGTGGAGCTGCTTAACAACAACAACAACAACAACAATAAAAGAATAAGAATAAATAATAAAAAAAATATGCCGTCAAGCTCATTCTGACTTATGTGCAGGATTTTCCAGGTAGAGAGTACTCAGAAGTGGTTTCCCCTTCCCTTCCTCTAGAGGGCGCCCTGGAACCACTGGGCAGATTCCCCCAAGGCCACCCAGGCTGGCTCTGGGGGGGGGGGGGTTCGAACTCGCAGCCTCTGACATAAACCATTGAGCCAGCAAACCAATAAGGCAAGAGACAGCAGGACCAACATATCCGCGGGAATCGGGACCTGTGGCTTCACTCCTCTGCCGCCTGAAAATACGAAACTGAAAAAGCCTGAAATCTGCATTTCCAAAATGTGCTACCGGAACCGGCCACCAGAGGGGAAACCAGCGATGGGAGAGGCGTTCGCTCTCCATGTAGAGACAGAGCGGGTGCCGATATCCGCGGTTTCCAGCATCCGTGGGGGCAGAGGTCTTGGGGCCGACCCGGCGCAGATGCCCGGCCCGGCTGCAGACCACTTCCCCTCCGGCCACGCTTCCACCCCGCGAGAGGGGCCTCGAAAGCAGCGCCGGAGGAGCCGAAGCGACACGTGTCTCCGGCCCCCGACGTTCCTTCGCCTCGGTCCCTTCCCTTCCCGGGCGCGGCTGCCCCGGGGCTGAAGCGAGGACCGGCGCCGGTTCCCTTGTCGAAATCCAGGAAAGGAAATTGGGGGGCGCAGGGAGCGGGGGGAGGGAGTCGCCGGGCGGCACGACCTGACGAACGGCCGCCTGCCGCCCTCATCTAACCGGGGGGGGGGCGGCGGCCGGTCTTTAGGGGGCGGCGGCGCTGCTTCCCCGGGGGAGAGTCGCGGGGCCCGACCCAGGCGCGCCGGAGCCAGAGGACGGCGGGGGCGCGGCTCGATGCCCTCGGGGTGCCCCGGCGCTGACCAGACCCGGGGAGGGGTGCCGGTCCGGGAAGCCACTCGCCCCGCCCCTCTGGGCTTAGCCCCCCCCTTGTCGACGCCGCGGGCGCGGACCTTCCGCGGGGGCGGGGGCTGCTCCTCCTCCTCCTCCTCCTCTCCGGGCTGCCCGGCGCTGGGGCGGGATAAGCGGCCGTGGGGGGGCCCGCCTCCCCTCCCCTCCTGCTCGGGGTCCCGCTCCCGCTCCTCCTCCCGGCGCGGGGCTCGGAGCCCCACCGCGGATGGCGGAGGACGCGCGGAAGGCGGGGAGTCGCGCCCCCCTGGGGACCGGAGAGGGCGGGAGAGTCCCGGGGGGGGGGGGGAGAAGAAGGAGGAGGAGGAGTGGGGGGGGCGCGGCGGACGGTCCGGGGTTCCTCCCGCGAGGACGGCGAGCCAGGATCCCCCTGCTTTGCCCGGGAGGGGCGACCCCCGTCCCCTTCGAGCCCCCCCGTGGGGGGGAGAGGGGGCCTGCCGCGGACCGGCTCGCCCGGCGCCCTTCCTCCTCCTCCCGCGCCCCCCCCCCGTTTCCCGCCCCCCCCCCCCCGCGAGCAGGCGGCGGCCCGAGGGGGTCGGGGTCGGGATCGGGGGATTCCCGCGGAGGCGAGCGCGCCGGCCCGGGCGGGCGGAAGAGACCGTGGCCCGCCGCTGCCCCCGGGGCTGGAGGGACGCGCCTCGGCCGGAGGGAGGGAGGGAGGGAGGGGGCCCCCGAGGGGCGCGCGAGGGGGGGGGGGGCTGACTTCGGGAACCGCCGCCCCCACTTCTCCGGGCGAGAGCCCTCCCCCCGTCTAGGCTTCCGCGTGAGTCGGTCCTCCCCACACCTCGGGGAGAAGCCCCTTTTCCCGATCTCAGCTGACCCAAACCCCTGAGCCCTGCGGTCCAGAAGTGTAACTTGCCCAGAAATCGGATCCACAGGTAGACTGCTCCGGGGCCTGGAGGGGCTTCAGGTATCACTTGCAGCTCCAAGGGGGGGGGGGAGAGAAAGCTTCCCCCCTCCCTCCTGCTGCCTCCAACCAGAGGCAAATCCAGGCTGGCCCCCCCTCGCCTCTTGTCCATCCTCTTCTCGGCCACCAGCACTGCCGTCTTCCTCTGTTTCACTGGGACTGATGCACAAGCCACAACAATCGTGTTTTAACAATGGTGTGCTCTCCTCTGAAGATGCCCATGGCCACTTAGAAAGCACAACTTTCAGAACACGGCCAAAGAGCCCGAAAAACCCACAACAACCATTAGATCCCGGCCGTGAAAGCCTTCGTGAATAAATATGAGATACTTTATATATATTTTTTCTCCCCTGAATTCCAGGGCAGTCGGGGCCCAGACGACACCCAAGGAAGGTTGGGGCCAGGAGGAAGGACGGTCAGGACTGTCTTGACTTTGCCAAGGGCCAACAAGGGGTGGTAAGAATGAGATCTTCAAGAGGCCCCAAATGCACCAAAAGTGGGAAGCGACGGCATGTAAGAACAGCGCATGGCCAGGCGCATGGCCGCAACGAGAGCTGCCGTGGGCTCCTGGCAGCCAGAACAGCGGTCTGATTTTGTACTATGTGTTTGCAAGAGCAAAGATAACTCTTTGGTTTCTCTCCAGGGCCGGATGGGCCAACGTGGGCTGGTTGGAACGCCTCGACCCCCCGTAGGGAATGGGAATAAACCCTGGGGGGGGGGGAGAAATGGGTTCACCGTTATAGACGCCGCACAGGTTAATAATCTGGAATGGCCACTGCCCGAATCCTGAGAGTCGTCGCTCCAAAAATATTAATCCGCACGTCTCTACCTGTGCAATACCGTGCAGATTTTTTTTAAGCTTCTATTTTAAGCTTGCGATTTGGGACGAAATGTCTCTCAGATGGTCGGTGTTGCCGTCCACAATCACAAATCTGCACAACGTGGCAACAGTAGCAGGTCATTTCTGTTGGTCTCAGAAGAATGCGTCTTCGTTTCGGTCATGCTTGGCATCTCTGGAGGCATGCCTTAATCCAGCTGTGGTTGCGCAGGTGGCCGTGGCGTCTGCCTTCTACCTGCAGCAGAAACCAGACAAAAACGATGCCATGGTGTTATGATTTCTTCCTCCTTTCAAATCTCTCTGCAGGGCTCCAGAGGGGCTCCTGGCGTCCGTGGCCCAGAAGGAAAGCCGGGTATACAGGTTCCCGTTCCACGCTTACCTCTTTCATGCCCCTCTTGTTCCTTTTGGGAGTGTGGGGGGGTGTTCAAGGGACCCGGCCATGGTCGTGCTAGCTGGGATTCGTGGGGCACCAACTGGTCTTCACTGGAATAACGGGAATGCTAAGCCTCCTTCCTGCCCAGAAGCCTCCCCCCCCAGAACCTCATGGGACAGGGGCTTCCATCCATGTTCCGAAGCATCCTCTGTGGGAGCGTGGCCGTTCCGTGGCTCACGACGTATGGGTCCAGCTGGCCCTTCAGGGGATGTGGGTGCCTGCTCTCTCAGGGGATGGGGATGAGCGCAGCAGCCCTAAAAAGGATCCTCTCGGTCCTTAAATTGACTTTCAACCCTCCCACAGGGCCTCTCGGGTGCGGCGGGCGGACCCGGCCGAAGCGGCCCAGCCGGGAGTAGAACTTCTTGTTTGCTCGTCCGTACTGGCTTGTCCGGGGGTGAAAACCTTCCTGCTCCCAGCATGATGGTAACACAACCACGCTGAAAGGAAGACCAGCTTAATGTTTCGTCCACTTCCAGAAGCCTTCCCCACTGGCCGTGCTGCCAGGGGTTCTGGGAGTTGTAGTCCAAGAACCTCTGGGGGCCCACGGTTGGGAAGCACTCTTTCCCCCCATCGTGGGAGGAGACCCTCAGAGGGGAAGAAAGAAGGCTTTCTGATGACCACGCCAGCTTCCTTCAGTTGGGTCTTCGGCACGTCATTCCCTTGGTGCGCCTGAAGAGCAACGTTCCCCCTTTAGTCTCCTTCAGGGTTTCGTGAGTTTTCAAGGTGGCCGAGGGTGTGATGGACCTCCGGGAGCAACAGTAAGCCTTCGGGGGAGTGAAATCCCCTTCCGGCATCCTCCGAGTTCTGTCCTTGCCACTCAAGATGCTTTGGCTTCGTTGTGCTTTTCTGAATTTTGGCTATCTTCTCCCACCCCAGCCCCATCCTTTGGACGATGTTTGTTCCCAAATAGGGCCCAAGGGGAAGAAACGGGATTCATGGGCATCCCGGCGACATGAGTCTCCCAGTAAGACCTGATCCGAAAAGTTCTTAGCTGAAAGGCACGAGGGCCAAGCGGAGCTGTGAAAGTAGTGGTCGAACTCGCTTCTTTGTGCTTGTTTCCAGGGCCTCCCTGGACAACCCCACCCTGAAGGGCTCCAAGGGCCCGTCGGCCTCCCTGTAAGTGACAGACCTGCAGAGTGAGACATACAGGAAGGAGGGAGGGAGGCCTTCTTCAGGAAAACTAGGTGGTGCTCCTACATCTTGTACCTGTAAAGCAGAAGAAGAAGAAGAAAGCAAGATGTACTGCCCCATAGCATTTAAAGCAGTATCTGGACAGTTTACAGTTTAATGATGCAGACTAGATATTCCCCCCCCCCTGAAACAAACTGGGTACTTGAGAGGGATGGAAGGCTGAGTGAACCTGGAGCCAACTACCAAGGATTGAACCCCAGGCCATGAGCAGAGTTTTGGCTGCTGCAGTGCAGTTGTTGAACCCCTGCGCCACGAGGCCCACTCGAAGTGCAGACCTCCTCCAGTGCCAGTGGAGCCATGAAGCCATTCCATAATTTCTGAATGTTATCCCCAAAGAACTTAAGCACCTTGGATAGCTCCTCTGATGTCTGCACTACATCCTGGGGCAGATTTGCCATTCCCGGGCTCTCCGGGTCCTGCTGGTGTCCGAGGAAGACCAGGCCCCATGGGCAAGAAGGTAAGGTTTGGTTCCACTCTTGGGGAACTCGAGAAGAAATGGTTTTGTTTCACATCCGTTAAGGAATTCCCTCTTCAAAAGACAGGCTGTCTGGGAGGTTCATAGTCTGGCCCTGATCCTAGCTCCCAAAAGGACGGCCCGCATCTGCATCCTCCTACGTCCATTTCAATTTGCTTGGCATTTCCAGTCACTTTGGCTGGTTCTGGTGCTACTCTCTCTCAAGGGGGGGGGGGGTTTGCGGTTCCGATGCCATAGTAAACCTCTCCCCTTCTGTCCGTCTTCTTCACAGGGACAACCTGGAGTCAGAGGTCCCACTGGATTCCCAGGACAGCTTGGTTCCAAAGTGAGCCCCTTCCTTTATCACCAGGAGGCCCCTTATCTCTCAAAGAGCCCCCACCTCCCCACCCCGAGGCCATATTCAGTCTGTCCCTAAGGCTCCTTTTGCAACCAGCGAGGGCCACGGTTAAATTTCCAGGTCTGGGGGCAGCAACAAGCCACTCTGGGTTTTACTCTGCACTTTACACAAATTATCCCAGGTGCTGAAGGTGGGCTTGGGGGGGGGGCATCCCAAGTACCGCAGAGATCTCCTGCAGTCCCAAAACGTGACGGTTTGGTCTTCCCTGTCGGGGGAAGGAAAAGGCCTTCCTGGTTCACAAGTATGTTCTCCTCCTCCAATAAAAGCAGGCGTGAGCATTTCTGTGTTTTCTCAGTTAAAAGCTGCAGGCTATCCCTCCCTCAACTATATTCCTCAGGAGATTTTTAAAAATTGGGAATTAAGAAACTAAATCTCATGAGGTTCTCCACCACCACCACCACCATTTTCTGGTAGCTCCTTGCTGAACCGAGGCGACCTCAAGGAGGGTCGATACAAGTGACTTAAAAGTCCAGGCCGAGAGAGAAGCAGGTTGATCTCGCAACCTCAGCCCCTTAGACTCTTGAAATCATGGGAAGTGGGTGAGGTGCCAGAGGACAGACAGGAGGAGGGCTGAGGCTCTCCCTGGTCCTTCAAAAAGGGCAGAAAAAAGGAAGGTGCCAGGGAAGTATAGGCCAGTCAGCCTGACCTCCGTCCCAGGCAAAATTCTGGAGCAGGTTATAGAACAGTCCCCAGGCAAGCACCGTGGAGACGAGGCAGTAAGAACTAGAAGCCGACACGGATTGGTCAAGAAGAAATCCTGCCAGACTAATCTGATCTCATTTTCCTTTATTGCATCACCTCCCTGATAGACAGAGGAGGTGCTGTAGACGTCGTCTATCTGGACTTCAGCAAAGCTCTTGACCAAGTGCCCCATGATCTCCTGATGAGCAAGCGAACGAGGTGTGGGCTGGATAGACTAAGGGTCAGGTGGATACACCGTTGGCGACAGAATCTAGAGTCAGAGGGTGAGGATTAACGGGGCCTTCTCTAACTGGGAGGAGGTCACCAGTGAGGGACCCCAAGGCTCAGTCCTGGACCCGCTGCTCTTCAATATTTTTATTAATGGTCTGGATGATGAAAGAGTGCAGGGAATGCTTGTCAGATTTGCAGATGGTATCAAATTGGGCAGAAAAGCTAATGCCCTGGAAGACAGAAACAACATTCAAAGTGACTTTGATAGAATGGAGCCCTGGGCCTAAAGCAACAGAATGAAATTCAATAGGGATAAATGCAAAGTACTGAACCTCGGAAAAAGAAGACAGTTGCACAGTTACAAGATGGGGGATGCCTGTATCAGCAAAACTATGAGCGAGAAGGACCTTGGAATTGTCGTAGATCACAAGCTAAATGTGAGCCAGCGGTGTGATGTGACTACAAAAAAGGCAAATACTATTTTGTTGTTTAGTCGTTAAGTCATGTCCGACTCTTCATGACCCCCTGGACCAGAGCACAGCAGGCCCTCCTATCTTCCACTGCCTCCCGGAGTTTTCTCAAATTCATGTTGGTCGCTTTGGTGGCACTGTCCAACCATCTCGTCCTCTGTCGTCCACTTCTCTTGCCTTCACATTTTCCCAACATCAGGGTCATTTCCAATAGTCTCCTCATGAGATGGCCAAAGTACTGGAGCCTCAGCTTCAGGATCTGTCCTTCCAGTGAGCACCCAGGGTTGATTTCCTTCAGAATGGATAGGTTTGTTCTCTTTGTAGTCCATGGGACTCTCAAGAGCCTCCTCCAGCACCACAATTCAAAGGCATCTATTCTTTGTCAGTCAGCCTTCTTTATGGTCCAGCTCTCACTTCCATACATCACTACTGGAAAAACCATTGCTTTGACTATGCGGACTTTTGTCGGCAAGGTGTTGCCTCTGCTTTTTAGATCCTGTCTAGTTTTGTCATTGCTTTCCTCCCAAGAAGCAGGCGTCTTTTAATTTCGTGGCTGCTGTTACCATCTGCAGTGATCATGGAGCCCAAGAAGGTAAAATCTTTCACTGCCTCCATATCTTCCCCTTCTATTTACCAAGAGGTGATGGGACCAGTGGCTATGATCTTGGTTTGTTGATGTTGAGCTTAAGACCATTTTTTGTGCTCTCCTCTTTCACCCTCATTAAGAGGTTCTTTAATTCCTCCTCACTTTCTGCCATCAGAGTGGTATCATCTGCATATCAGAAGTTGTTGATATTTCTTCCGGCATTCTTAATTCCAGCTTGGGATTTCTCCAGTCCTGCCTTTCACATGATGTATCGTTAAATAAGCCGGGGGACAATATACAGCCTTGTCATGCTCCTTTCCCAATTTTGAACCAATCAGTTGTTCCGTAGGCAGTTCTAACTGTTGCTTCCTGTCCCACATATAGATTTCTCAGGAGATAGATAAGGTGGTCAGGCACTCCCATTTCTTTAAGGACTTGCCATAGTTTGCTGTGGTCCACACGGTCAAAGGCTTTTGCAATACCAATGAAGCAGAAGTAGATGTTTCTCTGGAACTGTTCGGCTTTCTCCATAATCCAGCACATGTTAGCAATTTGGTCTCTAGTTCCTCTGCCCCTTCGAAATCCAGCTTGTAGTTCTGGGAGTTCTCGGTCCACATACTGCTGAAGCCCACCTTGTAGGATTTTGAGCATAACCTTGCTAGTGTGTGAAATGAGTGCAATTGTACAGTAGTTGGAGCATTCTTTGGCACGGCCCTTCTTTGGGATTGGGATGTAGACTGATCTTTTCCAATCCTCTGGCCACTGCTGTTTTCCAAACCTGCTGGCATATTGAATGTAGCACCTTAACAGCGTCAACTTTTAAGATTTTAAATAGTTCAACTGGAATGCCATCACCTCCACTGGCCTTGTTGTTAGCCAGGCTTTCTAAGGTCCACTTGACTTCACTCTCTAGGATGTCTGGCTCAATGTCAGCAACCACACTATCTGGGTTGTCCGGGGCGTCCAGATCTTTCTTGTATGATTCCTCTGTGTATTCTTGCCACCTCTTCTTGATGTCTCTGTGAGGTCCCTACCATTTTTGCCCTTTATCATGTCCATCTTTGCACAAATGTTCCTTTAATATCTCCATTTTTTGAACAGATCTCTGGTTTTTCCCTTTATATTATTTTCCTCAATTTCTTTGCACTGTTCATTTAAGAAGGCCCTCTTGCCTCTCCTTGCTATTCTTTGGAAGTCTGCATTCAGTTTTCTGTAACTTTCCCTAACTCCCTTCCATTTTACAGCTGAAGAAAATGCTGGGCAATTAGTGTCACAGACAGCTGAACACCATCAGATTCTCCTCCCCCACTAGCCAGGGTGAGGGAGCTGCTTCGGCAGAGACTCACGACACAAAGATCTGAGGATTGCATGAATGCTTCCCACAGGAACATCAGGTGAACCAGTCCTGAGTTTTAACATAGTGGAAGGCTTCTAGGAGTTTGATGATTGCTGCTGCTGTATGTTTCATACCTAGAGGCTTGGAAGCGACAAGTCAATTCTCTGGCTTGTGTCCACGCTTCTGCTTATCTTGCACCCTGCTCTCTCGACCCTTGGCTTTCGGACTCTGACTTCTGACTACTGTTTTGGCTTCAACAACTTGGCATCTGTTTTGTATCTCCCAGACTTCTAACTTTGGAGTAGTTTATTGGACTTTTGCCTGCCGAATCCCCTGGGAATGTGACAGACAGCCACTTTGCTTTCTTGCATTTCCTTTTCCTTGTGATCGTTTTTGTTACTGCATCCTGTACAATGTTACGAGCCTCCATCCATAGTTCTTCAGGCACTCTGTCCACCAAATGCAGTTCCTTAAATCTATTGTTCACTTCCACTGTGTATTCATAAGGGATTTGCTTTAGATTATACCTGACTAGTCCAGTGGTTTTTCCTACTTTCTTCAGTGCTATTTTAGGAAAAGGTAAAGGTTCCCCTTGACATTTAGTCCAGTTGTGTCCAACTCTGGCTCATAGAGCCAGCGTTTGTCCAAATACAGCTTCCATGGTCACGTGTCCAGCGTGACTAGACATGGAATGCCATTACCTTCCCACCGAGGTGGTACCTATCGATCTACTAGCATTTTTACATGCTTCTGAATGGTTAGGTTGGTAGGAGCTGAGACAAGTGTCGGGTGCTCACTCCGCCGCGTGGATTCAATCTTACGATTGCTGGTGTTCCGACCCCGCAGCACAGAGGCTTCTGTGGTTTAACCAACAGGGCCACCACGTCCCTTCATGCTATTTTAGGCTGCATCAATAGAAATACAGTTTTCAAATCCTGCGAAATGCTAGACCTGTTGTTGTGGGGCCAAAAACTCCAGAGGCTTAATGAGGCTCTGGCCTCAAGAAAACTTCTTAGAGTCCAGTTGAATATGAAGCTTGGCAAGAGCACTCTGTTATGAAAGACAAGCCCCATGGGGAAAAGAAAGGTGGGCTGTGGTGGCCATTAGCAGAGACCCAGCCCTGGTGAGGGTCTTCACCAGCATCTCTTTGGGAGGGGGCGGGGGGGTAAAGGAAATCTTGGACATGCGCGCGGGTGATTCTTGACCCTTTTGCCTCCTCTAGGCTACAGCTGGCTCAAGAACCTAAAACACACACACACACACACTCGTTACAAATGGTGTCAATTTGTAACTAAAAGGCACAAATTGACCACTTGACAAATGGTGATCCTTTCCTTTAGTTTTCCAGGTAGAGAATACTCAGAAGTGGCTTCCCCTTCCCTTATGCCCCGCAGGCATAGGAAGAGCTGGAAAGGGGAACCGAGCTGTCCCCCAACCCCGGGGGGGTGGAATTCCCTTCGGGCAAGCTTTAGCAAGCCACCCAAAGGGAAAACCCCTCTCCGCTGATCCGTGGGGCATAAGCAGATAGGGAACAAAGGGACAAATATAAAAGGGTTATATGGGTTGCTTCGTATTGGTTGAGGTCTCTTGACCTCAAGAATACGAAGCAATGAATATCTGACGAATCAGGGATATTTAATGAATATCTTTATTCATTTTTATATTCGTCCCCCATGTCTAACCATAGGTAGTTTGTGATTGGATAGGGAAACCCTGGACCACTGAGCAGGTGGTGGAAAAGCAGAGCCAGGAGAAGACAGCACGGGGTACGGCGGAAGTGGGTACCAGCCAGCTGGCTTGAGCCGTAAACGCAAGCCCTTTTGACACCCCACTATATATTGTGTGAGATCTTATTGCTGGTTATTTGTAAGTGATGATTAGATAGATTGCATGATTTGGGGGTGTCCCTTGATATACCCCCACCCCCGCTCCAATTTTTCTGGCATCCGCTCATTCTCTTTTCTCCGGAGCAGGGCCGCTTGGGCGCCAGCGGGTCTTTGGGGCTACCGGGACCAGTTGGAATGACTGGCCGTGCTGGGGGGGGGGAAGGGCCCCAGAGGCGAGAAGGGGCCAGAAGACTTTTGGGTGAGTTATTTGGGGAAGGTGTGGGCGTGCCGTCACCACCCACCCCTGAGCCAAAGAACTAGAAACGCAGAACAAACAGGCGGTTCGGGGAGGCAATGGATCCGTTCCAGGTTTTAGGGAGAACTTTACCAGCTCTTTTGATGGGGTCACACCCTGTCGCCCAGCATGGGTTCAGTGCTTGGTGTAGCTACCATAGAGCAGTCATTTCCTCAAGAAAGTTTTCAGGATGAAGACTTCCTTGGTTCCTCATGAGCAACAGGAAAGGCTCCCTTCATGGACACTCCATCATGTCCAGCTGTATCATATGAAAAAGAAAAAAGTCTATTCAGACTATATATACAGAATCCTTAAGCAGGTTCCTCAAGGAACAAATAAATATTGCGGGGCACGAGATATGCTTCACTCCCTGAACAAACCTCATTTATATGGAAAGGTGGCTTTGGAGGCCTCAAGGATGTCCCACTATAACAAGAAACATCTAATCACCAGCAGAGAAGTTCATGTGGCAGTAAGAGTAGTCCTTCTGGTGGAGGCCTTGAAGGGCAGTTTGTTTTCAACCAAACATGTAAATTATGCATGAAATAAGTTCTGCTCAAATTCTGGAAAGCTATTTTTAAAAGTGACTACTTTTTTCATCTCATTTTTTGTAATAAAGGCATGTTTGACAGCTTGGTGTAGCCACTTTAAAAATTCAGAGCAAAAGCAGGAGCGGATATGCACATGCGCACGCATTGGCCTCAGAGCCGCCAGTTCCCACACCGCCCTTGGCTTGTGGCTCACTGACCCGACCGACCTCCCTCGCAGGGTTGCCAGGAAAGCAAAAGAGACTGTGACATTTCCACACCGTGGACTCCTTTGGCAAAACAGATCTTGTAGGATCCTTCGCAGCACTTCAAAGGTGAAGGGAGCAAGCTTCTAGGTCACACAGAGCTCTGTGTCTCCAATCGGTTGGGCAGCGAAAGAAGATCACGTGCTCCCTGACTAGGAGGGAGATGAACTCACAAGAATGTTGGGTGCAGCACTTTCTAGGGCAGTAAAGGTTGTAAAGGGGTGGTCAGTGATAGCAAAGAGCAATAAAAGCAAAGGGGTGGCGGGGAACGAGAAGTGGAGATTGCGATGGGGATAAAGAGGGTGGCAGAACAAACAAAGGTAAAGGGGGTTCCGGAGAGAGGGGAGAGGGGGTGAAAGAGTAGAAGGGGTAAATGCTGCAGAGTTTTGAATTTCTGGTTAAATTCCTCCAGCTGCGCGACAGAAGTGAAGGGATTCACAGAGCAGAATAGCTTCAAGTTCTACAAATTAGTTCAACCCCCCCCCCTTTTTTTATTCTTCTTCTTCACTGGCACTTACAGTCTTAGTAACACATTCTGCCATTAGCAGCAGAAAGAATTTTTTTAAAAAGGTTTTCTTACAGTTGAACTGATCAACCAGCAAACTGACAGGCATGATTGCTTTCAGCAAAAGACTTCATCGTACTCTAGAGAGGGGGGGGGGGGAAGCACTGGGCAGAGAGCTGGGGTTCTCTTTGGATTGAGAGGTGGGGAAAAGACGATTGGTTAGTGTTGGATAGATTGACAGATGGAACCCCATCCCAAAAAGGTCCTTCCCAGACAAACCTACTAAAGGAAGCATGCAAGATTGCAGAACCTCCGACAGTAAAGGAGAGGAGGAGAGAAAAAGAGGGAGGTAAGAAGTGGGGGAGCGAGAGAGAAAAGAAAAAGAAGAGGATAAAGGGGGGCAGAGATGAAGAGCGAGGCAAACCTTCCATCGTGTCACCTCACCTTCACCTTTGTCACTCCCACACACCTTTTAGGGATGTGAGTCTTGGACTACAACTCCCAGAATCCCTTGGCCTCTGGGCCAGTTGCCTAAGGAATGCTGGATGTTGTAGTCTGCCCAAAGGCATTTTTCTCAAGCTGTGTTTACGTGTCCACCACTGCAAAGGCTGCTGTTTGGGCCCCTACGATTGAAAAGTGGGAAGCAAGGAGACCCACCCACCCCCCGTCTTTTTCTTCCTTTCTGTGTTCCAGGGTGAAACGGGGGCTCAGGGGTTCCCTGGATCGGAGGGCCCCGAAGGAGAGAAGGTACCACGGCTGATTAAATTTGGGGAACAGTGAGGCCTCTTTTTTCACCTCTTCCCTGCCGCTGGGTTTGCAGAGCAAGCTGAACAGGAGAAGAGAGTGATGGAGCTGTTTTGAAGAGGAGGGTTTGAGGTTGCCCCGTGGTGTGAATGCACGCTGACCATCGGGGCAGCCCTCGTCAGGTAGCATCATCCTCTTAGACTGGCAGGGTTGGAAGAGGCCCTCTGGATCATGGGGTCCAGGCCCTTGTCCGGGAGGCCCAGGTTGAGAAAAAGAGGCACGGAGTCACTGGAACTGTGCCTTTTCCAAAAGGAGATGGTTTTCCATGGGTCTGGACCGATGAGGCTAAAGACATGTCGCTCTCGAGAAGGAGGCTTCTCAGGGAGGCCGCCCCATAGAGAAGTGGTTCTTGCTCTCCCACCACCTCCCTCCCTCCCTCCGGTCTCCCCGCTTCCCTCCGTCTGTCTGTCCATCCTGGTCACCCGTTTCCCACTTGCTCCTTCCCGGGGGAATCCAGGACGTGGTGGGCCAAGAGGCGCTGTCAGGACGATGGTAAGAGCCGAGGAGCTTGGCTCCTCAAATCTGGTTCCTTCCCTCCTCGGTCCCCTTCCCGCTGGGGATTCTGCTTCCCCTTTTCATTGCCTCTGAAAGCATCCTTTCGAAGGGCGTTCCTCTTACTCACCTGATTTATTCCAGGGCTTCCCAGGAAAGGATGGGCTGAAGGGAGACCAAGGCAAGCTCGGTCCTTCTGTAAGTACTTTGGAGCAGCTCTTTCTCCTCTTTTACGGTTGCAATCCTGAACATGCTGGCTAGAGCGTAAGCTGCGTGGAACACTGTGGGAGCAAACCTGCATAAATAGATTTTTGCAGCATGGTGTTAATCTGGCCGGGAACTTTTGCATCTGCTTTATCGCCGCTGCCGCCGCCACCACCATCATCATCTTAAAACGACAGAGCTGGAAGGGACCCCTAGGGATCATCCAGTCCAGCCCCTGTCCAGGAGGCCCAGTGGGGGATTCGAACTCCCAACCTTTGGCTCTGCAACCAGAGGCCCAAACCTCTGAGCTATGCATGACTTTTCTCTGTTGATGCTAGCCAGCAGGGCCACACACAGGGACCTTGGACCCATTATAGAGATCCGTAGTCTCTGCAGACCATAATAATCCTGGCTTCCTGCTCAATGAGTGCATCGGGTATCTATTTTGCTGGGTTAGAGCCACAGAGATGCGAGTTCAAATCTCCACACAGGTGTAAAGTTTACTGTGTTGCGTCAGTTAGAGAGACCTGTTGTCTCGGGGGGGGGGGGTGTCAGTAATTCATCCTGGCTCTGTATTTGGAGTATGCAGTGCATCTGATATCTGCAGCATAGTGGTTCGTGGTCTGGGACTAAGGCAGATTCCCCACCCCAAAAAAGCTGACTGACGGCCACCTTTTCCAGGTAGAAAGTGCTGCTCAGAAGCAGTTGCCCCATTTCCCTTCTTCTGGGGGTAGCCCTGGACAGCTTTTGCCCGAGGCCCCCCAGGCAGGCTCTCCTCCCAGGAGGCACAGAAGGGAAACTCACACACATACACAAATTATATTCTGTAATATAGCCAGATTCAAAGGAAGGAAAAGAGAGGGAGAGAAAAAGAGAGGTAGGTGGGTGGGAGGGTGGGTTGGTTCATTCGTTTGTTATTTTGTTCAGAGAACTACACATGATCGTGAAAAGTTATCCCTGGTAGTTCAAGGGTGAAAGAAGCAGCGAAGGAGGAGAGAAAAACCGACCCTTCCCGTCCTGCTGATGGTGGGAACAAAGGAGTGGTGGCGGCGAAGCCGTTCTCCCTCGCCGCTCTTTCTGTGTTTACGAGCGTGCGATGTTTCACAACCTCCAGGGAGGGCAAGCCAGTCAGGAATGGCGAGCTCTCCTCTCTGTGTCCTCCCCACGGTGGCGCTGGCCCAGGAGGACCCCCGGATGGCCCAGGGCGCAAAGGAGCCGAGGGTCCGGAAGGGCCCGAAGGAGACAGAGGCGAGAAGGGGCAAGAGGGCCTGCAGGTAACGTCCGACTCCTGGGGGTGGGTGGGGTGAGAACAGCGGACGAGGCTTGCTCAAGGCCGCCCCTTTTTCGGCAGACAGTTGGAAGATGGACTGACCTCTGGAGAAGTGACCACAGGCCCATGGAGCCTCTTTGTGTTTTTTAACGATGCCAGAAAGCCCTCTGGTTAGGATCCCAAGAGCCCAACCCATCTGGAGGCAGGCCCCTGGGGAACGGCTGGCCACTGGAAAGAAAGGTCTCCGGAGGGCACAGGCTCCCTCCCCAGCTGTTGGGAAGGAGGGAACAGCCCTCTAGACCAGCTGTCCCCAGATCTTTGTGGAGGACGTCACCCAGCCAGTGGTGAAGGTTTCTGGGCATTTGAGTCCCAGAACATCTGGGGACCCCAGGTGGGGAGCCACTGGTCTGGAGGGCATGGGGCTAAGGGTAAACAACCCCAGGGCCAGTTCTGTCTCATTTTGGATTAATGCCCTTAAGGAGAGGAGGAGGAGGAGGCCCTGCGGAATGCAGAGGCGGCAGGGTTCGCTCTGAAGCAAAGTCCAACAATCCACCTTGCGTGTTAGCGTTTGTATGGGATGCATCCAGGCCAGTTGCCACCTTGTCCCTCCAGCCAGCCCCTCACACACTTGGAAAAGCCTCGCGCTGGGAGCAACCTGCCTGGGTGCATCAACGGTAACATCACCGTTGCATTTCTATAAACCGAGGGGCCTACACAGCGATTTCCCGACACCTGTTGCTGCCCAAAGTGAAAAATCAGCTGGCACCCAAGGTCCGCACAGGCCATAGAAAAAGCCAGGGGTTCCCTGGAAACACAGAAAGGGCCAGACACCCTGTAGGGTGAGATCTTAGGTTACCTCTCTGCTTCTGCTTAGTAATCTTGTTTTCTTTTTGCACCGATTTCAGGGTGATTTGGGGCCACCTGGCAAAACTGGAGCACCGGGTCTTCCTGACATGGAAGTGAGTGACTTTTTTGTGCTAACGGTTATTTGCTTACAACGGAGGAGCAACGGCAGGCTTGAGTGAGGGATCTGACCTGTGAGTTTGGGTCCAGTTAGGGCTCGGACAGGAAACCTGCGGAGGGAGCCAGTGCTCTCCAGGCAGGGCTAGGACAGGAAAGGGTGCTGGGGGGAGAGAGGTGGTGCCCCTGCTTTGACAAGTTTGTCCAGCAAAATTGCTCCCCATTTGGGATCGGTTTGCCAGGAACACGACAAGCCATTTAAGGAAAAGGCTGCCAGGAGCTTCCCCAAGGCTGTTTGAAGCCGGAGTCCATAAACGTAGTGCTGAGATTTGCACAGAAAGAGCAAGACTAGAGTTCTGGTTAATTCCAATTTGCCACGCATGTGCTGCATAAAACTTTGGATAACCTCATTGCTATATAAATTGTGCAGTGAGATCTTCATTCTCCAACCAATGCTACTTGGAGACAATAGGGAAGAAAGTCAGACTGGGACATGAAAAGCCATCTTGAGCTTATTGGGGAATGGCCAGAGAGATATAAACAACCCAGGATCCTGGGTCATTCCAAACAAGCCAACATTCCTCAGCTAACAATAAACCATGGCTTGTCATGATGCCTCTTCCAGTTTTTCTAAGTTTGGACTCTGCACAAAGAGTCCAAACTTATGCAAGCTGCTCCATTTGCCAGCTTGCATAAGGTGAGGAGCAAAGAGTTCGGTTTGACCAGTGCAGAGTTCATTCATAGGGAGCCAGGATGGGCCAGGAACCCGGAATAAAGTTTTGGTTGTTCAAAATACGTTTGAATCCGTTCAGCGGGTGAACTAACTAGAACAGCAGATCCACCAGCATAGGAAGAACATGCTTTTTTTAAGGGCAAAACCTGACTTTTTAATACAGTATTTCTTTTAGGGGCTGCCAGGCAAGAAGGGGAATCCAGGACTGATGAGGGAACTGGGCCAGAAGGTGAGATACCAAACGTTGGACTCTTTATTGTTAATTAGCACATTGAATTCTTTTTATATCTCTTCCCCTCGCTCACTTCTGTCTGCCTAAATGCCCATTAAACAGGCTGCCCATAACCTTAGAATATTTATTCTGAAACAGTAAACACCATCACTGAGGGGGCAGAATATGCTTTTCTGTAACGCCCTTCAGCCCTCTTCTGATATTTGAGATATTCAGCACAGCAGCATAGGATTCCCAGCTTTCATCTTGTGAAACAAAGTAAACTTCTAGTCCTCATGACTTCAGAAGCCCAGTTCCAGGTTCTCGGTCAGTGTGTTTCAGGGACCTCGAGGCAAGCTGGGACCAGATGGTCAGAGAGGTGTAAAGGAGAAAAGGTATTCACTTACCAATATATTGTTTTAATATTTTAAAATGTATCGAGCTGGGTTGGGCTGGTTATTAATAAATCCGAGGTGTCCTCAGTTTCCTTTCAATCATTCCAATCATTTTTTCTGAAAATTATAGAAAATGCAGGTGTCATAAAAGGGAAGCTGGATTTGAATTCAGTACCCTGACCTTGGAGGGGATGTGGTGGCGCTGTGGGCTAAACCGCAGAAGCCTCTGTGCTGCAGGGTCAGAAGACCAAGCAGTCGTAAGATCGAATCCACGCGATGGAGTGAGCACCCGTCGCTTGTCCCAGCTCCCGCCAACCTAGCGGTTCGAAAGCATGCAAATGCGAGTAGATCAATAGGGACCACCTTGGTGGGAAGGTAACAGCGTTCCGTGTCTAAGTCGCACTGGCCATGTGACCACGGAAGATTGGCTCTATGGCTGGCTCTATGGCTTGGAAACGGGGATGAGCACCGCCCCCTAGAGTCGAACACGACTGGACAAAATTGTCAAGGGGAACCTTTACCTTTTTTTACCTTACCCTGACCTTGATTCCAGAGACTGACCAAATAAATAAGCAAACAAACAAAGACATGTTATGTTATTCTTCACCTTTGCCTTTCCCATCAAGGGCAGCATGGCCAAGATGGAAGTCTGGGTTTGTCTGGCCGTCCCGGCGTAAGGGTAAAGAAATATGCACTTTTCAATTTCTCTTCCTTTAGACACCCCACAGGATACGGGAGATTAGAGCCACAGTTTGGGTTGAATATGGAGACCCAGCAAAGGATGTTAGGGAGAACCTAGGTGGGAGAGGGAGGGGGGTCAGCATTGTTTCCTGGGTGGGGGCAGGGGTGGAGGATGATTTTCCCATGACATTTAGGGGAGCGAAGCACGGCTAGGCATGGCAACTGCCGGCTCCACCACCACGTCACCATGTTCTAGGCATTCGAAAAGCAAACAAACCGGAGAGGACTCTTCATTTTGGCTTGGAAATGTCTTAAAAACACGGGTTCGGGGGTGTTTTCTGGAGCAGAACAAAGAAAGAGATGGCTGAGAGTTTGGTGTTGTTGTTCTTGTTTCCCTCCATCATCATTGAAATATGGAAGGAAAGAAACTTTCGACCACCTTCCTTCCCTAAGCTGAGCAAACGAATGAGCCTGGCATTTCAAAGAAGGTTTCGCTTTGGAATTTCTGTTGCTCAGTTTTGGATTTTTGGTTAAATTCCTCTAGTCGCACAGTAGAAGTGCAGAAATTCACAGAACAGAATAGCTCCAAGTGTTTTAGAGCGGTCCACCCCTGCTGTCATTAACTGAGAAGGGCTGTCCCCTTTCTGGAAAGTCAGGGAAACTGTGATTAAAATATATTCAAGCAGTGGCTTTTTTTACCTCCTGCTGTAAGAGCGTGATTTGTTCTTGTGGCAGCTGGAAGAGAGAAGTAGCAGAATAGAAGGAAAACTTAAGGATGATGCCCTTTTCCATCTCCACCTTTTTCTCAGCTCCACCACAAGCGACCAGCCTCATGTGTTTGCTGAGCTCTGTCCCTGCATGATTTCCAAGATCTTCCTGTAGCCTTTGCAAAGCAAGGCTAGTTTACATGTTTTGTTGTTGTTGTTCAGTCGTTAAGCCGTGTCCGACTCTTTGTGACCCCATGGACCAGAGCACGCCAGGCCCTCCTGTCTTCCACCGCCTCCCGGAGTTGGGTGAAATTCATGTTGGTCGCTTCGATGACCCTGTCCAACCCTCTCGTCCTCGGTCGTCCCCTTCTCCTCTTGCCTTCACACTTTCCCAACATCAGGGTCTTTTCCAGGGAGTCTTCTCTTCTCATGAGATGGCCAAAGTATTGGAGCCTGAGCTTCAGGATTTGTCCTTCCAGCAAGCACTCAGGGTTGATTTCCTTCAGAACGGATAGGTTTGTTCTCCTTGCAGTCCAAGGGACTCTCAAGAGTCTCCTCCAGTACCACAGTTCAAAAGCAACAATTCTTCAGCGGTCAGCCTTCCTTATGGTCCACCTCTCACTTCCGTACATCACTACAGGAAACACCATAGCTTTGACTATTCGGACTTTTGTCGGCAAGGTGATGTCTCTGCTTTTTAAGATGCTGTCAAGGTTTGTCATTGCTTTCCTCCCAAGAAGCAGGCGTCTTTTAATTTCGTGGCTGCTGTCCCCATCTGCAGTGATCATGGAGCCCAAGAAAGTAAAATCTGTCACTGCCTCCATATCTTCCCCTTCTATTTCCCAGGAGGTGATGGGACCAGTGGCCATGATCTTAGTTTTTTTGATGTTGAGCTTCAGACCATTTTTTGCACTCTCCTCTTTCACCCTCATTACAAGGTTCCTTAATTCCTCCTCACTTTCTGTCATCAGAGTGGTATCATCTGCATATCGGAGGTTGTTGATATTTCTTCCGGCAATCTTAATTCCGGTTTGGGATTCCTCCAGTCCTGCCTTTCGCATGATGTATTCTGCATATAAGTTAAATAAGCAGGGGGACAATATACAGCCTTGTCGTACTCCTTTCCCAATTTTGAACCAATCAGTTGTTCCGTATCCAGTTCTAACTGTTGCTTCCTGTCCCACGTATAGGTTTCTCAGGAGATAGATAAGGTGGCCAGGCACTCCCATTTCTTTAAGGACTTGCCGTAGTTTGTTGTGGTCGACACAGTCAAAAGCTTTTGCATAGTCAATGAAGCAGAAGTAGATCTTTTTCTGGAACTCTCTGGCTTTCTCCATAATTCAGCGCATGTTAGCAATTTGGTCTCGAGTTCCTCTGCCCCTTCGAAATCCAGCTTGCACTTCTGGGAGTTCTCGGTCCACATACTGCTGAATCCTACCTTGGAGGATTTTGAGCATAACCTTGCTAGCGTGGGAAATGAGTGCAATTGTATGGTAGTTGGGGCATTCTTTGGCACTTCCCTTCTTTGGGATTGGTATGTTAATTGATCTTTTCCAGTCCTCTGGCCACTGTTGAGTTTTCCAAACTTGCTGGCATATTGAATGTAGCACCTTAACAGTGACATCTTTCAAGATTTTAAATAGTTCCACTGGAATGTCATCTCCTCCACTGGCCTTGTTGTTAGCCAGGCTTTCTAAGGCCCACTTGACTTCACTCTCCAGGATGACTGGCTCAAGGTCAGCAACCACACGATCTGGGTTGTAAGGGATATCCAAATCTTTCTGGTATAGTTCCTCTGTGTATTCTTGCCACCTCTTCTTGATGTCTTCTGCTTCTGTGAGGTCTCTCCCATTTTTGTCCTTTATCGTGTTCATCTTTGCACAAAATGTTCCTTTAATATCTCCAATTTTCCTGAACAGATCTCTGGTTTTTCCCTTTCTATTATTTTCCTCTATTTCTTTGCATTGTTCATTTAAGAAGGCCCTCTTGTCTCTCCTTGCTATTCTTTGGAAGTCTGCATTCAATTTTCTGTAACTTTCCCTGTCTTCCTTGCATTTTGTTTTCCTTCTCTGCTATTTGTAAGGCCTCATTGGACAGCCAGTTTGCTTTGTTGCATTTCCTTTTCTTTGGGATGGTTTTTGTTGCTGCCTCCTCTACAATGTTACGAGCCTCTATCCAAAGTTTTTCAGGCACTCTGTCCACCAAATCCAGTTCCTTAAATCTGTGTATTCATAAGGGATTTGGTTTAGATTATAACTGACTAGCCCAGTGGTTTTTCCTACTCTCTTCAGTTTAAGCTTGAATTTTGCTATGAGAAGCTGATGATCAGAGCCACAATCAGGTTCAGGTCTTGTTTTTGTTGACTGTATAGAGCTTCTCCATCTTTGGCTGCAGAGAATATAATCAATCTGATTACGGTATTGCCCATCTGGTGATGTCCATGTGTAGAGTCACCTCTTGTGTTGTTGGAAAAGAGTGTTTGTGATGACCAGCTTGTTCTCTTGACAAAACTCTTATTAGCCTTTGCCCTGCTTCGTTTTGAACTCCAAGGCCCAACTTCCCTGTTGTTCCTTTTATCTCTCGACTCCCTACTTTAGCATTCCAGTCCCCTAGAATGAGAAGAACATCTTTCTTTGGTGTCAGTTCTAGAAGGTGTTGTAAATCTTCATAAAATTGTTCAATTTCAGTCTCCTCAGCAATGGTGGTTGGTGCATAAACTTGGATTATTGTGATGTTGAAAGGTCTGCCTTGGATTCGTATTGACATCATTCTATCATTTTTGAGATTATATCCCATTACAGCTTTCCCACTCTTTTGTTGACGATGAGGGCTACTCCATTCCTTCTACAGGCTTCTTGCCCACAATAGTAGATATGGTAATCATCTGAATTGAATTTGCCCATACCTGTCCATTTTAGTTCACTGATGCCCAGGATGTCAATGTTTATTCTTGCCATCTCCTGTTTGACCACATCTAGCTTCCCAAGGTTCATAGATCTTACATTCCAGGTTCTTATGCAGTATTCTTCTTTGCAGCATTGGACTTTCCTTTCACTTCCAGGCACATCTGCAGCTGAGCATCCTTTCGGCTTTGGCCCAACCACTTCATTAGCTCTGGAGCTACTTGTACTTGTCCTCCGCTCTTCCTCAGTAGCATGTTGGACGCCTTCCGACCTGAGGGTCCCATCTTCCAGCGTCATATCTTTTAGTCTTTTGTTTCTGTCCATGGAGTTTTCTTGGCAAAGATACTGGAGTGGCTTGCCAATTCCTGCTCCAGGTGGATTGCGTTTAGTCGGAACTCTCCACTATGACCTGTCCCTCTTGGGTGTCCTTGCACGGCATAGCCCATAGCATCTCTGAATTACAAGCCCCTTTGCCACGACAAGGCAGCAATCCATGGATCACTCTCATTAAGGTTCTTTAATTCCACCTCACTTTCTGCCATCAGAGTGGTATCATCTGCATATTGGAGTTTGTTGATATTTCTTCCGAAAATCTTAATTCTGGTTTGGGATTCCACCAGTCCTGCCTTTCGCATGATGTATTCTGCATATAAATTAAATAAGCCGGGGGACAATATACAGCCTTGTCGTACTCCTTTCCCAATTTTGAACCAATCAGTTGTTCCATATCCAGTTCTAACTGTTGCTTCCTGTCCCACATATAGGTTTCTCAGGAGATAGATAAGGTGGTCAGGCACTCCCATTTCTTTAAGGACTTGCCATAGTTTGCTGTGGTCCACACAGTCAAAGGCTTTTGCATAGTCAATGAAGCAGAAGTAGATGTTTTTCTGGAACTCTCTGGCTTTCTCCATAATCCAGCGCATGTTAGTTTAAAAGTTTAGCAAGACACAAACTTTAAACATCTAACTGTTTTCATCCCTACCTGCTAGCACTGCATTTAACATACATATAAAGATAAGAATGTTTTGGGGTCATGCTTGTGTATGGAATGGATGTTTTGACTCCTGCCAAACCCAGCACAGAGTTGCAAATAGGTTTTGCTGCTGTTGGATTTGACAGTCAATTAGCACTTTCTACTCTGCACCGTGCAAAGTAATTTTTTCAAATGTGATTGCTTGTTCCTGCTGGAGTTAACAGAGTACCAGCTCTCTCACTCTCTTCCCTGACTTCCCCCATGCATAAAGGCGGGAAATGAGGGTAGTCTGCTTCTCTAGATTTCAGAAATCATCTGCAAACATTTAAACTCCACCTCCTTTCTTGCCCCTGATCTACTCATTACACTTTCTGGGACCAGAAATAAGCTGATATTAAATCTCTGACTTTGACAAATATTTTTGCAGTTGAGATTTGTGTAGTTGTGGAGTGGAACGTTTCATTAATGCAACACAACCTATTCATTTTTTAAAATTTGTGGTTATATTTGAATGGTGGTCAGGGAATTTGACAAATGATGGCCGGGGAAAGTCAGGGAAATGAGAAATAAAATGTCCGTGGCAACCCTGCTGAGCCATTTGTAGGAGAAAGAACAAAGACTTACAGTTGTGTACAGTTGCATGACTTACAGTTGTGAACAGATAAACAGCAAACTGACAAACAGGACTGCTTTCAGCAACAGACCTCAACAGACTCAAGAGAGGGGGAAAGAGCTGGGCAGAGAGGCAGGGCTCTCTTTGAATTCCAAAGCAGGGAAGGAACTATGGGTTAGCGCTGGATAGATTGACGGTCACCGCAGCACAGACAAGTCCCTGCCGGCCACACCTCCTAGAGGCAGTCCGCGAGGTGGTTAAAGACTCCCAAGAACTTGCTTCCTGGGAGACCATAAGGCAGGAGCAAGCTCCCTCAATCTTCCCTCCCCCCGCCCCAAAATTGGGGGTCAAAATCTGAATGTTGGCAACGGAACAACCAAGTTTTCTCACTCTGCCTCCCCCCCCTTCTTTTCCCAGGGCAAGCAGGGCAAAGCTGCTTGCCAAGACCCCCAAGAGGTCCCAAAGGACCTGAAGTAAGCTCGTGGTCATGTGGTTTATTGGTTAGAGTAAGGAAGACCCAGGTTCGAATCCTTTGCTGACCGGGAAACTTGCTGCCTGGCGGTGGAGGGGACCACAAGCCTCCCAGTCTGAACTACCTTGCCGTGTCTCCTGGGCAAGGAGGAAGGGACCCGGGTGAGCTTTTTGGATCACCTTGGAGAAAAGCTGAGCCAAAATCCTAGAGGGGCTTCACCCCGCCACTTCCGGCAAGAAGGGTGAGACTTTAAAATTAAATTTAAAAAAAAAAACCTTAACAGCATTATTTCTTGTTTCTCCCTTTCAGGGTTCTCCAGGAGCAGGAGGTCTAAGGGGCACCTCAGGATTCCCTGGCCCTTACGTGAGTATTGATCCCAAGCACAGCTCCTTAGGCTAAGGGCCTCCCCAGGCAGGTCTGGCAGGAATGGATGGCAGAGGTTTTTCATAGAATCCTAGAGAAGTGACGTTGGAAGGGGCCTGTAAGGCCATCAAGTCCAACCCCCCTGCTCAAGGGAGGAATACAATCAAAGCAGATCTCCCAGGTGGTTGTCTAAGTTTTTCTCGGATGCCTCCAGTGTTGGAGCACTCACGCACACTCCTGAGGTCACTGGTTCCACTGTTGTACTGCTCTAACAGTAAGGAAGTTTTTCTGGATATTCAACCAAAATCTGGCTTCCTTTAACTTGAGCCCATTGTTCCGAGTCCTGCACTCTGGGATGATCGAGAACAGATCCTGCCCCTCATCTGCATTACAGCCTTTCATGTCTTTCAAAAGTGCTCTCCTCTCTTTCCCCTCATGGCTGAGATCTGTTCGGTTTCCCATTCTTCTTCTGCGCCCTCAAATTGTGTCTGGCTTAGGGGGACCTTCGTGGGGTTTGAGAAGTAAGCTATAAAAGGTTCCTTTCAAAGGGGCTGTCCCAGCACCACCCTTCTGAGTTCCCAGTGGCCAAGTGGGAATTTGAACCCAGATCGCCCGACTCTTCCTCCATCAGTCTCTCCACTAAGCTATACTGGCTCTCTGTTTGGCACTCGGCACCCGTTAAGTCATCCCAGTCCTTCGCGTGCCCCCCACCCGCCTCCTTACATCACCGGGAACTATGCATCTTTTTCCATTTCTTGTTCTTCCTTGTAGGGTGACAAAGGCAGCGTCAGAGACCCCGGCATGCAAGGAGACATGGGTTTCAAGGCGCACATGAGAAGCACGCTTGTGTCGATGATGGTGTATACAAAGAAAATATGTCAGCAATGATCTTGTTGACAAAGGCATGTGTACATAAATAAATGTGTCTAAAAGTTAGATTCTAGTCCTAAGTGTGAATCTTTGGTGTCTTTCAGGGCAAGCCAGGTCCTATGGGTGTCCTTGGGAGGCCAGGACCAAAGGGAGAACGGGTAAAATGCATTAATTTCCTCCCTCCCTCTTCCTTCCTTCCTCCCTCCCTCCCTTCTCCCTCTTCCTTCCTTTCTCCCTCTCTCTTCCTTCCTCCCTCCCTTCCTTCCCCCTCCCTCTTCCTTCCTTCCTTCCTTCCTTCCTTCCTTCCTTCCTTCCTTCCTTCCTTCCTTCCTTCCTTCCTTCCTTCCTTCCTTCCTTCCTTCCTTCCTTCCTTCCTTCCTTCCTTCCTTCCTTCCTTCCTTGCCTGCCTGCCTGCCTGCCTGCCTGCCTGCCTGCCTTCTCTCCTAAACATCTCTAGGAATTGGGCAGTGGTCCCCATCCAGCCATCAGGTGTGCACGTGGTGCAAACAAAATCAACTAGAAGTTATCGCAAGACACAAAAATACATATTTGTAGAGTCAGGATGGGGAAAAATGGATTTGGGGGCTTCACCTGAACCCAGCTGAGTTTGCCTTTTCAAATCATCACATTAAAAGATGATGATGATGATGATGATAAGAAGAAGAAAGAAAGAAAGAAAGAAAGAAAGAAAGAAAGAAAGAAAGAAAGAAAGAAAGAAAGAAAGAAAGAAAGAAAGAAAGAAAGAAAGAAAGAAAGAAAGAAAGAAAGTGTTCCAACCCGGAAAACTTCAGGAGAAAGGCAGGGGGTGCGGTGTCCTTTTGTCAAGGTGTCTTGTCTACAGTTTCACAGCTTATGACAAAAAGGATGAAAGGAGCCAAAAATAATTAAGGATTTTCTGCTCACCTCTAGTTTTGATACGCATGACAAAGGAAATATTAGCATGATAATGAATGGATGGAACCCTGCCTTCTTCTATGGCCAGGCTGCTTTAGAGTAAAGGAATTACAAAACAGAGGGGAAGCAAAATACACTATGCATTATCCAAAACATATTCTGGCAGAACATCTGGCCGCCACATGTGTGACAATAATGTGAAACAGGAAGGGTAAAGAATGTGAGCCAAGATGCCTGTGGGATCTTATTCTAATAACATCTTTACTGAAGATACCATAGATTGGGTATGAATGAGAGAGCTCGCTCTTTTCATCCAGTCTCAAAAAATTGATACCTGATAGGACCTGAACTGGATTTTTTAAAAAGTTGAATTTTCAGGGTAGCTGGTAAGTCATAATTATGGGGAATCTAGGGAACATTCTGGTTATTAAATGTAGATATTTTTGTAATGCTTTCTAATTCATTTTTAAATTGTGTGAGCAGTCCCCAAACACACCCCTCCATGACGACCCAGAGTGTCGTTGCCGAAGAAGATGCTTCCCTGGGAGAGTTTGGGGCCAGCTGGGGCCAAAACTGTATAAGCCTCCCAACGGAGGGTACCAGGGAGTGAAGGGGGCTCCCACAGCCTCTGGGGCCCTGGCCCTCCTTGATGTCTTCTATTGGGAAGGAGGGAGGCCCCCTCTCCCCCCACCTGTTCCAGGACCGCTCGCAGGTGTGCCGGGCTGGACCGCCGCAACACGTGGGCTGGGGGCCGGCGGTTTGTTCCTGGAGGCGAGTGGCGAGGGCCCCTTTCGCCGGGGGGGGGGGCTGCCTGGTCTCCGGTGCTTCCGCTTGCAGCTGCCTCAGCTGGTGACACACTCGGGACAGGGCTCCAAGCCCCTCAACACTTGGCTGGTCCTGACAGACCCTGGCGGCGTCCTCCGGAGGTGCTAGTGACTCGCCCCAGCTCCTGGTCTCGGGGGGGGGCACAGCAGCAGACCGTCTCCCACCCACCCATCAGCCTCTGCAGCCACAACAGCACCTCCTGGGCGTGGCACGCAGCCTGGTCTACGGCATCTGCCCTGCGGTGGGTGCCTCCCTTTCTTCCGGAATGTCCCTCCCGCCCAGGGCGACCCCCGTGGCCTCGAGGGCGTCCTCCTCTCCCCTGCCCCTCCCCAGGTGAACCACACAAGTCGGGCATCTTGCCCTGACCCGCAGGGAGGTGGAGAGCCCAGCCTCATGAGCAGAGGGACCCTCGCTGGTCCCAGATTAAATTTGATTTAATCTGGGTTTTAGTCTATAGTTTTGTACACCATTTCAAAATTCTTGTTCTGTTAAGGAGGCCCAGTGGGGAACCAAACTCCCAAACTCTGGTCAAGCTAGAGGTTGGGAGTTCGATCCCCCCACCCACCCCCGACCAGGCTTCCTTGAGAGGGGCTGGAATGGATGATCTCATAGGGTTCCTTCCAGCTCTGCCATTCCAAGATTATCATTGTTACTATTAGGTGGGTGACTTTAACTCCGTGCACGTCTGTGTTCTGTTGATTTGGTTTCTTTTGGCCCGTTGCTAGCACCTGATCGGCTCGACTACCACGCTGAATTACAGCGCGGTGTGGGCCATCCTGGACAGTTTAGGCCAGGAACTGAAACTTTTGGTAGATCCTCCCGGTGGCACAAAAAACTGTCCGGCTGCCACTTGTGAAGAGCTTTTGCTGTCACAGCCTCACCTTCCGGACGGTAGGGGGAGAAATGGAATATTTTCTTTGTGTGTGTGTCTATTGAGCTTTGGCATTTCCTTTTGAAAAATGAATTTGAATGAAATGTTCGCCTGTCTACCTTTGCCAAATCCCCCAAAAATGCGATTAGTTGCCAGGGTGAAATGATTGGCATCTTCAGCTTAACAATCCAAAGTAGCTGGAGGCAATTTTGGCATCTCTTCCTCCCTGGGAAAAATAATCTCCAAACTCTTTACATTTTGCATGGGTTGTTTGACAGCAAGAATTGGTCTCCACCGTGTCCCGCCCTGGCGAAGAGCAAAGATCTATTTTACTCTTTTGTTTCAGGTTATTATTATATAGACCCCAACCAAGGCAGCCCGGAAGGCGGTTTGTTAGCCTTCTGCAACTTCACAGCTGGAGGAGAGACTTGTATTTCTCCTGTGCAAAATCAGGCAGGAATGATGATTTCCCACCAGGGTGGAAATCCTATTTTGGATACAGTAGAACCCCTTTATCTGCAGGATCATTATCCGCTGATTCGCTTAGCCATGTTCTGAAAATATTGAAAATGTTTGTGTGAAAAATCCAATGAATATGTATAAAGATGAAATGTATAAAGAGGAAATTAGCAGACCTGGTGACCAGAGGGAGCCACAGATCAGGCTACGTATAGCATTAGCTGATGCTGGTGATACAGAATGGGAACGGTCGTTGTTCTGTGTCGTCACATCAGAACCGACTTATAGGGCTTTCGAAAAGTGGCTTTAGCAATTCCACACACCCCAGTGAGTTTCCATGGCTGAGTGAGAGATTCGAACCCAGGCCTCTGGAGTCCCAGTCCATCACTTTATCCATCACAGCAACCTGGGGATCTCTTGAATGGGAATGCTGGGCAAACTTGTGTTGAAGCCACAAGGTGTGCATACAGTAGAAGAAGAAGAAGCATGCCAGCTGCCCACCATGCGCTTGGTTGTGCCCTCATCTCTCCCCTGATTGTGTGTGGGGTTGCACAATGGCCTGCCTCTGAAAAAAGGGGAAACCACGACCCACTATCTGTCAGAACGTCTTTCCCCAAAGCCATCCTCCTCCGAGTGGCTACGCTGAAGGAGACCAGGAAATCTCCCGCCAGAAACCGGGCCTTCTCGGCGGTGGCCCCCTCCCTGTGATATCGCCACCCGGTGGAGTTACGCCTGGCCCCCTCCCTCCCTCCCCAGTTTTAAGAGACTGCTGGAGACACTTCTGTTTTGGTTTATGTGATGTCTGTGGTTTTATTTATCTTGTTGTTTAATGTACACCACCCAGAATAATGTTGAGCACTAATGGGGTGGTATAGAAGTTCCTTGAATGAATGAATGAATGAATGAATGAATGAATGAATGAATGAATGAATGAATGAATGACATCAGACGTCAGAAGGGGGCCCTTACACACAGCATAAAATCCAACAGGATCGTGACCACTGTCTTTGTGTTGTGGTTTTTAAAAACCTGCAGGTTCCTATCAAAGCCTGGCTGAAAGCTTACGCTTCGGAAGACACCTTCCAGTGGTTCAGTTCCCTGCCGGGCAGTTTCATGGTGAGCTTCTCTCTTGCTCTCATGGAGGAAAGTCAGGTTTCGTTTTTTTGAAGCATCGCACTTGATCAATTGGTATCTAACCTTCAAAGTTCATGCAGAGAATTCTGTGCCTTTTTAGTTGGGCTAATAACTGGCAACACCACAATGTGGATTTTAGGATTATAAAATATATTTTCCAGAAACTACGGACAGTTAGCTACTCCTATAGTTCCAAAAATCTAGAAGTAATTATTTTCCATTATAATTACAGTGGTGCCTCGCTTTACGATTGCCCCACATTACGATGAAACCACATTACGACGATCGCAAAACGATGGTCTAAATGGTTTTTTTTTTTTTGCTTTGCGATGATCGGTTCCCTGCTTTGGGAACCAATTCTTCGCAAAACGACGATTTTAAAACAGCTGATCGGCAGTTTCAAAATGGCTGCTGAGTAAACAAAATGGCTCCCTGCTGTTTTCTGGGACGGATTCCTCGCAAGAAAGGCAGTGAAAACAGCTGCCCTATGGAGGATCTTTGCTAGACGGTGAGTTTTGACCCCATTGGAATGCATTGAAGGGGTTTCTATGCATTTCAATGGATTTTTTTCCACTTTACGATGTTTTCGCTTAATGGCGATTTTCCTGGAACGGATTATCGCCGTTAAGTGAAGCACCACTGTACATTTTTCATAAGTAATTAAAAGTTATCTTTACTTCCTCTGCAAAAAAATGGACTAGTGACATGAGGTAGAATACTTCAGCACATTTCTGAGCTGCTTCAGGCTTGATGTTTTCTTTTCATTTTGCTTTGGTTATGTGGCTGTCACAAACAACATTGACTTCCATATCAGTATGCATAGCCTTTGAGAACCAGGGAAGGGATGGGATGAGGCCCAGCGGGGGCAGCTTGCCTAAGGTTACCCAGTAAGTTCATGGCAGAAGTAAGATTTAAATTTTGTTGAGAGGAATGATGGCCTTGCTTTTTCCCTGAAGTCTTAGCTTTCTAAGTGCAGGGAGGTGCCACCAAGCAAACAAGAGGGCATTCAAACAATTGGTCCCCTTGTCTCCTGGCAAGCTCCCCCAACCTTAGGTGATCAGTAACTCTAGCATCTCCTCGATCTCATTGCAATTGGAGTACCAGGGTTCCAGCACCATTCGGCTCCGCTTCTTGAAGCTTCAGAGCAACCTGGCCACACAGAAAGTCTCCTATTCCTGCAGGCCCTACGCCGAGGAAGGCCAAAGACGCTTGGAGAAGGAGATCAAGTTCCTTGCTGACTCCCAGGAGGAAAGCTACATGTCCACCCTTCAGGGATGCACGGTAAAAAAAAAATGGGGGTACCAGGAAGCGGGTGGTGGTGGTGGTGGAAAGCACCTGACTGAAGGGCAAGAGGCTTTCAGGCAGGAGAAGAGAGCTTCTCCTAAGGCTGAGTTCCTGGACATTTGAGCAGTAAGATCAACTATGCCAATTGGGGCAGGATTTTCAGGTTTCTTGGACTACCAATCCCATAGTTCTCCGTTCTGGGAGTTCTAGTGGGCAGGCAGGCACTTTACAGACCCTTGAATGTAGGCTCAGCTGGGAGAAAAAGGCGTCGAGGCTGAATGAGGGCCTCCTCGCTCGGCTCCAGCTTCCTGCTCCTGCTCCGGTGTGAGCAGGGAGCCTTCTTTCCTTGTGGACAGGAAGCTGGGGTGGAGCTCGGCCTCGCTCAGCCTCAGAGCCTTCCTGGTTAGGCCTTTCCTCCCAGGCGAGCCACATTTAGGTTCTGGCTGTCAAGAAGAACTCCCAGAATGGCGAATGATGGGGCTTAATAGTCCAAGGAATCCCAACCCCTCGTACCAATCATGTACAGTATGGTCCTACCCTTTGGCCTTTGGGCCTCCCCACCCCTGGATTGTAAGCCATGAGAAGCTGATTGAAGCAAAATTCTACCTCAAGGGATGGATCTTCAGCCCTGGATTTAAAGGGATTTCCTAAAAAATCTAATCCAGGAGATATCTTCTCAGACCCATTGCAACCTTGCCGTCTCTCACATGCTCCAAGGGAAGGCTGAACTTATGGAGGGTACTGGAAGCCCCCCACCCCCCAAAAAATCCCCCAAACTATCAGGCGTACATAGCCACCCCCCTCCTTTTTGAGGTTTTGGCTCCAATTCCTTGCCTCGCAGGCTTCTCAGCTAATATTTAACACCATGAGATCTAGAACCATGCATGTATGTTTTGAACGGAAAGTGTTGGCGGTTGGATTGGCCAGTTTCTTGCCCTGGAATCCTACCCTCCACAGAATATTTTTATACTTCCCAAGACCGAGAAGTAATTATTTCCCATTATTGTTAAGTTGTTCAAAGTCACCGTTAGTTCCTTTGGGGGAAAAAAGTCACACATGAATTAACGACATGAGGCACAGCTGGCTGTGAGCCGCAACGGCCTTCGCCTTAACCTCTTCCTCTCTCTTCCAGCTGGAGAACGAATCATCCTGCATCTACTCTTTCTCCACGGAGGACCTCGCGCTGCTCCCCCTGCGGGATCTGGGCGTCTTCCACAACGGGGACAACTCCCATCAGTTTGGGTTCACCGTTGGACCCGTTTGTTTCCACTAAGATGGTCCTCGACGGATGGCGTGGATGATGGTGGGGGGGAATGCAAGAATCGTTTCCCCCGGAAGAGGCCACCGATTTTGGGAAAACCCTCTTTCCTCTTTATGAGCTTCTTAGAGGAAATTGCTTTTGCTGCCGACGGTGCTTCCTTACAAAGGATGGACACTATGGATTCCCCTTTACAAGGACATGGTCCTCAAGTCCCATTTCTTTAGGAGATATATGTATAAAAGGTGTTAATTTAAGTAACGACGACAAAGTCATTGAATTACCTGCGGGAGCTGGCGGGTCTTTTTTTATATATACTTTGTATATTTCCCCATTGCAGGCAGAAATCAACCAGTTTATATCTGGCTGAGGTGGGGGAGGGAAGGAATGCCCCCACCTCCAAGATCTCAGTGGAATACAAGTCCCATCCACTCTTGATGATGGTGTGGATGATGGGACACACGGTCCTGCAATATCAGGAGGGCCATGAGTTGCTGATTCTTAGGCAACCGTCACAAGTTGAGTTGGGCATCTCCCGACTCGTTTCCCCCCTCTAAGGGCCAAACCAGCTCTGATGTCAGTGGGGTCCATGAAATTATAACGCACAATGTATACAATACAGGGAAGTCAGAGTGGCCTCCCAATTGCGAGGTATCTGGAAGGAGAAGGTTAAGGGAAAGTTCCTCTCGGTTTAAACAAAAATGTGCTTACAAGCAAAACCTCAGTTCCCGCCACTAGAGAGAGGCCAAGAGTCACTGCCGGAAACCTTTTCTAAGGAGAGAAAAAAAATCGCTCTTGAGAGAAAATGAGCAGAAGATGGAAGCCCTTCTGTCAAGGTTTGGTCCAGCCTGTCGTAATTTCCTTCTTTAAGGAAAATCTTTAATAAATGGAATGTTAATAGGTGGAAACAGAGAATATTGTCTTCCTCATTTCCGTCCAATCCCGTTAATGAAGTTTACAGATGGGAACGACTTCCCTGTTCCTGAAATTTGCAACCAGAAAAAAACAACAACTTAAGATTTATTGGTTGGTTGGTTAGCAGCGGCATCTGTGAGTTGTGCTTCCGTCGTTGTTGCGTTTTTGTTTGTTTGTTTAATTTTCTTGGTTGGGGGGAAATTATTTTAAAACCCGAATGCATTCCGTATGAACCATTAATAGGATTTTAATGACGTTCCCTAGGTTTAATGAGCACAAACAAGACCAACGAAAAAGAAAGAGGTCAAATGGTCAGGGATGTTTGATAAAATGCCTGCAATTCTTGACAGTTCAGAAGTCACGGAGGGAGGAAAAATCTAAGTATGGTCAAAACGTCATCATCTCAGTCTTCGCCACCCAGGTTTCTCCTCTCCTGCCTCCTGATCATTTTGTAAACCAGGAGTTTATGATTCCCACCCCCCCCTTTTAAAAGATGGTTCTTGTGACTGTATTTTTCTTTCTTAATTCCTATGTCTGCCACTTCCACTCATCTTTTTCTTTCTTCTCCACAAGGGGAAAGTAATGTCCACAAAGTTATTATTATTATTTTTTGCAAATAGATGCATTTCCAGAATGCAAGGAAAGTACAAACAACACAGATTTATTTATTTGTTTATTTGAAAACAAACAAGTTTTAACTGGCATAAGCTTTTGTGGGCTGCATTTCATTAGATCTCCCCGAGTAATTATTATTATCACAGTTACAGTTTAATGACAATGTTAAAAGTCAGCCTTCCTGTTTCTTGAGATTCAGAAACTAACTAAATAGTTGTTTTCAAAATAAAATACCAGAAGGTTGCGTGTTAGTCTGAGAATCCAAAAAAACATGGTAAATAGCAAGGCCACCCCTTGGAACTCTTAAAAGTCCTTAAAACAGTCCCATCATAAAGGGAGGAAAGCTACAGTTAGTTGTGGCCAAGGGGTACCCCTGAAAGCTGTTTTCGCGGCCTTTTCTGTGTGCTGAAAAGAAAAGAAAACATTAAAACTTCATTTCTGGAGGCATCCTGAAGCCAAGGTGTGTGTGTGTGTGGGGGGGAGGGACTGTAAAAGGGTTTCATTCTCTAATTTTAATTTTTCCGATTCGTGCTACATTTCTGGCCCTTGATGTTCTCGGTACCTCTCGCCAACCTGGGCAAAGCCACCCGCTATAAAGGAACTGGATGATGTGTCCGTTACGGGAGAAAGAAATCGAGAGCAAGTAAGTGACGGTTTGTTGACGGGTCTCCCTCCGGCCCCTGCCAGGTGCAAAATTCATCCGCCCTTGGTTAACTCAGGGCACGGAAGAAGGAAAACGCCAACCCCCTGGCATGGGTCCAGGTGCCGCCTCTCAAGCTGGAAGGGGCTTGCAAACGTGTTTGAGCAGGAGGAGAAGGTGGAGGCCTCCCAGACGTGAGCTGGCGGCGTTTCTAGAATGTTCCACCTCTCGGTGTGCCAAGGAAAGCAAGGGCCGGGCAGCGTCAACAAGGCCTCCTGTGTGCAGGGCCTTCAGACCGGCCGGACGGGGACCTCTCCCCCTCCCTACCCGAGGAGCTGGCAGTGGGGCAAACCCGGCTCTTGGGAGGAGCCGTCAGATCGTGCCCAGAAGAGAGTCCGACGTGTTTGGTCCTAGTTTGCACACAAGCCACCCCCTCCTCTCCGGTGGGCATTCGGTGGTGCTTCTTCTAAGGACAGCTTTCCATCTGGAGACGGGGGGGGGGAACAGCCCTGTTCCAGGCTCAGATCCAACCCTGTTGGGTCTCAAAAGTGGGGGTTGTGAGCCTTGTGAAAAATGTGGGCTTCCTTCCTTCCTTCTTTTTCTCTGTTATTCTTCCTTCTTTCCTTCTCTTATTCTTCCTTCCTTCCTTTTCTCTCTTATTCTTCCTCCCTCCCTCCCTTTTCTCCTTCCTCCCTTCTTCCTTCCTTCCTCCCTCCCTCCCTCCCTCCCTCCCTCCCTTCCTTCCTTCCTTCCTTCCTTCCTTCCTTCCTTCCTTCCTTCCTTCCTTCCTTCCTTCCTTCCTTCCTTCCTTCCTTCCTTCCTTCCTTCCTTCCTTCCTTCCTTCCTTCCTTCCTTCCTTCCTTTTCTCTTATTCCTTCCTTCCTTTTCTCTCTCCTTCTTCCTTCCTTCCAAGTGGAGAACATGCGACTTTCAGACTCCCCCCCCTTCCCCCACCCCACCCCTAGACCTTTGGCCATGCCAGTTGAGGCTGATGGGGAGGCTCATGTTCAGGAATAACCCACTGGTGAAAAGTCCCCTTCTTTCCCCATTCTGGAGGAGCGTCCCCTGCCTCTTTGTTGGTGAAGAAGCCTTGAGGTGGGGGTGGGGGGCGGTCTTGACAGCTCCTTCCTTCTCCTCACCCCTTTTGGCCTTTTCAGGACCTCCACTCTGGTCCTCCCACCTTGGCATTTTTCGGTGGGGTGCAAGAAGAGTGATGTATTTCCAAGAAGACCAGAGCCTGTGTGAGAATTTGGGAAAGAGTTGGGGAAGAGAGAGAGAGAGAGAGAAGTCCTTCTGCTGTACGGATTCCAATCTGGACGGGAGAAGGAAAGAGGGGGACGTCCGAATTCTCGACTCTTGCTTGAGATGGGAATTCCAAGCTCCTGAGATCCATATTTCTGAACCAACATCACCCAGTCTCAGCTACACCGCAGGTCAATAGGTGCCAGATAAGACCACACAGTTTATTTTCCAGTAAACGACTCATGGCAAATAGGAACAGGGGGCAGAGTTTAAAGTCTTTTAGTGCTTAGGGCGAGTGCTTGTCTGTGTTTACAGACAGAGCTCTGCATTTGCTAAAGACTCTCCCGGACACACGTCCACCTTGTGGTGGCACCTTGTGCTGGCTCATCACAACCTTCTCCCCCCCCCCCCCCAAAAGCAACCCGGGAATCTCAAGCAACGCACTTCTGTCCCATGCCCTCTGCCTCCATGTCTTCCAGCTTGCACCCGTCAAAAGTGAGAATTTTGGAGAGGCGCCATTTGGAGGAAGAACGTCTCTTCATCATCCTCTTAGAACGGCAGAGCTGGAAGGGACCCTCGGGGTCATCCAGTCCTTCCCCTGTCAAGGAGGCCCCAGTGGGGGAATCGAACTCCCGACCGCTGGCTCGGCAGCCAGAGACCTCCACCCCTGAGCGATCCAGCGGTTCAGAAAGAATGCTCAGCATGCATGCATGCACACTCGTGCATGGGTCCCACACAGGCGTTGTCTGAGACGGTGCATGCCGGCTTGCATGCATTCCCCGTCTGTTCCAGGCCGAGAAGGGCGAAGGCAGGCAGAGAACCTACATGCGTTTTGTGCTGAGAAAGAGAGAGAGAGAGAAAGAGAGAGAGAGAGAGAGAGAGAGAGAGAGAGATGGAACGGGCCAGCCGCCAGGGACCTCTCACCACTTCCCACTGGGGATGGTTCCTCCTCCAGAGCTTTGCTGAGACTTAGGTTCCCACACCTCTCTTTCTCTCTCCCCCCCCCATCCTGCCTCAGTGAGACACACCTGGAAATTAGGGAGGGAGGGAAGCCTGCCCTACCGGTTTACAAGGAGGACCATGCAGGGCGGGGCGGGGTGGGACTGGCAGATCTCGGCAACTGCTCCTTTGCAAGGAACATCAGCAGCACACCCAGGAGTGCCAGGAGGCAGCTGCTGGTGGGGATCACCGGATGGAGTTGGCACGGAGTCCCTACCGTTTCCCTTTTAATTGCATCTGGTGGTGGGGGGGGGGAGGATTTTTGAGGCCCTCACTGATGGATATCCTTTGTATTAGAACCTATTTCCTAAATCTCTTTTTAAAAAAAGCATGTGTTTACCTTTCAAAGACCTCACAATAATTATAGCTGGTGACTTATCCCAGGTGATCCCGTTGGGTTGGGTTGGGTTTTGCTTCTCCGAGAGAGGGATCCGTCTGTCCGTCCGCCTGCCTGTGGGGCTTGGGAGTGAGCTGGACTCTAGCAGGCCCTTTCTCCGTGTTTCAGCTCTTTGGGTGGGGGGGAATCAACGTGTAGCTTTGTGGTGGCGGGGGTCCCCCCCAAACAATCCATACATTCAACCCTTGAGGGCCACGTGGGGTCCTCTGGATTCTAGTGGATAGAGATTCTCATCATCCTTTCCCACCAGGGATGCTGGCAAGGCCTGATGGGACTTGCAGTCTAAAATAAAAGAAGAAAATCAGAATTTCTTAACTGGGACTTCGTGGTGACACTCTAGTTCCTTTTGTAGGCGTGAAAGAAGTGGCGCTTCTCCCACTTCAGCCTGGCCCTCATTTGCAGCTGTTCGTGAGAAGAAAGGTACCCCAGCGAACAGCCGCCAGCCATCAACGGTCATTTAAACCAGCATTTTCTACTCTTCATGACATTACGAGCGTCAAAAGATCACCAGAATTCAAAATCTGTAAGGGTGGGGCCATCAGTTAAGACCAACACAATGTGAAAGCTTTTGGGTTCTACAGAACTCTTGGTCAAGCTAATTGTTTTTGAAGGGACGGAGCAGAAACACGGCGAATCCAAGTAACGGCCTAGATGTTCTCATCTGAGGTTTGTGGTGCCAAGATGGAGAAGGAAAACGCGATAACCCACCACGAGATATGCAGGCATCCGACACCACAGCCTGGAAGAAATGGAGCCACTTCTTGTAAGTAGTTACTTCCTGGGTCACCAAGGGCTGCTGTGAAGCTCCGTTTCAAAAGGAACCGAACAGGCAGGAGAAAAACCTACACAACTAGGGTAATGAACTTTTTGGTGGCAACAGGCTAGCCTGGCGGAAAGGGCAGGCGGGCAGGCGGCGTGGCACGTGCCCCTTTCCCCTGCTGCCACCTATGAGTCTCTGCCGCCCGAGGCCAGTGCGTTACTCGGGCAAACCGTAGCAGGGCCGTGCCCTGCACCGAGAGGCGTCCTTTTGGAGCCAGGAAATACAAGCTCGGGCGGATCCTTTGGGGAGCCAAAAGGAGGATGGCCTCCACCACTTCCTGGGATGGGTGTGCGTGCATGTTCGTCCCACCCCTTTAGGGTTACTTCAAGCCAAACTCTTCACGGTTTGGGACCCCGTGACCCGTTGGGGGTGCCTTTCCTCCGTGTCACCTGTCCGACCCACCGGATCGGCTCAGGCCAAGTCCCTCCAGGTAACCACCTCGAGCGAGGCCGAAAAGCCACGTCCCAGAGGCAGGGCCTTCTCAGTGGGGGCCCCGAGGCGACGGAAGGCGCTCCAGCAGGAGCTATGCCTGTCTGTGCCCTCCCCCTGGTCTTCTCTTGAGGAGACCGCTGGAAACACGTCTGTTTAGGGACGCTTTCCCACCTGATGACCCCAGTGGGTCCCTTGGTTTCGTTCCGGTTCTTTTTAAATGCTCTTGCCACACGATTGTAAACCACCCGGAATCCTGCACCCGCGCTCATTGGGCAGGATATCAAGTCATCAATAAGTAAGCCACTTCTTTTGAGGCGGACTCACTGGCCCCCCCCGCAAAAAATTATGGGTGGAGGGGGTCAGAGATGGGCGGGAGGCACATTTTAGAACCAGTCCTCCATTTGCAAAATGGGTTTTATTTTCCCTCCACCCCACATGAGTCTATTTTCCTCCCACCTCATCTGCATGGTGTCCCGTGTGGTCCAGAGAGAGCCAGGAAAAAGCAGCCCCCCCTGGAGTGCGAATCCTCCCCCCCCAACCCTGTTTGCAAGCCACAGGGCAGCATCTAGAGGGAATCACCCCGCCAGGCCACCCTCCCCCCTTTGAAGCACCCCTCATTCCTTTCCCCTCAATTCAACAGTCGGCCCCACGGGACCCCCCGTCCTGCGACAGAAGTCCAGGTTTATTCTCTGCCCTGTGAGATTCGCGCCCCCCCCCCGGTCTTTGGCCACCTCCCAAAGGTGAGGCGCAAAGCGGCCTGACAGCAAAGTCGTCCTTGGCCGTCAAGGGCTGCTTAGGCGAGCCGTAAACATCCGTGGAAGAAAAGCCGGGAGTGAGTGGGTTTTGGAAAGGATCCTGTAAGCTTTGGTGGTATATTCACCTTTGGACTGAAGGAGCGCGGAAATAAACTAATTCTGGCGGAGAAGTCAGGGGTGGGGGGAAGGATATCCAGCCTCTCCCTCTCCTTTGATTATCATCAGCATTTATTATCTGTGGTCTGAGCACGGCATAAATCACAGGGTGCTCATGTGGCCATTGCTCAGGGGCTGCGGAGCCAGAGGTTGGGAGTTCGAATCCCCCACGGGGCCTCTTTGACCGGGGCTGGACTAGATGATCTCGAGAGGACCCCTTCCAGCTCTGCAGGTCTAAGAGGATTCAGGCCCCAATCCGATGAACCTCTCGGCTCAGGGGTTAGGATCCCCCGCGTCCACTTCCTCCCAGGCAAAGAGGCGGGGGACCGGACCGGACCCAAGATAAAACGAAAACCTCCCCAAACCCGGAGCAAAGCAACCCCCCCCCGGCTCTGCCCAGGGGAAGCCCTGCGGGACCTCCTCCTCCTGTCGCGAGGGGACGGGGCGGGGGGGGGTTGCTCCAGCCGGGATGCCCGAGAGGCGGTGGGACTGGGATGCCCAACCAGCCCCGCCTTGAGGGCGCAGGGTGATGGGAGCTGTAGTCTCGGCGGGGATCCTCCTTTGGCTGCCCCCCCCGCCCGCCTCGCCTCTTGCAGAAAAACAGCCCCAGCCCGTCCGAGGGAGTCTCCTCCTTGGGGCCGGAGCCGCGCTCCTCAAATAAAATAAAATAAAATAAAATAAAGTGGAGGGGGGGGAGGTTTAAAAAAAAATAAAAACAGCAGAAAAGGAAGGAGAGGGAAGGCCGAGCAGGAAAGGCGAGGAGGAGACTCGCGGCGAGGGCGGGAGGAGGAGGAGGAGGAGGAAGAAGAGGGCCGGCCAAAAACTCCCAAGTTTCGAAGGAAAAAAAAGGAAAGAAAAGGAAAGGAAAGGGGGGGGGGAGAGAAAGGCGGCGGGGCGGGGCGGGGCGGGGCCGAGCGAGCAGACGAGCAGGCGGGAGGAGCCAGGCAGGCAGGCAGGCAGGCAGGCAGGGAGGCTCCGGGCCAGGCAGACCGAGCCCCGCCGGAGGAGCGCCGCGTGGCTCCCCTCGCCTCCCTTGCTTCGCCCTCCCTCGCCCGCTTCGCCCTCCCTCCGGCCCGGCCATGGGGGACGTGGTCTCGGCGCACCTGGACGACAGCCGGCGGCACTTCGTCGCAGGTGAGCGGCTCGCGGGCCCCCCCTCCTCGCCCCGGACCCGGGGGGGGGGAAAGAGGTCCGGCTGGCTGGCTGCGCCCCCCCCCCGCGCCAAGGGGACCCGGGGTGTGTGTGTGTCGGGGAGGGGGGGGGAAGCGGCGGCCAAAGGCACCCCCTCCGGCGCGGGTGTGTGTGTGTGTGTGTCTTCCCGGCTTCCCTTCCCTCGGACCGGGGGGGGGGGGCTCGGTCGCCTTCCCAAACTTCTCCAGTCTCTCTCTCTCTCTCTCTCTCTCTCTCTCTCTCTTTCGCGGCCCCCTCCTCTTCCCCCCCCCGCTCCTTGGGGGGGGGCTCCACGTTGCAGCATCTCTTGCTGCCTCGCCCCCTCCTTTGGCGCTGGGAGGCAAAGGGCTCTCGGGGGGGGGGAGAGAGAACAGGACAAGGGGGTCTCTTGTTGGTGGTGGGGGGTCCCTTGTCCAAGAAGCCAGTCCTGTGCAAAGGCTGGGCTTGACTTCACTTTTTTTCCAGCATCCTGGGAGAACGGGGAGGGAGGGGGGGGAAATCACACGTCCCCCCCCCCAGGGGCACCGACCGCCCTGAAAGGTAGACTTGGCCCTTTCTCGTGGTTTTCCGGGACCGAGTCGCTCCCTGCCTTCTTCTGGGCCACCGGGATCAGATCCTCAGCGCCTGGAAGGGAGGGGGGGGTTTAAACAGGCGCTCCCGGAGGGTTCGAGTGGCTGAGCCGGGGATTCGAACCCAGATCCCCCGAAGCTGACCATCTCTTCCCTGTTGACTTTTAAAAAGGCAGAAAGGTTTCCATAGTGTGGCTGTGATACGTGGTGGCTCTTTTTAGTCATATATGGCGCAGGGGGGGGGCGGTTGTGTGTACCTGGGCAGGCACCTGTGTGTACCTTGGGGGACAGGCCTGTGCCACCTAAGGGGGACAGCGGGGAGGAACCCCATCCGATCAAGGTCTGAGGAGGCCCCGAAAGTGTCACCCATCTTTTATCCCTGGCTTTCCTCTTTGTCAAGCTCAGATCACTGCATAGGGTCCCACTCTCCCCCCATCCCCTACATTTTACTACCAAAACCCCCCACACTCCCCCTGCGAAGCAGGCCAGAGGCTAAGACGCCTGGGGGACCCTTTCTTTGACCTGGCTTGTCCCTTTAAGAGAATGTCCGTTCCTTTGGGCTCAGGTGGAAGATGACATTGACAGCAGCCCGCCGGCTGGGGAAATTGGCGGTGGGTCTACTCAGATTTAGCCGATGCTCAAGATAGCTTTCCTTTAAAAAGAAGAAGGAAATAAGGAGGTGGCAGGTTTCGCTCCTGTGCAGGAGGCGTTTTCTCCCTGCAATTATTTTTAAAAATGGATTCGGATGCAGGTATGTGGGTGTGTGTAATTAAGTGGTAGCCTGCCCAGCAAGGGCTGGAAGGCCTCTGGGGAGGACTGGAGCAGCTTTTTGGCTTTGCCTTCCGCCTTGTGACTCAGAAGGAGGGGGGTTGCCCCACCTCCCGCCTCTCTGCCTGAAAAAAAAAGGCCCAGGGTCTCTGCCCCCACGGAGCTTACAAAGAGAAATGGGTTGAGGAGGGAGCCAAGAGGAGGCAAAGGGCCGAGAGGGTGGGTCGAGGCAGCGCGTGGAGCAGAATAGAGAGTCCAGACTTTGGTGGGCCCTTATGAATTGCAGGCCAGGCGGGAGTTCAACAGGTGTGGCTGTGTCACTGAAAGCGAAGCCGTAGGGGGAGGTGGATTTTGCTCCTTTCAAGGTGGAAGGGACGGTGTTTCTGTGCCAAGGCCGTCTGAGCGCCTGTGAAGGTATATAAAATCCCCGGGAGTGGCCCTGGCATTCTTGCCCGGCTGGTGTGGAAGGCGTGGCTGGGTCCGGCCGGGCTCCTGTGGTTGAGGCGGCGTCCGGACTGGCAATAAACTTCAGCAGCAACCGGATCAGAAGCGCTGCCGCCCTCTTGCCCCCCCACGCCCCCCCTCCCCACGGCTGGAGGAATGGCCTCTTGTTTGCTTTCGACCTGCTTAGAAGGGGGAGCGGAAGACGCTGGCAGCCGCCCTTAGAGGAATCCTTCCTTGGCCGGGGGGAGCTCAGTCAGGGAGGGGTGGGGCTGTGGAGCCAGGGGTCGGGATTACCATTCCCCCCCCCCCCCGGCCTCCCAGGAGAAGAGGCAGCCTGGGGGGGGGCTCTTAACCCTGATCCCAGGACGACTCCCCAGAAGAAGGGAAGGGGGGGGTTGTCCCGCTTCGGAGCATTCTCTTACAGTTGTGTTCAAAACTATTCAGCCCCCAATGCTGTAAAGGGGTTTAGGGACTATAGTGTACATTTGGAATTGTATTCAGAATGAAATCCTACAAGGACGTTTTAAAGAACCAAATGCAACTAAAATAACATCAATTGTTTATGTAATATAGTAGTAAATGTTTCTTTTGTGGTTTCTTCATTGCCACAATTATTCAACCCCTTAAAGACTACCACTCTGAAGAAGAGAGGTTCATTCAGGTGTTTTCGATCAGGTATTGAAAACACCTGTGGATGTCACCGAGCACCAATCAAGCACAATAAGCACCAATTAGGCAGCTTTAAAAGGATTGTGATACTCAGCTCCTTCTAGACATTTACTGGTGTGGTTACAAACATGGTGAAGTCAAGAGAATGGTCCAGGAAGACAAGAGAAGAGGTGATTTGTCTTCACAGGAAGGGCAATGGCTATAAGAAGATTGCAAAGAAGTTAAACATACCAAGAGACACCATAGGAAGCATCATTCGCAAATTCAAGGCAAAGGGCACTGTTGAAATGCTACCTGGTCGTGGAAGAAAGAAGATGCTGACTTCGACTCCTGTGCGCTACCTGAAGCGTAGAGTGGTGAAAAGTCCCCGTGTGACTGCTGAGGAACTGAAAAAAGATTTGTCAGATGTGGGTATAGAAGTTTCAGCTCAGACAATAAGGCGCACACTGCGTAATGAAGGTCTCCATGCCAGAACCCCCTTGCTGTCTCCCAAGAATAAGAAGAGTCGACTGCAGTATGCCAAAAGTCATGTGGGCAAACCACAAAAGTTGTGGGATAGTGTTCTGTGGACTGATGAAACAAAATTAGAACTGTTTGGGCCCATGGATCAACGCTATGTTTGGAGGAGGAAGAACAAGGCATATGACGAAAAGAACACCTTGCCTACTGTGAAGCATGGCGGAGGGTCAATAATGCTTTGGGGCTGTTTTGCTTCTGCAGGTACAGGGAAGCTTCAGCGTGTACAAGGTACCATGAATTCTCTTCAGTACCAGGAGATATTGGAAATGGATTTTCCAGGCTCATTCCCCAGCCCTGGTGTCTTGTAGGGTCAGCAACGGATCTGCTTGGGGGTAGACCGGCTCTCAGCCGGGTTAGAGACCTGGAAACCTGTACTGTACCCGGTTTCCCTGAAAGTAAGACCTAACCTGAAAATAAGCCCTAGTAGGATTTTTCAGGAGGCTTGTCATAGGAGCCCCACTTAAGTGAAACCCTGTCCTCCATCCTTTAGACTGTAAAATAAAACATCCCCTGAAAATAAGCCGCAATGCATTTTTTTTTGGAGCAAAAATTAATATATGATCCTGTCTTATTTTCGGGGAAACACGGTAGCTGCTACTGCTCATAAAGGGGGAGGGTGGTGGTGGAGGAGGAAGTGGCTTTCCTGGAGGCTTGGCCCCTCCTGCCGCTCCCCCCCAATTCATTTCCCCAGCGAGCCAGCCCTTAGCCCCACAGCTATGGGGCCAGGAGGGTGCCTTGTTCTCATTTGGGCTCCTCAGATATTTTTGGTCTCCTATATGGATGGAAGGTCATCCAGGCCAGCTGGTGCTTGAATCCTGGAGGGGTGGGGGAGTCGGGGAGACAGAGTTCCCCTTAAGGTGAATCTTTGAATGCCCCCCCCCATGGATTCTCCCCTCTCAGTTTTAGCCCAAGGTTACTTAAATATATTGATTGCGGGAGCTATTGTAGTGAAGTCTCTCCGGAGGCAAAGAGGCTGTGCTCCTTTGGGCACCTCACGAGAAGGCAGGATTCCCCGGAGGAGACCGTCCTGCTCGGAGAAATGGAAGACAGCAGGGAAAGAGGAAGGGAACACCCCCCCCCCTCAAATATGAGATGGGCTGACTCCCTCAAGGAAGCCACAACAGTTGGGTTTGCAAGAGCTGTTGAGGAGAGGCCGTGCGGGAGATCTCTCATGCCCGGAGAGAGGAACCGAAGCCACAGGGGGACTCGGTGGCCCCTAAGAGCACCAGCCCCCCATCCTTTTTCTCCCCGGTGCAAGGAGCAGCCGGGAAAGGGGCTGGATCGAGGGATCCACGGCTGCTGTTGGTCTTAAGCGTCTGCCCTCCTCCCGCATGAATTGCGGTTGTGTGAATCATGTGGCGCAGGGGTCAGCCCCCCCCCCAGGCATCTTATGAGTCATCAAGAGCAGAAATCAGAAAGGGAAGCGGAGGGATGCCTGCCCTCTGTCCTCTGCAGGCTTTAAAAGGGAGGACGGGCTTTAAGAGGAACAGACATGAGGGGGGGGGGCGTCCTCTGACCCGACACGCCCACCCCAGCCGTTCAGACGTGGCTCCGATCTGTGGGGCGGATGCATGTATTCTCAGGTGCTTTATTCAATTGCCGTTGCTCTTCTGGGCCGTCCCGTTGCCTCCCCCCCAACGTCTGGTGACCCCAGGGATGAAGGAGCCATGGCCTTCCACTGCTGAAGCTTGTGGCTTCCTTGGGGGATTCAGTCCATCTCGCCTTTGGCCTCCCTCTTTTCCTGCTGCCCTCCATTCCCCCCCCCCCCGCAGCTTCATCCCGCAGATTCATGGTTTCTTGGATTGCAGTCACAGAAACCTTGGCCAGCACAGCTGGTGGGGAATTGCAGTCCCAGAACCCCAACCCGCCCCCCAGGGGGACCCGAGGCCGAGGACCGCCGTCATGAAATGGACTGGTTGGCGCTCGCCTGCCTTTTCCCCGAGGACTTCCTTTCCTTTGTTTGTTTGTTTGTTTGTTTGTTTGTCTCAAGGCCCACATTCACCCTGGACGCTACAGATGTGACGAAACAAGCCTGCGTTATCCTCCTTTTTGCCGTACAGTCCCACCCTTTTTTTAAAGGGTAGCATTTCTAATCTGTGAAAAGAGGTCGGGGGAGAGGGGTTCGAAGGTTTAATTTTGAATTTTATTTTTTAAGTTTTCCAGTCTGGAGTGAAATAGACCAGTTGGTGTCAGTTTCAAGTGAAATTGACCTGGCTGTGTGTTTTTTTTTTAACTGGCCACAGAAGGTCCCTGGGCGGGTCCTCTTTTTTTAGCCTATTCAACCTAGTTCTGCCCGCTCTGGCAGGCAGCCATGATTCAAGATTGTGGGGAGGAGCATTTCGCCCCCCATGCCCTGATGCGGAAGACCAAAACCTGGGATCTCCTCGGTGGGAAGCCCAGGTGACCTCTGGGGAGCGTGTTGACCCGCTCGCTCGTCCAGTGGTTACCCAACCTTGTGTCCTCTGGATGTTTTTGGACTACAGCACCCAGAAATCCTGGGCAGCACAGCTCGTGGTGAAGGCTTCTGGGAGTTGTAGTCCAGGAACACTTGGGAACCCCTGGAAGTCTTGTCTGTCTTGTAAAATTCCCTCCTGTTCCACTTCTTCAGTCTCCAGAAAATGTTCCAGGTGGAATCAAGGGGTGGTGGAATCCCTCCGGGAGGCGACCGCTGGGTGCCCTGACGGCTGTGTTACGGGATGATTTCGGCCGAGGGAGGTCTCTGAGTCTGTTCAGAGTGCATCCACCGTGGCCCTTTTTTGGAGGGCATTTCCTGGGCCCCGTCACCCGTTTGCTCGCAGCTGGGAGGCAGGCCATAAGGGTCATCCTGCGATGACTCAGGCCTCCCTCTGTGACCAACTGGAAGAGATGAGTCTCCCTCTGAGCAGGAAAAGAATTGAGTCATTCTAGATTTCTCCTGCCCACCCCCCCCCACCCCCATCCCTTCCCCCCTTGCTGATCTTTTGACTCATGTTGGAATTTACTTCGCGGAGGTTGGGCATTTTGAGGATCTGGAGGACCTCTAAAGGAAGTTTGCAAGAGCTGAGCAGGGCTCTTGACGACAGGAGGGCGCTCCGTGGGTCGGAGATCACGAGACCCACCTCCTAGAAAGAACCGTTGTGGGTGTGACCCCTTGTTTCTCAAGAGCACTCGTGGGGGCTGGTCCTCCGATGGATCATTAGGGCTTCCTAGATCAGGGGTGCTTCCAGACCGGGGGCCCCCAGAGGCTCTTGGACGGCAGCCCCCAGAAATCCTGGCCAGCCCAGCGGGCGGGGAAGGCTTCTGGTTTTCAAAAGCCTGTGTTTTTTTTTAGAAGCAGAAATCATATATTGTCGCCTCTCCTGTGATATTGATAGAAACTTTGAAGAACTCTTCCTCCCCCCCAGCTTTTGTATGTTTGTGTTTGTGTGTTTGTGTGCATCATTGTATTGACCTCTTGTCCTCCAAGTCTTGGATGAGTGAATGGTTGACCTGGTGGGCCTGGTATTGAACAGGATGTTTGCAGCATCAGCTGGATGCTCTATGACGTGTTGTGAAGGTGTTGGGCGGATCTGTCCGAATGCCCGTCGGTTCAATCCTGGGAGAGTCCAGGAAAGGGACAACCAATTCTGTGCCTTGGCTGTTGGCTCTCATCGCCTGCGCCTTCTTTCCCCTGCCATCATTTCCCCGATGCTTAAACAAGCTCTCTTTCATTCTTCCAAATGAAAAGATGTGTTGTTGCTGTTCAGACAATGGGCAAGAAATCCAGGTTTGACTCCTCGTTAAGTCATGAAAGAAGCTGGCTGGATGGCTCTGTGGCTTAGATCTCTGACTGCAGAGCCAGAGGTTGGGAGTTCGATTCCCCCCAGGGGGCCTCCTGGGAGAAGAGCCAGCCTGGGGGGCCTTGGGCCAGCTGCACAAAGTCCCAGGGCTATTCCCCCCCCCAGAAGAAAGAAAGGAGAAACCACCTTCTGAGGACTCTTTGCTTGGGGAAACCCTGAAAAGGGTCGCAATAAGTCGGAATTGAATTGAAGGCACATGATGATCATTATTAAGCCATGAAACATTCAAGGTGATGATGGTGCAGCAGTCTCTGTCTCTCTGACTTATCTGGGTTATGGTTTCCCATGATGATAGTCTCCAAGATTTGGAGCGGCCGGCCAGGTGAGATTGGAAAAGGGAAACCATGAGAAAATAAAGGGAGCATGTGAAGGCGGAAATCCTTTTCCAGAGGGAGTTCAAGGTTCCAGTCCTTACAGAGCTGTGAAAGTCCAAGAGAGTCATGGATGTTGTCTTGAACCCACTGCAGGCTGAAGAGGGATTTGATAAGCAAAGGGAGAAGAGATGGACGGACGGATGGATGGATTGGTGGATGGATTGATGGATTTCTGGCTGATCAGCCTGTTCAGTTGTTGAAATGGGAGGCGCTGCCTCTTCGCCTTGCTTGTCTGCTGAGCTGTCCTCCTCTCCGGTGCTCCTGGCACTAAAAAGCATGACCAAGGGGTAAAACCTAGGTTTGCAGGCACAGTTCCTGTGCAGGTGTGTTTAGAAGCTCCTGCCTCTTTTTGCAGGTGGGAATGGGTGGAATGGCCTTCCCTCTGGATTCGCTCCAATTATTCTGACATCCTGACGGCTGGCTGCAAATCTTGCGTACATTAAATCCTGACAGTGCAAATAAAAATCCCTGCCCTGCCCTGACGACAACATCTGAATTCAGGCACCTTGCAAAAGGACGCGTTACATCAGAGATGGGAAACAGGGTGGGCCTCTGGACGTTATTGGACTACTTCTCCCATCATCCTTGGCCAGTGATTCAAGGAGGATGTTATGATTCTTTAAAAGACCAATTCCTTATCCTTCAAAGGATCGCCCGCCTCTTTCCTTCCACCGGCCGATCTCCTGGGCTTCTGTTCCTGGGCTGTTTCTCATCTGCTCCATATTCATCATCCTCTCTTTCTTGTTTCTGTTGGCATCCTTGAGGTGCCCCGGAAGGGACAGAAGGCAGCCGTTCAGAATGATGTTCTCCTTGTGACGTTACAGGAGATGCTTCCTGCCCCCACCACTCCATCTCTTCCAGTTAGTCTCCCACTGCAGCAAAAATAAACAGATTTTCTTTTTTTACTTTTTTTAAAAAACTCTTTCCCCTTCCCAGGAAAGAGGAGCAACTGGAGGAAAAGCAGTTTGGAGGGGTTTCTCTCTTCCCTGGAATTTGCCCCCTGGAGATCAGGCTGAAGTTTTGTCTAAGGGGTGGGGGTGGGAGGGGGAGAGAGAGCCAAGCCCAAGTGGACAGAGGGTCAGACAAGGACTCGGGGGAGGTGGGTTCCGACCCCTGCTTAGCCATGGAAGCTCACTGATCTGGGGTGAGCCCCTCTCGCACGCCTCGAAAGCCTCCTTAAGTCATGAGAAACTTGACAACACGGAACTGGGTTGTGTCTGATGCCACACCCTCCTTTTGTCTCTCTCTGTCTCTGTCTTTCCCATAGTAAGAGCCTACAGCTGCCCTCCCCAGGTTCGGAGTGACTTCAGCCTATCACTATTTTCCTTCTCCTTCTGCCCAATTTGGATGGGAAAGTGGCTTGGTCTCTGGCAGGCCATCAAGACCCGTTAGCCTCAAAAAAGGCCCGCTCTGGGAGGAAGGGAAAATGGGGTGGGTGGGGGGAGTGTTGCGACACGGGTTCGGGAAGGGTTGCGACACAGCTCGGGAACCTCTCCCACTTCTGAAAAAGCTTTCCGATGGCTGGAACGAGACGGTCCCACGCTTTCCCCCTTGTTGTCTGGTCTGTGTGTGTTTTCTTGGCTTCTTGCAGCCCTGTCGCCTTGGTGAGAGAGGGGGCCGAGCCGCTCTGGGACCGAAACACTTGGCTTTTGTCCTCCAAGGAGCGCCCGCCGCCCGAGCTGCCTGGAGGCTTGTGCCCTTTGAATGCCACCAGACGTTCTTTCCCGCCCCCTCCCTCCCTCCCTCCCTCTCTGTGTGCTCTCCAGCCCATCTCTTGTCTATTTCCCCTTGCTCAGTCTGCCCTCGCTTTATCCAAGCGTCCCCCCATCCCACCCAGAGCCCCCTTTATTTCGTGAGCGTGCCTGCTTTTTTCCTATGTGAGTTTCCATTTAGGCAGGATGGATTGAGCCCCCTTTTGCCCCCCGGGACCCTCCCAAGGCCTGCCCTGAAACAGATAGAAATAAAACGTCCTGGCACCCCAACCCACTGAGCTATACCGGCGCTCGGGTAACAAATGTCAGGATAATCTACCCGAGAAAACAAAAGGTTTTGCTGTTGATGGCACGGAGGCTGCTTTTCAGCTGCCGAAAATCCAGCTGGCTGCCTGGTTTTCTACTGGTGTGTCTATGATGTATTTGTTTTAACTGTTGTTTTAAACCAAGATTTGGGTGGTGGTTTTTTTTTTAAAAGAATATCAGTAAGAACTAGTTTGAGCCCCTCTCTCTTGGTGGAAAGGTGGGGGCAGAGAGAAATAAAAACCAAGGAAGATGATGATCGATGGGGACGAAGGAGGGTCCCGAGATTGGCCACGAGCGGTCTGGGTGCCCACGGCTTCCTCTTCGCCTACGGATGAAGCCTCAGCATCCTCTTCACACGGCAGAGCTGGAAGGGACCCCCAAGGACCCTCGAGCCCAGCCCCTGTCCAGGAGGCACCGAGGGGGCAATTCGAACTCCAAACCTCCGGCTCTGCAGTCACTGAGCTGTCCGGCAGTTCACAAAGCGTGGGCTGGGTGAGACGGGTGTAGGAGGGGAGAGGGCAGTGCAGTCGAGCGAGGCGGCCTCGTCCTGAGCTGGCGGCGGCCACATCGGCTCCGTGCTGAGCCCTCCTGTCTTGCCATTCCTTCTGCCGGTGGGAAGAGAGGCTGTCCGTCCACGTCTGCCGACGCTCTTGGGGTGAGACAGGGAGGAACCCGGGAGGGCGTGGAGCCACCTCTGCCTGGCGTGCAGCCCCCAAGCACCCCACCACTCACAAGAAAGGTGAGGGGGCCGCTTTGCAGGATTGCACCCAAGCTTCACAGGCTGGTCGCCGAGCGGCGAGTCCTCCCGGGCAAGGGCGAGCAGGCGAACGGCTTCCCGGGGCTGCTACCCTTGATGGTAGAAACCGGGTTTCTGAGTTTCTATGAAAGCAAACAGGGAGACTGCCAGCCAAAGATCCAGAGGGCAGCCGTGGCTGGTTCCTTAGCCGTCCTTGAGAGATGGATATTCGTTTGGTTTTCGTGGGGCAGAGAGAAGGCGTTTTGTTTCCTTAATTGTGGCTTCCTGACGATTCATACATATTTATGGCCTGCTGAAGTTTTGACACGGCCCGGCTAGAACCGGCGTTCTCTTCCTCTCCGGGCCTCGCCTGGAACGCCCTGGCCTGCAGCTGCTTTCTTGCCAGCCGCTGGTGGTTCGGTGAGCGAACCGGTTTGGATTGGCCCCTCCTTGGCCCGGCCCGGCCCCGACTGTGGGTTGCTGGCCTCCCCAAAGCCTGCCTTGGGTCTCCCCGTAAAGCCCCGGGGGATTCATCCAGCAAGCCTGTGACGGACCCCCCCCCTCCGGGCTTAGTCTGGGGGAAATCCATGCATCCTGAACGCCTGACGTTATTTCCCCATGTCAGGCAGGGAATGGAGGAGATTCCCAAGGATAAGACTTCTTATTACTAGAGCAATTTTGCTAACGGTTACCCCTTGGGGACAGCGCTTGAGAATGTGTGTCAAGCCATCGCCAGGTCATCCGGGATAAGGGCTCCTGTCTCGGCCCCGTGCTTTGCTTCGGGATGTTTCCGCGTGTTTGGAGCTGGGAAGCAGGTGGGCCTACCTGGAGAGGGGTACAGAGGTATCCCTCCATGCTAGTCTCAGCAAGAGGCCCGCGGGAACTCCCTACAGGCCACCGACCGGCTGGCGGCACGCTTGCGGTTTTGTTGGCCCTCCGTACGTTGGAGACCCTGTTGATGGAGGCATGCTTTCCATCAGAAGAACGTGGTTGGGGAGGCTTGTCTCTCTGTTTCGGTATTTCTGTCTCCCAGCTTGCCCCTTGTTGTCAAACTATACATGACAGGCACCATGTCATTAGGCGTGGAGTTTTATGTATGTGCAGAAAATGTGTGATTTCGCACTTCCCATCGTTACTAAATAAGCCTGCTTTGTCTCTGTTCTGTTCTCTTCTGTTTTGAACAGAGACAAAGACGTGGGCTTTTCTTCGCCGGTCTGATTTCTCAGACGGGCCCCGGAGCGAGGACGGCCTTTGACCTGAGTCGCGTAGGTTTGGCCCTTGAATCCTCACCCACCGAGCAGGCAAGGGAGCCTGGTTTAGAGGCAGAAACCTGGGGTCTGAATGACCAGGCCCTGCCTGGTCCCTTGTAGAGGACGGCTCCCTCGCTTCTTTGTTGGGTCTGGTGTGGACTTCCGTATTCCTTGGCATGATGCACGGAGGCCTGCCAGATGCTGGAGGATGCTTGGAGGAAATACCCCAGGAAATGCCAGACATTCTTGTGCCTCGGTCTGAGCTCGGCCAATTGTTGTAGCCACACAGGATCCCCGGTGGGCCAGAGCCGCCCGTGGTACGCCCATTGTATGCCTGATCTGAACAACTTGGTCTGTGGTGCATACAGGACGTTGCCTGCCTCTTTCGGGGAGGGGGGAACCAACGCTCTCCCCCCCCACACCCTTGGCCTCATTTGGGCTTGTACATGCAAAGCCATGTCCCTCGTTCTAGAAGCACCCCCAAAATTCCAGGTTTCGTTGACCAGTCTCCCGTGCCTTCCCCCCCCCCCCACCGAGGAGCTTTGAACATGGTCAGAGTGCTTTGAATGACTGTGAGGCTGATGGGGAGGGAATGGAGATGAACAGTAAAAAAGAGGGACAGAATTTAAAAAAAGAAATTAAGATGCTTAGCGCTCAGATTTTGCCGTGCATGGCTTGACGGGCTTGCGCGATGTCCTCATATTAAAATTGTGTTTACTTGGCTGTGCTGTGACCACAGTGGCTTGTCGTTAGCCCCCGTGTAGAGAAGAGATCGTAGCTGGAGGCTAGTCCACATGGTTTTTGACAGGCAGGTGGCGAGTTCAAGTTTCACCAGGCCTGGTTTGAAGTGGTTCCTGCCGGGAAAGGCCTCTGCCTGGGAAGTTGTCACCAAGACACAGTTGCGGCATGCAGAGAGACAAGACCTGATTCAGAATAAGGCAGTTTGCCTTGTGCGTTTAATGAGTCGATAGAAACGGGAAATTTCCCGGGTGGGGGGGGCAGAGTAACTCTGTTAGTCTGTTGCAGGAAAACCAGCAGAGTTCTCTAGCGCTTCGAAGGTTACGTTTGGAATAGGAGAGCTTGTAGTATGCGCTCAAGATTAAATTATTGTGCTCTGGATGGTGTGTGTGTGTGTGTGTCACAGAATCTCCCACGTCCTGACTTGCGCCAAATCGTTGCAGTGCTTTAACGCTCTACGCGCAGCTGGAAGATGGGGGGGGGAGGCTGCCACCAGCTTTCCCACCAAAGCCGCAGCACAGCTTGGCAACACCAGGGACTACTGTGTTGTTGTTTTAGCGTGGAAGCACCCTTGCGCGACACGTGGTCCCTCCGGCTTTGCGCCCTCGGGTCCCTCCCGCCTCTTCTTCTTTTGCTGCATCTCCAGATGTTCTGACCGAGCTGCTTGTCTTGCCAATGAAGAGCGAAGGAAAACCCACGATGCACCGTGTCCCTCTCCCCGTGGCTGTTTGCCTCGAGGCCCTGGGGCTGGCCGTCCTGGCGGCGGTTGCCTAGCAGCCCTCCGGCCGAACTTTCCTCCCAGGCTAGGCCTCACCGTGGCCTTTGGGTGATGATGCCCGACCGTGTGAAATGATGAGGACGCGGAGGGGTGTGTGTGTGTTGTTTGGGGAAGCATTCCTTCTGCCTCTCCTGCCTTCCTGCCAGGAGCTGAGCCCTCCAGCTGCTTGGCTTTGTGGAGCAGAGGCGTGGGACACGGTGTCGGTGTCGTAGGGCCGGCCACTTTCCTTCTGTGGAAGGGAGGGCTGCCGTCTTGTCTTGGAAGGGCCCTTCTGTTGGCTGTGGGGCATCGGCTCCCTCCTGGGTTTTGCAGGGAGCCCGTGGCCCGGCCGTCTCTTGTGAGCCCTGCAGATCGCGGTGGAAGCCCTCAAGGCTGGCGAAAAGGCAGCCTCTTATATGTGTGTGTGTGTTTGTGTTGAACGCTGGCCGCCAGCCACCACAGAAGCGTCACGGAGGCAGCGCAAGAGAGTCAATCGAAGGTGGCCGGTCGAAGTTCCCTCGGTTATGCCAGCACCTCCTGGCAACGTATTTGTCAACCAAAGCAGCGCCCGGCTTAGCTCATGCCAGCCTGTCCGTGGCTGGTGTGTCTCCCCGTGCCCTGCGTGGCTCACCAAGGACTTTCTGGAAGGCTGCCTAGATGTCCAAACTCAACAGGAGAAACTGGCTTCGTGGCTCATGGGGGCCGGGGGGGGATGGGGGACGACGGCACTCAGGCGGGTTGCTTTAAAAATAACGCGTCCGGGTTTCTCTGTTTATCTTGGGGCCAGAAAACATATTTAGTATTATAGCAAAGGCAAGAGGGAAAAAACCTCCTTTCCACAATGTTACACCTTGGTTCTGATTTTGGATACTCTGTCAAACTGGGCAGGGAAATAAATGTCTGAGCCGTGGGCCTGTTCGGGGCTGGGAGAGTCTGAATTTCATCATCTGGAGGTTTGCTTTCTCCCTCTGCTTCGTTCCAGTCTTGTTTTGTACATAGCCGGGTGCCTTTTTAAAACGGGATGCATGACTGGTCTGGGCTGTATTGCTCTGTGAACTAACTGCCTTGACTTTGGTCACGTGGTGGATAAAAATCAATTGGTTCTTTTAAACCAATTTTTTTTTTTTTAAAAAAATTAAGTTTTTAAATCATTAAAAAATCTATTTTTAAAATTTAAATCAAACCTCCTCCTGCTTGGTTGTGCACTTACAACCAAGTCAATTAATAACAGTCAATTAATGCACCACCTTGTGCAGAACAGTGAGCGTGCATGTGATTTTTCACGGTTTGGCCTCTGGGGCTGTCCACCAGAAATGCGGTCGCTTGTGCAACCAGGACGAAAAAGAAAAGAAAGCAGGGTGTGAAAAGCAGTTCACATGGCTTTTATGCTTGCACTGACCCAAGGGGATTCTAGCCGTGAGATGCAAGCTTGTTCTTGAAAACAACAGACGCACATTTAAAGGGTTCTTCATCCTCCCTTTAGAGAAAATATGTGAGATTTTTTTTCTTTTTTAAAAAAAACAGAATGTGGGAGAAGCTGAAATGGACAGATCCTTTTATCCAGGCATGCTTGCAGGAGCGCTCAGCCCGTCAGAGAAGGGAGCGTTGGAGTCGTCCTGGGGCTGAATCGTCCGCCCTTCTTATTCTTCTTGAGAGGCTGTTTGTTTTCAACGCTTGCGGGCGAGGTGGGTGCCATGCGCTTCCTCCTCCTGATGCTGAGGGACGGTTGATCTTCTGGAATTTGGTTGCTACAAATAGGGAAGAATTATATTCATTTTTTGGGACAGAAAAGAATTTCCCACCTCGTTATGGCTGCCTGAATTTTCTATGCTGAAACACATGCTCTTCTGGGAGGATTTTCCTTCTGGATTGGGCCCTTAGCCAGGCTTCCACTAGTTTCCTCTCGCCTTGTTAAGAAAAGAAAAAATAAAGATGATGGCGGGATGTGTATCCGAGCCTCCTCCCATGGCATTTGGGGGGCCAGATCCATGCCCTTGGTGTGTTAAACATGGATTGCGTAATGCGATTGAAGCATTTCAGAAAGGGGTTGCAGCTCTGAATTTGGAAATGAGAATTTTAAAGAGTACTTAATTCCAGTTTCAGGGTTCTAGAAGTAGTTAATGATCATTATCGGTACAACTTTCCATCCGTCCATCAGTCTTTATGTTGTGGTCACAAACCCAACAAGGTACAATTTAAAAAAATTATCCCTTTTCCTTCTTGTAACTTAAGAGCAACTAAATAGTGATTTCTGGCTGCTCTGGAGAGAAAATCAGGACTGCTGTAAGCTGCTGGTCTGGGATTCAAATCCTACCCAAGCTGTGAGATCATACTCCCCGTATATATAAACATCTACTGCCAAAGGAATTGTATTATCTCTCGTTAGGTTGCAATTAGATCTTGGGAACATGATTTTTTTTTAGACTACCGTACCCAGAATTCCAAGGGGCTGCCCTGTTAAAGGGATTTGGACCCTGTTGTGAAAACATTAGTAACTTTTCATGTTGCAGTTTTGATTTATTCCAGAATTGATTTATTCCAGAGTTGTTGTCTTGGGCCTCCCCCCCCCCCCAAAAAAAAAGGACTTAGGTGCAACGTGTTAGTGGCGATGTGTTCCTTCCAAGCTTTGGCTTTCCTCCAAAGCAGCATGATGAAAACCTGGATCTCCCACAGGCGAAGGAGACCTGGCCCGATTGACAGCGACTCGGTGTCTTTTTCCACGGAGGCCTTGTGGGTTTTCCAGAATGCCGACAAGCTGGTTGCCAGGATCTCGTCGGGTAAGAGGGAGCGCCCTCTCCCTGATTCACCCGAGGCGTGGCACGGCGGGAAGAGAGGCGGCGGGTCTGCCCTGCCCCTGCCAAACTGGTTCTCGGTTCCCTTCTCTGCCGCCAGGCTCCCCCTTTGCCCCGTTGCAGGAGAGAGCCGAGGGGGGCTCCACCCGCCCCTCGAAATGGGGGTGATGGGGTTGCATGTTCTGCCATGGCTGTGAGCACGTGCAGAAGGCGACCAGCCTTTCCTTCTTTTGAAGAAGCACAGGCTTCTGGGCTACCTCGTTGTTGGAAAGGGAGAAGTGAAAGTCAGCGGCCATTTCTGAAACAACGGAGGCTCCGAAAGGCACCAGATTCTGTCTGGGGGCACAAAGCCCTCGGACGGACGGATGGACGGACGGACGGACGGGAGGCTGGCTGGCTGCCACCAGCACCTGCGTCTGGGCAGGGCCGGCCCTGTCGCTGGGCGGATCGAGCGAGGCCGCTGATTCAGGAAGTCCCCAAGCAAACGCTTTGTAGCTGAATTAATGAATACAGTATTGCGTTTTTTGGTGGGTGTTTTCCTTTTTCTTTTCTTTTTTTTTTGCTGAAGAGCAGAAGGTTTAAAGGGATTTTCTACTTGAAATGCCAAAAGAAAACGTCTTGGTTTTTTTTTTTTTTGGGGGGGATAATACATGCCTTGATTTGAAGGGAGGGGTTTGTTGCATTGCTTCAGGCAACAAAATTGCCCAGGTTGACATCCCCCCCCCCCCAATTTCTCCAGGCAGGTTCTGAACTCGCCAGCAAAGTGAAAAACCGTTTTGCATTAGATCAAAGGCAAAGGTTTGATGTGCAAATTTATGGCGCTGTGCCGTATTGCCGGACAGCCTGGCAATGTAATTATTATTATTATTTAAGACAGGATTGTAATCCTTATGGATTTCAAAGTGGGCTTGCCAAGAGTAGTGAAATGTTATAATCAGAGGGTCGGTGGAGGGCATGAAGCAAAATTTTCACTGGCAAAGAAGTGGGATTTTGGAGCTAAACACACAGAATGGAAATGTCAGATTTTGGACTACATCGCCCAGAATCCCCTAAGCAGTATGGAGCATTCTGGGAGTGACGGTCCAAAAGTTTTTTTTTAAATCACATTTCCATGCTCTGGACCCCTGCAGCATTTGTCCCTTGCCTGTTTGAGGGCTGTTGTTGAAGAAAGCACCTGCCTTTTAACACTTCCGTCGCTTGGTGTTTGCTCATGATTTCATGACCCTCAACAGGTTTTCTTTAAAGACTAGCACGTGATCTTGTATAATTTAATAAACAGAAGCTGCTCCTCCACGCTGGTCTTTCCTCCCGCCATATTCTTAATATCCTTTTCATTCTTTATTACATTGGCACACACACAAATTTAAACCAACATGTTCTTCGCACGTTATTGGGTTTCAGGCGTCCCCCAGGAAGATTCACCAAGTACGGTACAAGTTTTGAGTTGAATGCTCTCAACTATATATACATACATAGAGACGCAGCATGCTCACTGAAGTCCCATCCCCAGGCAGCCAGGGTGGCTTCAGCATGCAAGAGGTCCCCAAGCAGATTAAGCGTGGTTTTGTGTGTTGTGTGACGAGTCCCGCCACCTTGTAAGCTGGCCCCTCGACACACGACACCTCTTCCCTTGGAGAGGAGCCGGGCTTTGGGACCAGGACTTGGTGTGTGTGTGTGTGGGTGGGTGGGTCCCATGGGATCGCTGCCACAGTCCCCCCAGTCATACCAGTTGATTTGGGCAGCTGGGTTGGGTATTTACTCACGGAAGCGCCACCGCTCCTGGAGCAGGGGTGGTGTGTGTGTGTGTGTGTGTTTGTGTAAAAAAGGGCTTGGCGGCTCTTGTTTGCCTGTGTTTATACCCAGATGACAATCTGCTTCCGTCTATTCATTAAGCGGTGGCGGTGCGGGGGGGGGGAGAGAGTTCTGTTTGTGTGAAGTGAAGGGCCCAGGTTTATGGAGAGGTTGGATGGAATGGCTGGTCGTTCGGCTTGGAAAATATCCTTCAGATTTCTTAGACTCTCCTTCTCTCTGCTTTTTCCACTGTGTGTGTGTGTGTGTGTGGGTGGGTGGCGTGGGCAGGCCAGCGGCACCTTGGCCTGGTTACAGATTCAGCGCCAGGACCTCACCGGGGTCTTTCGACCGGAGCCGAGTATGCCTCCCCACCTCCTCCGTTGCAGGATCTGACCATCTCCCGTATCAAAGGGACCCTTGTGGCCGGAGCCCGTGCTTTCTCCACTCAAGTCTGCCCCTTCGCTCCCCCAAAATGGAGAGGCGAAATAGTTAAAGAGGCTGCCTTCATTGAAGCAGATGGTTCCCCTGAAAATAAGACAGGGTCTTCTATTAATTTTTGCTCCATCAGGGGATGTTTTATTATTATTATTTTGTTCATGTACAACCATCAACGTTTATTCAAAGACAATCCTGTCATCATCTTCTGGTGGCTGCATAAGGGTAGAGGGCAGGGTTTCACTCAACTGGGGCTTATTTTTTTGGGAGGGTAGGGCTTCTATAAAGAGCCTCCTGAAAAATCATCCTAAGGCTTATTTTCAGGTTAGGTCTTACTTTCGGGAAAACAGGGTAGAAGCTGTGAGATACCTGCATTTGGGGTTTTCTCTTCCCGGTTTCAAGGAAAGTTGCTCTCTGGATGCAGTTTATAGATGACCCCCCCCCCCCAGGGTGTTGGTGTTGTGACGTCCCCTCGAGTCCCTTCTGGCTTATGGCAATCCTATGAATGAGGGATCCCCAAAACGTCCCGTCATCAACAGTCCTGCTCAACTCCTGGAGACTCACGCCTGCGGTCTCTCTCGTTTAGAGAGTGAATGCATCTCACATGGGGGGTCTTCCTCTTCTCCCGCTGTCCCCCTCCCACCTTTCCCAGCAGGATGGTCTCCTCCAGGGAATCCTGCCTTCTCGTGAGGTGCCCAAAGCAGGACAGCTTCCGCTTCAACATTTTTGCCTCCCGTCATCGTTCAGGCTTGATTTGGTCTAGGACCCACTTGTTGGTCTTTCTGGTGGTCAGGGGTATTCTCAAAGCTCTCCTCCAGCACCAACTTTCCAACAAATCACCTCGCCTGTCAGCTTTCTTAACTGTCCAGCTTTCACACCCATACGTGATGATCAGAAATACAAGAGGGTGGATGATCTTGCTCTTGATCTCCAGGGACACATCCTTCCACTTGATGATGTTTCTAATTCCTAGGATGTTGTTGTTGTTGTTGTTGTTGTTGTTGTTGTTGTTGTTGTTGTTGTTGTTGTTGTTGTTGTTGTTGTTGTTGTTGTTGTTGTTGTTGTTATTATTATTATTATTATTATTATTATTATTATTATTATTATTATTATTATTATTATTATTCCTCTCATGTGCTGATCGCATGGCTGTGGTGTGACCGCTACCCTGTTTACAAGGAAAGAGCCTGTCCTCAAACCGCTTATTCTTTGTAATTGGGAACTTCCTGTTTGCGCTTCCTTTACCTGTCCAGTTGTCCCGGGCGTGATGCAAACCAATTTCGGTCCCTAGGCAAATGGTGTGTTTTGAAGCCCGGCGGCTGCAAACGCGGCTCCTCTGGTCTCTCCGGCTTTTGGAACGCAGACGTTCCACTACAGGAAGAGGGAAGGAAGAGGCAGGAAATGCTGCAAATAGCAGATGTCTGAAGCAGGCTGGAAAAAAAAATCATCCCTGAAACCCCCCACCCACCCCCTTGGAATCTGACATGTGTTCCTCCGTGTGGGCGTGTGGGTGGCTTCATTTTCCCCGTTCTCCCTTGGAGTGAGAAAGAGGAGGGCAAAGTAACTAACAGGAGGCCCAAGCCTTTTTAGGGTTGCTGTTGTTGTTGTTTTTTTTTGGGGGGGGGGAGCTTGCCGTGTGTAGAAGAACCAAAACTGCCATAGGCAGTGGGTTGGCTTTCCTTCCTCTTTCGGAGTCTGTTTCGAATTCTGTGCATGCTGGCAACAAAGCCGTCCTCCCTTGGGGCAAAGATGATATTGATGATGATGATGATGAGGAGGAGGAGGAGGATGAGGAGGAGGAGGAGGACCTGGTCTGGAGGTGGAAGCGAAGGCTGCACCTTTACAGGATGCGAGCAGAGGAAGGGGCCAGGAGGGCAGGGAGGGCACCTTCAGCGAGCCTCTCCTTGGAGTGGGGAACGTCCCCGTTTTATGTTGGTGGCATCGCCCCAGAACGGAGATCCTGGGGGAAACGGGCAGAAACGCGCCCATGTTAAATTCCTGGCACCGAGAACGGAGCGTGTGGGGGGGGGGTCATTGTGTTGCCCAGTGTCGATTCTGGCTAATTCATCTTCTGGATCGTTTTCGGTACTTTAAAAAAAGGGGTCCTCTTAGCCTCTTGTGGCCTCACCTTTCTGTGCAGGTAGCACCATCTTGGCCACCGAAGGATCCAGATGATAAGGTGGTCCGCGCTGATCCTGGCGTGGGCCAAGCGGAAGGGGCACACAGCCGCAGCCCTCCCGGTCAGTCGGAGCAACCGCTCAGCTGCAGGTTTTCAAGGATTGCGAAAACAAACCCGCCTGCCTTCGTAGCGAATGATCGGTCCGTGGCTGTGGTTTGACTTTGTCACAGAAGGTGACCTTTTTCTCATTTCTGGAGCTGAGGTGGAGCGCATGTTTCCAGCGGCCCTGGGATACTGGCTGGAGGTCTGCAGACGGTGATGGAAACCTTCTCAGAACCGGACCGGGGGAGGCTTAATTTTCCTCTGGTTCATCTGGTAGCTCCCCTCTCTTTCAGAAAGCTCAAGGTGTCTGACTTTCCCTCTTCCTGCTTTTTTTTCACACCACCCCCTTGCAAGAATGAAAGAGAGAGAAGGACAGTGTCTCCCTTAAGGAGCCTCCCCACCCCCCACCCCCGTGTTGAGATCCTCAAGGGAGGCCTTTCTCTCAGTCTCACATGGGCGCTTGGTGGGAACACGGGAGAGGGCCTTTCTCCGTGGCTGCTCATAGAGACTCTGGAACTCCCTGCCACAGGAGGCCTGCCTGGCCCCCTCTTGGCTGGCCTTCTACCAGCAGGCAAAGACCTTTCTCTCCAGGCAAACCTTCCCTGAGCGACTGGCTGCCTGAGTGGGTCTTAAAATAGATGGTCGAGCCTTGTTGCTTCCTATGTGTTATTGGTGTTGATGTGTTATTGGTGTTTTCTATCTTTCAGCATAATATTTGCTTGATTTAAATACTTATAGCTTTTAGCTTTTAAATATTATCTTCTGCTGATGTAAGCCACCTTGAGAAAGACGGCTTGTACATACATACATACATACATACATACATACATACATACATACATACATACATACATACATACATACATACATACATACATACATACATACATACATACATACATACATACATACAATATTTCCCCCCAAATAAGACATAGTCTTATATTAATTTTTGCTCCAAAAAACACACTAGGGCTTATTTTCAGGGGATGTTTTATTTTACAGTCCTGTCATCATCTTCTAGGGACGTGGTGGCTCTGCGGGTTAAACTGCAGAAACCTCTATGCTGCAAGGTCGGCCCGTTTTCCTGCCCCGTCCTCCATAGAAAGCTGGTGCTGGAGTTGAGGTCCAAGCCCAGCGTCCTCGAGGGCTTGGGCGCCTCAGGTCTCTTCTGCAGGGCGAGTGTCGCAGAAAACCAACCTGGTGCAATGGGCGGTTATTTCTTTATTTCGTACGGCATGACAGAATGCAAGCATGATTGCCTCAGACTTCGGAAAGACCACATAAAATATGTATAAAATGTATCATTAGAAGAATAAAACATGAAGTACAGATAATGAATAATTTATGAAATAAAATATGTATGAGCCACTGAACAGTGGTTAGTGTCAGCCTGGGACTCAGGAGACCCGAGTTCGAATCTCTGCTTGGCCGTGGAAATCCCTGCTAGGCGGTGGGACTGATGAGACAGGCCCTGAACGTCTCAAGACTTCGAAAACCGCAGGAGGGCTGCCATGAGTCGGAAGTGACTTGATGGTCCAGAACAACAGGCGGGACTGGCCTCTCTCTGTTTGGGGAAATGCTGATTTGACTTCATTTGTTTGAACTTGGGTGGTCTCTCCTCTCCTCTCCCTCCCCTCCTTTTCTTAACCACTTTTTCCGGTGTTGGGTTTAGGCTTGTCTGTGCCGATCGGGTGGGGCCCCATCTTGAGTCGTGCACGCTCCTGGCAGGTTCAAGAGTCAGTTGGGCTGGAAGTTCAGGATGGAGGCCTCGTCTGGTCTTGCGTTGCTTCGTCGAGGGGCTGGGCCTCTATACGCTGCATGCATATATTTTTTGTGGTGCTGGAGGAGGCTCTTGAGAGTCCCCTGGACTGCAAGGAGAACAAACCTCTCCATTCTGAAGGAAATCAACCCTGGGTGCTCACTGGAAGGACAGATCCTGAAGCTGAGGCTCCAATACATTGGAGAAAGGAAGACTCCCTGGAAAAGACCCTGATGTTGGGAAAATGTGAAGGCAAGAGGAGAAGGGGATGACGGAGGATGAGATGGCTGGACAGGGTCATCGAAGCGACCAACATGAATTTGACCCAACTCTGGGAGGCAGTAGAAGACAGGAGGGCCTGGCATGCTCTGGTCCATGGGGTCACGAAGAGTCGGACACGACTAAACGACTGAACAACAACATTTTTTGAGGAAAGGAGAGGCTGAGAGAAGGAAGATAATCCTCATTTGTTATCTTCTCACTAGCTACAGAGCGAATTTTTTGTTTGTTTTTCTTGTTGCTGTTGACCAACAAAGCCTGGAGGATTTCCGGACCAGGAGAACTAGCATGGTGGTTCTCCAAAGTTCTTCCTCCAGATCTTTTGCATTTCCATCCCCCAGAAATCTTAACCAGTAGGGCCAGTTCTCTGAGATTCTGGAAGCTGACCTCCAAACCATCAAGGAGGAGGGCAGGAATTGAGAACCCCTGGCCTGGCAAACGGACTTCTATTGATACAGTCACAATCCCTAGTCGGCCAATGAGAGCTCTGGGGTGTCCTGATTGGTTGCTCCCTAACCAATGGGATGATGGGATGTGATATTATGGAGGTGTCCCCGAATGGCACCTTTCCTTTGGGATTCCCTTCCGTGGGCGGGAATGAAAAGTCGCCACCTTGTTTATTTTCAACAGCCTCCTGTTTATTCACACATTCTTTGGCTGGTGGCTTTGTGTCCGTGAACAGAATGTTTTAATTATTATTTGGAAAATGCTGCAAATAGTTCTGCACTTCCTGTCTCTCTCTTATTAACATCAGTTTTGGGGGGGTTTTATGATAGCAAGGGATTGGGGCATTTTACAGATCAGTAAGAGGAGCCCTGGTTTCAGATCCTGCTTTGGGAGCTAACCGTGGTTTACACAAACCACCATTTGCCACAGCGAGGCTGGTCCCTAGTGTGTGCTGCACGTTGGAACTGGGAGCTCCTAATTAGAGGTGGGCATTTTTTAAAAAAATAATGATCCCATAATTCCTCATTCTGGGAGTTCTACCTGACTTGCATACACTTTGGAAACCCATTTAAAAAATCTGGGAAAAGCTTTGAGGTCCTGCTAGGTGGAATTCCCCCCCCCCCCCCCCAAGCGTCCTGCCCTTGCCCTAGTGCTGGCTGGGAGCTTCCTTTCTGGACAGGAGACGAGGCTGAGCGAAACCTCCGGGTTTCCTGCTTAGACGTTTACTCTCAAACAAGCCCCTTCAGGTGTCTGTAAGGTGTGTCTGAGTCAGGTAAACTCCCAGAACGAGGAACTGTGGGATTCGTAGTTCAGGAAATCGGACAACTCCACCGCCTTCTTCCCGCAAGAGTCATGGGAAGAGGGACGCCCTTATTCTTTGAAGAGCCAACCATGGTTTAAAAATTGTATCTGAACCAACCTAAAGTCTCATTTAGATCATGTAGGTGGAAACGGGGACATGGTTCCTATTGCTCCGTCGCCTCCTTGACACGTCAGGACAACGCCGAGGACGTGTTGGTTTTGAGTCACAATCATGGGGTCCTATATTTACTTTCTAAAGCTCTGGGGTAGTATGGTGTACTGGTTCACGCAGACATGAGCGTGGGCAAATCGAGTTTCTAGTCCTCACCAAGTTGGCTGGGCGGCAGTCTTCCTAGCTTGGCCTACTTCTCAGGGTTGTTTTGAGAAACAAGCGAGAGGAAGAGGAGAAACGCTCATGCATGCCACCTTCACTTTTTTTTTGAGAAAAGGCATGGAAGCAATGAATGAGCAAAGGCTCATAGGTGCGTACACGCCACTGCAGGTGTCAGGCAAGAAATGCAGCCGTCGTCGTCGTACAGCCCGGGGGCCCCGGCCTCCCCCCCCCCCCAATAACATCCCAACTCTCTTAAATCCTGCTTTCTCGCTTGCTTTCTGCCGTTGGGTCAGCTGACTCTCCCGTGCCACTTCCCAGGCTATTTAAAAAGCACATTCATTTTCACATGACTCTTTTTTTTTTCCTTTTTCTTTTCCTCCCCCCCCCCCCTTTTTGTGTGTTTTTCCTTCTTTCGCTTTGAGCAAGAAAGAAAACGAAGAGGGCAGGGCGGCTGCTGGCTTGGCTTCCCTTCCCTTCCTTGGCAGCCCTCCCTTGCTCCCAAACCTGCTGGTCTAGTTGTTAGGCTTGGCACCCACGTGCGGCGTCAAAACCGCGGAGGCCCCATGTGTGGAAAAGAGGGAATTCGGGGAGGTCTTGCGTGTTGATGGCGTTCTGTCACGGGCCCTCAAGTTGCATCCGACTTACGGGGACCCCTCCTAAGATATGGAAGAAGGGGTTTGACCGGTGCCACCCACCCAATTAAATTTCTGTCTGCAAGGGAGGATTTGAACCCAGAGCTCCACCCCACTCACTTGCCTCTCCCGGTTTTCCACCAATTGGCAGGAGTGCAGTCTGCCGGCTTGAGATTTCCCTTTGGGTGATTCCTTTAGCTTTGTGATGTTTCTGTCACGCTTTTTTCTCTTCCGATCTCAAGGCATTACACGTGGATCTGAACTCGGGTGCAAGGGGGAGCCTCAGAGATCTGGATTTCAGAGCTCTGAGTTCTAGTCACCCTTGGGCCATGACACACCCTCCCTGGGAGGCTGGGTCCACCGTGGCACCTCCGGCCTCTTCTGCCCGCTGGTGGTAAAGAGGAGGAGGAGGAGGAAGGGGAGCCTCCTCTGTTCGCTGGAAGGGGAGGCAGAGTGCAAGCGTCACGGACAAATGCGTAACTGGCTCTACAACAAATAAGCAGGTCTCCGTCTCCGTTCGACCCAAAACTTCACACTCACCGGCCCGCAGCAGAATTAGAGGGCATGTAGCGGTCTTTCAAACCAGACTGCCTAAGTTTCTGGTTCTCAGGGTTGTTTTCATACTTTGAAAAGAGCCGACTGTGTGTGTGTGTGTGTGTGTGTGAGTGTGAGTGTGAGTGTGAGTGAGTGAGTGAGTGAGAGAGAGAGAGAGAGAGAGAGAGAGAGAGAGAGAGACGACCTTTTTTCTTTTTGCCTGGTTTGCAGTTCTGGGCGATGAATCATCCTGCAGCTTTCCACAGAAAAGGAGGTTCCTCGGCCTCACCCACCCCCCACCCACCCCGGCCACCCGAGAGGACGGTTGGGATAGAAAGAGTGCAATTCAGCCGAAAGCGGAACGGCCAGCCGGCCAGTTGCCCCCTCGCTGTGACGTCCCTCCGTCCCCCCCCCCCCAATTTCTGAATTTGGGGTTGTTTTTTACCTTAACACCCATCACAACTGTTCTGAACTTTCTCTCTCCTGATTCACCCTAATTGTATCCTAAGGTTTAAGGGAGAGAGCAAAGGTAGCTGGCCTGCTGCGTGTCCTTGTACTACAATTCCCATCAGCCCCAGGGGCCACGGTGAGGAACAAAGAAGCCACATTGCTTTTCTTGGTTTGTTGGTACAAACACATTCAAGGCACTGGGTCCTCTCAGCCCATGTCATCAGAAGCTTATGGTCAGGGCAGCGGCCGGTACGATAATTTTTTAAAAAAGAAGTGTGGCATGTGTAAGCAGCAATGCCAGAGGGAAGTGACGTGGAGAGAATCTGGACAAAGATAGTTGTTTTGATTTATCTGATTTTCTTCCTCCCTCCCTTTCATCCTTCCTTCCTTCCTTCTATCCACCATCAGCTCCTTCCTTCCTTCCTTCCTTCCTTCCTTCCTTCCTTCCTGCCTTCCTTCCTTCCTTCCTTCCTTCCTTCCTTCCTTCCTTCCTTCCTTCCTTCTATCCACCATCAGCTCCTTCCTTCCTTCCTTCCTTCCTTCCTTCCTTCCTTCCTTCCTTCCTTCCTTCCTTCCTTCCTTCCTTCCTTCCTTCCTTCCTTCCTTCTATTCATCATCAGCTCCTTCCTCCCTTCCTTTCCATCCTCTCTTCCCTGCACTGAGCTCAAGGCAGCGTTAAGAGCTGTCCTCCCCACGTCCTCCTCATCTTTGGTTGCAGAGACCCTTGAGATCATCCAGTCCAGTCCCTGTCAAGAAGGCCCCTTTGGGGGAATCAAACTTCCAACCTCTGGCTCCTCAGCCACAGACCTCGACCCCTGAGCTGCCCAGGAGCTGCAGTGGGAGGTTGGCCAGACGGGGCAAGTAGGGCTGACCAAGGTCACCCCATGACGAAGCCAACCTTTGAACCCAGGGCTGCTCAGACGGAGCCCAGCGCTACAAAAGCCACTTCACTGCGATCCATCATCTTATTCTCAGGGGCTGCTTGGGAGAGAAGCAACCCTCAGAAGGCCGACTCGGGGTGTGTGTGTGTCCCTGCCAGTGAATGTCTTCAGCCTCCAGTTGCGTGGCTATCCGTGTTTCTGTGCTTCCATGTGACACGGGCATTGGCTTTTGTTTTTCAGAGAAGACGAATCGGGTCCTGGCCGATTTCTGCCACTTCTACCAGGAGCAGTACGGCGTCGCCCTCTTCAACAGCGTCCGGTACGAGATAGAAGGTGCTGGGGGACCCCAGGCGCAGCTCCTCCACCGCAAGGTGAGATGTCCGGTGGGTGGGCCGGCCGGCCGGCCGGAGGTGCTGGCCTGGCGGTGCCCAAGAGGGTGGTTTTTGAAGACGGGGGGGATCAGAGATGATGGTCTTCATCGCCCTGGATGATCTTTTGCCATCAGCTGTGGCTGCGGGAAAACAATATGATTCCATAACTCGGTTTTTGCAAACCACCTTGGCTTATGCGGCTCTCAAGCATGGCTCGGGTGGCCAGGTTGATGGACGGGTGGGTGGGGCCTCCTGCTCCTGGTCCCCACGAAGCCATGAGACTCACAGAGGTGGCCTTTGGTCAGTTTCTCTCTCTCTGTCTGGTTTTCTGGAGCTTTTGTCACCTTGGGCACAAGAGTTAAGAAGACATGTATGAAAAAAGGGAAAATCTTGCCAAGCCCGAGGCTCTGAGGTATACTGCAGCTAGACCCCTCATATCCGTGGGATCAGGAGCTACGGTTTCACTTATCAGTGGTTTGCTGCACATACAAGGGTGCTGCCTTGTGGCCTTTGTTTCAATCCTTCATGGTCACCCCCTTGTATGTTGTACCTAGGGTTTCCTTGTATCCGCGGTTTCAGGCATCCACAGTAGATTGTGGAACTGATCCCCTGTGCACAGAGAGTTCCTGCTCTAGTTACAACCTGGGCTGGGAGGTGGGTGACTGACGTTCTCATCCACACCAAGCCATGACCGCTCCGGGGTGACCACAGGCTGGGGTTACCTGTCCTCCTGTGACCTCCTTTGGAAGGTTAGCTCTCAGGCCTCCTTCACCGGGTTGTTGTGAACAGAGCGTGAGCTGGTGAAAGAATTTCAGTGGGATATAAATGTTAAGTAATCAATGCCTTGGATATACAGTCTAATCTCCTACAATATTATGAGGCCAGCAGAAAAGATCCCTGTATTTCTGGCTGGTGAGCCCTTTCTCAATTGAACCCCATTGGGCGAAAGAAGGATATAATCATTCTCTTACAGCTGCAGAGCAGGAAGGGACCCTGTGGGTCATCCAGTCCATCCCCTATCAGTGAGGCCCCAGTGGGGGAATCGAACTCACAACCTCTGGCTCCTCAGCCAGAGACCACAACCCCTGAGTTATCAATCAGTTCTCTGTGTTTCCAGATTCTAAGAGTGAATGGGTGGTGTTGAGGAAGTAATTTCCTGTTTGTCCAAGCACCAATCAGCACCTTTAAAGATGTTTGTCCTTGTTTGGGTGTCATTTCCAAGGATGCGCACTCCCTACGCTGCTCACTTTGTGGCCATCCTGGAATCTGGGGAATCATCACACCAGGTGGGGAGCTGACCTCTTCTTGGCTTCTGGATGCCCTCCACTCACCGGTGGGAACCGATTTTCCTGACCAAGCCCTATCGAATGGTTTCCTAACTCAGGAATCGAACCTGGAGCCTTGGTCCTCTGGCAGCTGTCTTGGGCCTCAGGCAGACAGCCCAGCCCCTCTCTGAATCGTTCAGAAAAGCCTAAGGAGGCCTGATGGTCCGGCGGGGGGGGTGTTCTCATCCACAGGGAGGGGCCTCTTTGTCACAGCTTTTGGGTGTTGACTGTACTTTCTCATGGCACGCAAGCACGCACGCGGTCAGGAAGGCAGGCCATCTCGGCTCCTCAGCTCTCTGGGGGCCACCTCGGCGTCTTGACGCTGGCCTTCTCTCCTCCCCACTGCTTGCTTTCTCTGTGTTGCTCCGGTCTGGCAGGCTGCCTGCCCGCTTAATGCACCATTGTGCAGCGAAGTGTCCTCAAGTTTAATTTTACACACCAGCCTCTCTCCTGAGAGCCGCCTGAGAGGAAGAGAAGTGGAAAAACACCAACAAACTTGAGCCGTCACGTCCTCGGCGCTCTTGATGAGATGGTGCTGATTGCCAAGAAGTCTGCTGGAGTGTCTTTCAAGAGGAGATTGTGTGTGTCTCTCTCTCTCTCTCTCTTTCTCTGTGTGTGTGATGTCGTGGTGTGACTCCTGCCAACCTTCTGGGAAAGAGGTGGAGCAAGTGTAATGGGTGGTTTGCTTGTTTTTCCCACCCTCAACGCTCCACAGGAAGATTCGTTGTGATTTGGGAAGGAGATGTGGGAACGGATCCCATTTTTGTCACTTGGGCAGAGTCGCTGCGCTTCCGATAAGCATCGGAGGTGTCGTTATAGGGCAGGGAGGTCCCCATTGGAGACTAGAGCAGGTGCGCAGGGATGCCCCGGGGCGGGGGGGGGGGACGCGGCTCTGTGAAGGTGGCAGACGGAAGTGTTTAATTACAGGCGAGGGGAACGTCTCTCCCAGTAAGTTTCAAAGCCCAACTGCCGCCTATAGACCTAAATCCGTGTCAGATTCCCAGGGTGAAACATTTTTTTCATCCCTTCTTTGCTTTTCTTCATCTGCCATTATGTCCACAATTGCTGTTCTTCTCCACAAACTGCAGTTTCAACACCGATTTATACCCACTCCTTACATAGGGAGCTTTTCCTGGCTTAATTTCTAGCTCATTGCAATGCTGTTGCAAAGCCGAATCAGAGTGAGGCCGATGCATCCTGCCGTCACTTTGAATGGGCTTATTCTTCTTCAGCTTTAATTACTGTTCATCTCAGATCTGCAGGCTTCCCCCAAAAATGTCTGATTGATTGTGATGGGCGATGTGGAAACTGAACCCAGATGAAGCCTCAATCTAATTAAGTAGGTTGTTCAGGACAACTTTTATTGGCGTCGGAGGAGCAGGAACACGTTAAGAAAGTTCATAACAAACTTTTTTCCGATTCTTTCTGTGCAAGGAACGGCTACTCCTGGTGTTTTCAGGGAAGTGGCTTATTTAGAGACAAACACACTGTGGACTAGCGGTTGGTAAAGCTGCCTTGATCTCTCCAAACAGACTTCTAAGTCTTTTTGTATGGGAGGCGGAGCTCATCTGAAACTGGACAGGTAGACAAACAAACCTTTTCCATCCCGTTGTTGGCTCATTCCTTTCATTTCCTTAAAATAAAAATTTTTAAAAAATTTAAAAACTGCATTTCTCCCAGAGACTGCAGTGTTCCTTTTGAGCCCCTCTTCCTGTCCTTGGGGGCTGCATAAACAAGCTAAAGGCTTAAATGCTATTTTCTCTGGCTGAGGAGGGGCCGGCGGTGCCCAGACACAAACAGACATGGCACGTAGGCCTGGGGTCTTTGACCCGGTGGGGTCTCTGAGCGCTGGGCTCCTGTGGCACCCTTTGCTACTGGGGGGTGGAGAAGTTCTCCCTTTCTCAAGAAATAAAGAGCGTGTGGAGTGCTGACAGCTTTGGTCTTTAGGCTTCAGGGAGGCTCTCTGGAGGATTCTTGAGGCACCTGGATGGGAAAGAAGCTTGCAAGACCAGCTGGGAAGGAGCTCCGCGTGGCCCTCATGCCAACACACACCCTCCGGCCGCCTCCTCCATCTTCCAGGTGAAATCCCTTGTCTCTTACCTCTCCTCCTGGAGATTTTTGGTATTCCCCCGTGATCCTCTGTCCAGAGGAGGCTTTCCTCCTTCTGGGTGCATCAAGAGGAGGCAGGATTCCCTGGAGAAGACCATCCGGCTGGGAAAGGTGGAAGGCAGCAGGGAAAGAGGAAGACCCTCCCATGCAAGATGGGCCGACTCCCTAAAGGAAGCCACGTTTTTTAAACACTGTACACAAGGACCAATCCAGAGGTGTGTGTCTTTTTGGGGGGGGTATGGACTGCCATAATAATAAATACCAGGCCTTCCAAACTGACCACTGCCCCACTGCCTGCTTTCACCTACTGTGAGAAAGTTGTGTGTTTGTTCGAGGTGCCCCCCCCCTTTACAGAAAGCCCTCCTTGCAGGGGTGGTCTAGGCACCTTTATTATATTTTTTGTAAGGTGCCGGCTTAAGACCTGGTTCGTTCCAACTTTTGAATGGGCAAGCTGGAAGTTGCTTCCCTTTTCATTTCCAGGCAGTGTTAACCGCCGCCTTGTTTCAATGGATGGCTGTGTTTGTTATTTTGAGTTGATGTGGCTGCTGTGTGGCTTGTTTGTTTTGTTTGTTGACGTTTCTGCTCCTTTCCGCCTGTCCTTGGTGGTGCCTAGATGGTGGCTGGTGGTTTAAAAAAGTTCACGTCCCATTTTGGAAATGTTGAAAGCCGGCTCTAATATTTCGGGGGGAAGCAAGGCTACAGAGCAAGGCCGTGTTCTGTTCTCCGGTCCCTGCACATCCCCTCTTTTTAATTACAAGGGCAATAATTGTTGTGCATTAATTGCAGGAGTGATTCTCCACATATGATCTTTAATTGGCTTTCAAGTGGTCCAAGAGCCAAAACAGCTGGAAAAGCTGGGGCTGCTGGGGCTGAATGGCCAGCTTCATAATGCCAGGAAAGATGAGAGGCAGCAGGAAAAGAGGAAGGTCAAAGACGAGATGCATTGATCCCCCAACAGAAGACACAAGCCTGAGTTTGGAAAAGCTGAGCAGGGCTGTTGAAGACAGGAGATTTTGAGATTGCTTATTCCCGGGGTCGCCGTAAGTTGGAGGTGACTTTAAGGCACACCGCAGTCTCCACCACCACTCCCCCGGCGCCACTCTGATGTAGAAGATGAGACGCGTTGGGCAGGGAGGGTAGAAACTGAGGCATGGATGCCCCCGGACAGCTAGAAGGAGTCCCGTTTTTGGCACAGGCGCCTGGGAGCCTAGAAGGGCCGACCGTCTGGAGGATGTAAGGGAGGCGTAACTTTTTCAGGAGAGCATCGGTTTCTACACCTCCAGAGATTTGCCTTGGGAATTGTGTGGCTGGGCTCCCTAAGGAGGGTTGGTGGGTCTGGACTCTACAGCGTGCAACGGATGGTAAAGGGCAAGGGGGCCTCTGAGCTACGTCTCAATGTCCGAAGCCACAAGACCGGGTCCCAAATCTAGCATTGCGTGGTTCGCTTGAGATCTCGGGTCTGAGGCCTGGACAACGTGAATGGCCCCAGACGTGTTCTAGGGCCGTTCGCCTTCTTCCGACACAAGGTTCAGCAGGGCACCCTCCTTGGTTCCTCAGCTTCTCCCTGCCCCAGTCTGTTGGACTACAGTTCCCATCGTCCTCTCTTCTTGCAGATTGCCTCCCCCTTTTTCTTTCAGATTCCATTCCCTCTCCCCCAGTTTTGATGGCATGCCCCACGGCCGATGCTCACACGCTCTTGCCAGAAGCATGGGCTTGCGTGTGCGCCCGGGAATTGACGTGTGAGTGGGTCGAGTGGGTTTGTTTTGGGTTGTGCGCCGTGGCGACGACGGAGGACGGCTCAGGAAGCCGAGGCGCCTGACTCATGGGGAAGGCCTGCCTTGCAAGAGTCCAGAATGACTCAAGACAGACTTCATTAGCAACAGAGAAAGAGCGACTCAGAAAAGACCAGGAAGTGTTGTGTTCTGGCAGAAACTCTGTGCAGAGCCACCATGCCAAACCAGAGCAGTGGAAGTGAATGGATCGCAAGGGGTGAAGCCGTGCAGCTGACACCGTCTGTGGAACTCCTTGCCACTGGATATTCTCATATTTATTCTCTCTCTCCTCACCCGTCTGTCCTTCTCCTAGGTCCCCCTGGAGGACCGCACCATCTTCTCCGGGAACCTTTTCCAGTACCTGGAAGAAAACAAGAAGTGGAGGAACCGCTTTAGCATCGTGCCCCATAATTATGGGCTGGTCCTCTACGAGAACAAGCTGGTGAGGGCGACGTGCGCTTCCCCAGAGAGGGAATGGTGTTTGCCTGGGGCTGGAGGGGGGGGGCTTTAGGGAAGAGGCTCAAGGCCCTCTGGCAATGCTTTTTGCATGTGAAAGCGCCCTCCGGGGTGGAGGTGGGGAGGGGAGAGCTTCGGAAAGAGGGTCTCTTCCGCCTGGAGCACCCCTCGGTCCTGCAAAGCTCGTTTCTCTCTAGGGGACCCTGTGCCTGCTCACCTGGCCGGGCCGATGGGTCACAGTGAGGGGCGGGGGGGGGAGAGGAGGAGGAGGAGGACTGGGCCAACTGGGATGCCAGACTCGGTTTCTCCTTTGCAGCCCCTCTGCTTACGAGCCACCTCCCTCCAAGGCCAGGCATGGGCTCGGTGTCCAGCTCAGCAGCTCAGCATAGGCATGGCCTGGAACTTTTCAGAAAAGGTGCATCTGCCCAGTCCTTTGAATGACACTCCCCCCCCCATTATCCCTAGCCCTTCTCCTGACCTGGCTGGGGCTAATGGGAGTTGTAATCTCAGATTGCTAGCAAGTGCGAGGTTGCTTACCCTCAGAGGAGGAATGTCAGCGGCTGCCTTATAAATGTTCCAGACCCTCCCTCGCTCTTGCTCCGGTTGTTCTCAGCCGTGGGTCCCCCCCCCAGAGGATCTTGGACTGCCGCTCCCAGAAATCCTGGCTAGCACAGCGAGCAGTGAAGGCTTCTGGGAGTCACAGGACACAAAAACATCCAGCGGCCCCAGGTTGGGGGAACCACCGGTCCAGCCACCCCTCCGAGGGCAGCCACTGTTCTTGGTGGTCCCAGGAACTAGCCTAGCCTGGCCCTGCCTGGGCTTCCCGGAGGGGGGGGATCTCCCATCCAAGATTTGCTTGGCCAGATCCTGCTTGGCGGCCCCAACCGGAAGCGGTTGGGCGCCTTGGACCCGATACGGTGGTCTAGCACCGTCGTAGCCGATCGGAAATGGGGAGGACGGGGCTTTCCAGATATGACGGGACTACAGTTCTCGTCCTCCTTTGAGCCTTCGTTGCATTGGATGGGGATGGTGGGATCTGCAGTCCAGCATCATCTGGAGGAGCACGTGGTGCTCGTTGCCAGGGTACGCCAGGGCAGGGCATGCCATCTTTGGGGATAGGAGACGGTCCGGAGCCCTGGGCGCTCTCGACAGATCTGCCCTGTTTGCGCTTCTTCCAGCCTGTGGGTTTAACGCTCGCTTCCACCCTGTTCCCGCAGGCCTACGAAAGGGGGCTGCAGCCCCGCATCCTCATCAACAGCGCCGGCTACAAGATCCTCACCTCCCTGGATCAGTACCTGGAGCTGATCAACAGCAACCTGCCTGGTGAGTCTCTCCTGGATTCCTTCGGGAAGAAGGCAGCGGAAGCCCCTTGAGCCGTGCTCCCCAACCCTTGGGTCCCCCAGATGCTCTTGGACTACCACTCCCAGACCTCCGGGCCAGCACAGCTGGTGGCGAAGGCTTCCCGGAGTGGTGGTAGTCCAAGAAGATCCAAGTTGCCCAAGGTTGGGAACCACCACTCTTGACGCTTGATTTCATGAGGGTGGCCAGTCCGCTCCAGGTTTTGACCCCTCACTTTAAAGAGCTATCCAGGGTGCTGAATCCATGGCTGTGAGAGCCTCCAACGTGGTGAAGAAGCCCCTTGAAGGTTCGGAGTGAAACCAGGAGGGGACTGCCCGACACCCTGCCCCAGGAAATTGGTCCCACAACTGCCTCAACGGCTCCTTTCCAGAACGTTCAAACTTTTCTGCACCGTCTTCTTTCCCACCCCTTTACAGCACATGGTCCCCTCTTGTTTTTTCTCCGCTACCCTGTTCACAGATGAGAAGACCTTTATGAAGCTGGGACCTCCCACTCCCTTTTTTCTTTCTCCCCAATTTGAAGGCACCAGAAGGATTGTTCCTCCCTTCTTGAACTCCCTTGAGGTTTGGCTCAGCGAGTTCGACCTGGGCGTCGGAGGGCTGGGTGGGGAAGATGCGTCGCTCGGGTAGGTTGGCCAGAGGCCTCCTTGAAACGCCTCCGTGCCCTCCGAACACCCTTCGGACTTGTGGAGACGGAAACAAACCAGCTGCACAGCTCGGCTGTGAATCACCAGCTCTGGGACAAGCGGTGTGTTTTCACCAGGTAGTAACACACAGTGTCAAGCGACCGTGGCTGATGGGTGGGGTAGTATCGAGGAGTTATTTTCAGCAGCTGCCCGAGGTGGAAAGGCATGTTTGTTTGGACAGAAAACCAGCACGGCAGGTCCTGGCTCCAGAGACTGAAGCCATCCTGTCACCAGAGCAGGGGATCCCTCCTTGGGTCCCCGGGTGCTCTTGGACTACAACTCCCAGACGCCTTTGCCACGGGCCAGGATTCCTGGGGGTTGTGGTGCAAGAACCTTTGGGGACCCAAGGCGGGGAAGAAAGTGGGGGGCATAACTGTCCAAAAAGGCAGCATGCGCCCCGAAGCGCAAACCAAGAGAGAAAGCCAGGATTGGGTCCAGTCCCGGCAGCCACATAGACATTTGGCGGCGGGGGGGGGGATAGGCCAGCCCCACACGCAACCAGCAGTGACTTAGGAGACGTGGTCGGATCAGAGACTCAGATGTGGGGTGGCTTTGCTTTGGCCGTTTTTACTGCAGTCCCCTTGGGAGCAGCTTAAGTGGGTCTGTAGAGGAAACCACCTGTGCCCCCCCCCCTTTGACCTCACCTGATGGAGAGAGACATTTTAATCCACCCCACCGGAGGGGGAAGTCCACCGTCCATGCCTTCGACTGGAGCGGCTGCCCCCGCAGTGAAGCAGAACAGTCTGTAACGCCTGCTGGCCTAGGATGGGGGGGGGGGAGGACCTTTCCGGGTGTGGATGTCTGTGTTTTGAACGGCCTGCATCTCTGCGGTGCCCGGCCAGATGAAGCCCTCGTAGGGTCTCGTATGTGCCCTGACCTTTGGGTTTCCGACGAGAATGAACCAAAGAAAGGTGAAGTCCAAAGCCACCTTCCAAAGAGGATGGAAATGCAGTCTGGGAAAATCCCCAGGGTCTCCGTCTGATGTTTTCGGGGTGAAGTCACTGCCTCCCAGTCATCCCAAATCTTGAACGGGAGCAGAAGAGTTGAAGCTAAGATGGTCACCCACTATTGTAGGTTCACCGACGTTGGTGGACTTCAACTTCCAAAATCCTGGACTGGTCGGGCTGTCTGGGAGTGGACGTTCAACACCTCCCGGATAGTCCAAGTGTGAGATTCAGCCTCCTCCTTCATCAACATGTGGTTCTTAGAGCAGCAGCCGCCTTAACCCTCTAAGCTTGGCTCAAATCCTTTCGGAAAAGGAGATATCACCACTTCTTGAGGCAGGAAGTTCCGCCGGTCGTAGCCCTCGTGTTGTGCCTTTAGCCCGGGGCTTAATGGGGTGCTCTGGCTGGAGACTGCCCGCCCGAAAGATGAGCGTTCTGGGCCTCCCATGGGAGCAAAAGGCCGTGACTTGGCCACCTTGTGCAATACGGATTTAGCTTGAGGGAAGCTGGGCTGACAGGATGGCCACCTGCTTCCGTCTGCTTATTCCAGAGGTTTCCAAGTCTCCCAAATGTTCTGGCTTCCCTTTTTCTTGACCTCAAGGTTGTTGGCAGTCAGCAGTTGCATCCGGGAAGAACGACCGGGCTGTGGATTTGCTGGCCCTTGGAGATCAGGGGCAGGCAGGTCTCCTGGCCTCCGGCGTCCTGCTCCTCCAGCAGCATCGTGGCGAGAGCCGGCTGCGTTGCACCAACCCCCCCCACACACACACACACTTTTGATTAAACCGGAGGCTCCAAATTCGGTCCTTTTTTGCTGGATGGATGTGCAAGCTTGTTTCAGAGTCGTCCTCCTCTTCTCCCCTGGGAGCAGAAGCGGTTGCCGCGTGGCCCTCCACATGTGGCTGGACGGCCACCCTAGCTGACATGGCCAGTGATGAGGGACGCTGGGCATTGTAGTCCAGCTGGAAGGCTGTCGGTTTTCCCAGTCCCTGAATTAAAAGGCCCACCAGCACCTCTTTCCTGGTCATAACATGCTGCTTAAAATCTGGATCTCATTTCCAAGTATCTGCTGCTTTCCATGTGCCGTATTGATCGGCAGTCTTCACAACAACCCTGCGAGGCAGCCTAAGAGGGAGGAAAAGGCTGACATTTCAAGGCGGGATCACACCACAGGCGGTGAAATCACCCTTACGAGGGGCAGTGCAGTGTAGTAGTTAGAGTGTCAAACAAGTAATAATAGTAATAATAATAACAATAACAATGATGGCGATGATGATGATGATGATGATCACATGCCATGAAGTCAGTTCTGACCTTCCTGATTTTCCAGGAATACTCAGGGGAGTGGCTTGCTATTTCCTTCTTCCGGGGACATCCTACGGAATGGTGCGGCTTTTGCCCAAGGCCAGCTGGGCTGTCTCTCCTCCCAGGAGGCCCCATGGGGGGAATCGAACTCCAGTTGTGGGAGGAAAAGGGAGGCAGAGCGAGAGGCTGAGAGGGTTGCCTGGGCCAGAGAGCGCCTGCCTTGCTTCCCTTCCTGGCCCGGTCGGGCAAAGGTGCCCTTTCCGAGGTGGCCCCAGTGAGTAGCCAGGTCACCGCTGAAGGTCTCTAGAAGGCGTTGGCTTTCCAGAGCGTTGTTCCCCGAGTGGAATCGGTCTTCCTGGTTTGACATTTTATATGATGGCGAGTAGGAGACGGGTTTTGCTTTTCCCTTTTTCTTTTAATGCGTCTGGACAGCTTGCAGGATCCGGGAAACCCTGTCCGGTGGGAGAGACGTTTTAAAATCAAATGATTACTGAAAACCTCTTTCTTTTGTCTGCTTAGGTCCAGCCCCCAAATCGGGCAGCGCCTCCGTCTTGAAATGCCCCACGCAGTTCCCCCTCATCCTTTGGCACCCCTACGCGCGCCACTACTACTTCTGCGTGATGACCGGCAAGGAGCAGGAGAAGTGGCGCGCGGTTTTCCAGGACTGTGTGCGCCACTGCAACAATGGTGAGCCTCTCTCTCTCTCTCTCTTTCTCTCTCATGAAGGATTGTTTCCTTTCCACTTTCGCCTTCTGCTCCGGAGTAACTTTCTACTAGGGTGTGACCACCACCTTCCAGTACACTTTCATTCTGGAGTTTCCCTTTAAACATTGTTTTTCTGTCATAAGGACTAGGGACTTGGGATCCTTCTTTAAATGGCAGTAAAGCCTAGAATTCTCAGCTCCTCACTGCCCTTTTCACGATCCCTGCCCTGTTTTCTTTTTTCTTTTTTTTAAGCGGTAGCCTTTGAGAGTTAGCTTGCTGAAGGTGTGTGTGTGTGTGTGTTTCTGTTTCATGCCATTGGGATGGTGGATGATTTACACCTTGGCTCAAGATGGCTGGATGCCACCATCTTCTACCTGGTTGCGTAACTGGCTGCCCAGGGCGGGCGGTGGAGAGGTCAGAGCTGGTCTCCCTGGGCTGTAGGTGTTCCTCATAAAATGTCTCTACGCCGCCCTTTTCCAAAGGATTCGCCTGCCCTCCTCCGCGTCCCAAATTAAAAATGCCACCCGTCTCCTTTTGATGGCATTTCGTCCTCCTTTTGAACGTTCACTGAGTTTCTTTCCTGGTGTCGTTGACGGCCCTCCAGGCCTGAGCCTGATTTGCCCAGACTTGGCCGGTTCACCGTCCTGGGATGAGAAGCCAGCAGAAGGACCAGGGCCCTTCTCTCGAGGCGGGCAGAAGCGTTTTGGGAGGGGGCGGCCAGCCAGAGCCCCTGAAAAGGGAGGGCCTGGCAGTTGGGCGCCAGAAGAACGCAAAGGACAGCAAGAGCAGGCGCCGGATAGCAGGAGGATGGGAAGGGGAAGCCAAGAACGAAGCGCCGGAGGCACCCGGGGGGCCAACCCAGCGACTGGAAGGCTTCCTCCAAAGAGGGTCTGCATCACGTTTAGAGTGGATTTTCTCCCCTGCGGTTTTGAAGCCCTGGGCTCTTCACCCACAGAAGCTAGACTGCCCGCAGGCAGGGTTTGCGGGTTGTAGGTTTCTTATTGTAATGTTTCTTGAAGGAATTTGCCCAAGCTCTTTGGGGTGACCGAATGGGGCAGTGGTGGAACGTTTTCTCCGGTGGCATTCTGTGCCTGCCAGGCGTGGGCTGGGCCCATCAGCCGTGAGCAGGCGAAACCATCCGCCTGGCTTTTGGAGCCGTCCAGACCCCACGGTCGAAGGGGAGGAAACCAGCCGAGTTCCTTCCTCCGGCTTCCACCCAGGCCCCAATCGTTCCCCCCCCCCAAGGCTTAGAGGTTGGAGGGACAAGGGGAGAGGGAGGAAAGGAATGGCGCCTGCTTTCCTGGGCGGGCGCTGGTGGTTGCCCATGGAGGGCCGTGACGTCGGACGTCTCCGGATCGACCTGTCAGAATCTGGGATATTTACCTCTGAGGCTCCGGCTCACAACCTTCCTTTCCCTGGATGCGAGCCATAAGTTGCCACTGCCACGCTCTTAAGCAGCAACGAAACCCTGGTTTTCTCCGGAGGGGGGGGCTTTCCTGTCGCCAGTCCCGCTGCAGCCTCCCCTCCCCGGGTCTAGCATTAAAACCAGCGGGCCCTCCCTTTCAGAGAAATGCCTTGAGCCTGCCTCCCCAGTGGCTTTCTCACCCCCTGTTTCTCTCCCTGCCCGTTCGGGGTTTGCACAGGGAAAGGTTGCCTTCTGCTCTTTGATTTTTTCCTCCTTCCCTTCCCCAGGCGGAGTGGCTTGCATTCCTGCTGTCGATCTTGTGCTGCCACCGCCTTAGGCCTTTGTTCCTTGAATCCGCCCCTCTCTTGGCTCAACGCCCTCTTGCTCTGAAGGGCCTTCTCGGATTCTTATGGGGAGAGAAGCGGAAGGGAAGCAGGGCCAGGCATCCCCAGTCCCGCCCCCTTCAAGCTTCTAGTCCTCTTGACCAGAGCGATTCCCCGAGTCTCTGTTGGCTGTGAAGCTCTCTGGGGCGGCCCTACAGAACCTTTTTCCTTCCCTGCCTTTTATTAGGTTCCGGAAGCCCTGTGCTCTTTGGCAGTTGTCCTGCCGTCACTTTATTTTTAGCCGCCCCAGCTCTGCCCCAAAATTGGCAATTTCCTTTTTTAGAGCCCTGTCTTCCGCCGACAGTCAGCCTCCCGACAGAAATCTTCCTTTGGCGCTTCTAACCCGGATCTCTAGAGCCAGTGGCTGGACTCTGGCCTAGATCATTTAAAACTCTCTCCTGCACATCTGCCCAACTTTCTGAGTTCCATCGGTCTCGGGCGTTATGTGCCTGCATTGACAGCGGGACCAGAGGCCCCCCACTCTGGCCTCTGGTTCCCCTTCCTGCAGACGAACCGACCCTCTCGGCTATCCGCTGGGCCCGAGGCAACCCAGGACGTGCCACGGAGCCGAGGCGCAGAGAGGGGCCCTAGGGGTCCTGGGGGGGCGATGACCCCTTCTTCCTGCCCCAGGTTGCCAAAAGAAGGGATGTGAGCGGGGTCTTCTCCTCTGCCCTTTCCAGGAATCCCCGAGGACTCCAAGGTGGAAGCCCCGGCCTTCACAGATGCTGTCCGCATGTACCGCCAGTCGAAAGAGCAGTACGGGACGTGGGACATGCTGTGTGGCAATGAAGCCCAGGTGAGTCTCGGGGAGCCCAAGCCGGCCTGTCCCACGACAGGGAGAGCAGGGAGGGGAACCGAGAGAGGGTCCGGCGAGGGGTGTGTGTCCCCAAATGGAAGACATCTTTGGTGGTGTGAGGACGTGGAGTGGATCCACCTGCAGGTTTGTGGCTCAACTCCAACGGCCGGGTCACCCTCGTGTCAAGGTGCAAGCCTTCGGGGCAAATTGACGCGAATCCCAGAGAGGCCCGTGGCAGATCTGGGCAGACCCACCTCTCCGGAAGTCCCCTCGGGGTCTCCTTTTGCTTGGGGCTTGGGGGCAGGGAAGACTCGCCACGGGGAGGACGTTTTGGCCATGGGACCAATCCCATGGAGGGGGTGGGGGTTCTTCCCCACTGGAAACCCATTCGGTTGGGCCCCCTGCCGCCCGCCCTGCCAAAGGCGGGATGCCCATTCCTGTCTGAACGGAGCCCTTGCTCCCAGCCTTCTCCCCCCGGTCTCCCTTTGGACGACCTTTCCCATCGCTCCCCAACTGCAGCGGCTCTGCCTAACCTACTTTATAGGGATGGCGTGATGAGGCCCGAGCAGGGAAGAGGAGAGCGCCGTGCACATCCTTGAACTGCGCGGTGCCAAGAAAGGCGACAGAAACCCGTCTCCCCAAATGACGGGCAGTTGTTGCTCTTTGGCCCTCCAGGTCTTGACCAACCTGGTGATGGAGGAGCTCCTTCCAGAGCTGAAGAACATGATCGGGCCGCGGCTGAAGGGCAAAGCCCAGGAGAGGCACCGGGTGTGGATTCAGGTGAGGGCTAACGCTGTGCACCACAACGTCCTTTCCTTTTCTCTGATGAGCCTGTGGAACGCCCTGCCACAAGACAAAGCAAGGCCAACCTATTTAGACTTTCAAGTCACTGGGAGCTTTCCAAACTGAAAAATAAACATGGCCGTGGGTCCCCAGGACCTGGCTTTTATTTTTATTTTTGCACTCCATCCCCTGTAAAATCCAGAGGTGGACTTTCAGTCACTGCGAGTTCTGCTCATTTTTGTTTGCTTGCAATTCAGGGCCATTTCTGGACCTCGTCTGGCCCAGCGCACCTGCTGAGGGCAAGGATTTTGCCCATGGGCCCATTGAAGGCGTGCAGCCCTCTGCCGCACATATTCCCGAAGGTGGTTGTTGATTCGAATCCTCCACTCTGCTGGCTGAAATATTAGACCCCGTGGGGGGGAGGGACTAGGGGTGCAGGTCTCCCCATGGCACCTTGAGCGCTGTGCGGTTTTCTTCTCATCCTGTGGCTAGTTGTCACTCTTGACGACTCAGGTACGTTGGCTAAGGATAGGTTTGAGAGAAAGCCGGACGCACCTGCCAAGTCAAGCATTTTGGGTCCTTGGTTCTCATCCTGGATTTTCATCTTTCCTCAACAAAGGGGTTTCTGAATGCTTGAACCACAAGTGTCCGCAGCTCTTTGGGCCGGTGGGAGATATTTTGGAATTTAACTTCCTGGTCCCCTTCTGAGCCATGTCTTTCTTCTCTTTCCAACCTGAAGTTTACATGGAATTAAAAAAAAAAACAGTTGTTCCTTCTCATCTTTTAAAATCCTCTGTCATTCCCAGGCATATCATCTCCCTCTTTTCTTCCCCCTCCCCCTCCCCGAAAAAAGGGACATTTGTTCAGGCGCTCCCGCTCCTCCTTCTCCAGGCTATGTTTAGTGCGTACGTTTTTAGCTCACCGGAAGATAATTTTGACTCCAAATGTCAACCTTTGGGTGGGAGAGGAAAATCTCTCTGTGTCTTTATTATTTTTATTATTTGAAAAAGCAAAATAAGTATTTCTATGTGAGCCCTTTTAAAAACAGCTAAGCAGAACCTTCTTTTAAAAGCAAATATTGGACTCAACAAGCTTCTTAACCTTCTCAAATATTGTTGCCGTGAAATGATATGATGCCTTTTGGTACACAGGTATCTCTCACCAGTGGGGGTGTGGGGTGGGGATCTAGAGGAATATGAGAATTGTAGCTAAACAACTTTTATGTCATTTCCAGCTTTGGAATTCAGTCCTCCAAAATTCAAGTGTGAAATTTTAACAGCTTGAGGGAAAAGAGGCTAAGCACAAATCAGAAGAGGGATCGACCTTAGAACAGGAAAGGGGGAACATGTAACCTTCTGGACCTGGCTGGACTACAACTCCCATCCTTTGGCTAGTCTGGCCAGGGCTGGGGGACATGGACGCCCAACATCAGGAGGGGCACATGATGCCCTTTTCTAGATCATAGCAAATGTGATTAAACACAGCCACATGTGTAAGCTGTAAAGTTTGGAAAGCCTACTCTTCGGACTACAGTTTCCAGTATCCTCAACCCAGCATGGCTGTGACTTCTGGGTGTTGTAGTCCAGACAACTGGTGTTTGGAGTCTCTTGATTGTGGATGCCTTTTCCTCCTAGAGGCCTGATAATAAAATATTAAATTCTTAACCACGAGAACTGTTGGATCGCTCAGTGGTTGAGGGCTCTGTCTGCGGGCCTCTTTGACCGCGGCTGGGCTGGATGATCCGTAGGGGTCCCTTCTGGCTCTACCATTTCTAAAATGATGATGACGACAAACCCTACCCCATGGGGGTGGGTGTCTATATCTGTCTCCTGCTTCTCTCCCAAAACGGTTCCTCCTTTTTCCAGGTCTCCGATGCTGTGTACAGGATGGTTTATGACCAGACGAAAGCCCGCTACGAGGCGGCGGTGGTCGAATGCGAACTTCAGACGCCCAGTTTGCAAAGCACCATCCGCACCGATATGGACCAGATCATCCAATCCAAGGAGCACCTGGCCAGCAAAATCCGAGGTAGGCGGCCGAGCGCCGCTCCCAGCGGGCCATTCTGGAGCCCTGTCTTCTCCTGTGCAGAATCCCCCAGTTCTGTAACTGGAAAAGGAGAAGACTCCGGCTGGATTGGACCCAGAGCCTATCTAGGGAGTGGGCAACTGTGGTTCTCCAGATGTATTTTTTGAGGGGTGGGGGGAGTGGGAGGGGTTCAAACGTCCACCTCTCCTTGCCAGCCTGGTCAGAGGTGAGGAATTAGGGAAGCCACGGTCCAGGAGATACCAGTGCGGGTCCATTTGCCCGCCCTTGGCCCGCCTTAGTTTCCCCCGTGGCTGAGTAGCAGGGTGAGCCCAAGAGATTTTGCTGCCCGAGGCGAAGGACAAGAGGCTCATCCTCGCCCGGAGCCAGACCTCGGAGGAGGAGGCATTAGAGGGAGAGTGTGGAGAAATGCCGTAACACTCTCTTTTTCTCTCTTTTTTTTTTTTTTTAATAATTTTATTTTATTTAGAAACAAGGATAGAGGGTACAGAAAGAAAGAGGGGATAGGAAAGGAAAAATAGTTTGGGGGGATAGGAGAGCATAAAGTATAGCATCATCCAATCAATTCATATTACTAATACATATCAACTTTTTGCTTTTTCACAGTTTGATTACCCTCCTGCTTTTATCTTATCATTTAATTTTAATTTTACTCTATGTTATTCCAACATTGTCTGGTAGCTGCTGCCATTTATACAATACATCCCATCTTTCCGTTTCTTTTTGAATTGAACAGTCTTTCAGCCCATCTGACAGAATATCCATTTTTTTCACTTCCCATATTTTCACCATAAAATTATCTGGTTTCAGTATCTCTGCCTCCTTAAGATTTTTGTCATAATGCTTTTTAATTTTGGAAGCTGCATGGGTCACTGGATAACTCTCTACTGCATTCATATTACCTGGTGTCATGTCTAATACAGACGATTCTAAAGTCTGTACAACTTCATTTAAGTTTTGTTTGGCATCTACTGTCCCCTCTTTCGTCCCTTTCATCAAATTTTCTATTTTGCTAAGACCTGCATTCACTCGCTGGAACCCTGTTAATATTAACCTTTGTATATTAATCTGCCATTCCTTTTCTATTTCTTGCACCACTATTTCAGAACTTTGGGATTGAACAGACCAAGTCTCCATTTGTTCTTTTGAATTTTTGGGGTCCATCTCAGGCTTTGGGGTTTGTTTAAATACCACAATAATCACCCCCTAGAAATCCTTCCACAGTTTCCACAATTTTATCAACAATTCAAACCCCTCATCATAAACCTCCCCTTAGATCTCCCTCCAATCTTTGTCCAAATATTGTAGTATAAAAATCAGCTTTTATCCCAGCAAATACAATATCAATTAGAACCGTGACGCAGTTCTTTCTTCTTCTGAGTTCAGCAGGCTTCTATTATTAAACTCACACGTGGTCACAAACAAAACAACAGTCACAGAGTCTCAGGCTGTCCAGTAGATTGTCCTTGGAGCTCGTCTTGTGATCTTCATTAACCCCTTAATGCTCCTTAGTCCAGTTGGCCACGTCGGCTCCTTCTCCCGAAAACCACCAGATTCTATTATTTATAGTTCATAAAGTCCAGAGAAGGCAAAGAGTAATGTGTCCCAGCACACTGCATCCACCGAAGTCTCTTAAATCCAGTCAGATGGTGTTGCTGTCTGGGATTCTTCTCCAGAAACATAAGATTTATTTTTCCATCTCAGACTCTCGGCTTTAGAATCAGCCTGGCGTTTTAATAGTTCACTTGGAGAAGCTTAGTTTCGCTTTTGAGTCAGACTGATAAGATAAACCCGCCGCTGCATTTATTCTTCTGCCAAATATTTTCATTCTTATTTCAGCTTAATGAGGCTGTTTCATAAATCAGAGGCTTCGGCTTACTTACTTGTTATATATTTTTAGTTTATATTGATTGCTCTCCTCTCCCCCGGTAAAGGGTTCCTCGCGGCTCAGTGCCAAAAAATGGCGCCCGCTCCAGTCTGTGCACGGTGATTTCTTCAGAAGAAAAAAGTCCGGGTCTGCCTCCCTTTCTTCTCCTTCTGCTGCTCACCATCTGCTTCAGAGAGACTTCTTCTAGACTCTCCTTTGATCCCCATTTCAAAAAGGGGATCCTGGACCGGAGGGTTCCAGCTTTTCCAGAGAGAGCTCCTCTCTGGAGTTGCTGGCAGCACCGCAACAAAGCCCCCGAGAAATGCCGTAACACTCTCAGAGATCCCTCACGGTCAAGGAATTAGGGAAGCCACGGTCCAGGAGATACCAGTGCGGGTCCATTTGCCCGCCCTTGGCCCGCCTTAGTTTCCCCCGTGGCTGAGTAGCAGGGTGAGCCCAAGAGACTCTCAGATATCCCTCACGGTCAAGCCAAGAGCGGAACAGGGGCTTCTTCCTTCTCGAGGTCTTCAGAATTTGTCCAAAGGGGTCTTCAGACCGAGGGGCCGAGACTCCTCTTGCCAAGCACGGCCTTCGTGGAGGGCAAGCACAGGAGAACGGGTGGGCGCTTGAGAAAGAGGCCAGCGACCCACCTGAGGCTTCAGACCCTTCGGCTTCCAGGGATCTTAAGGAGCAAGCATCCCAATTAGGGAGCTGTTTTCCGGGGGGTGAATGCTTATTCACAAATGGGCCAGACTGGAGGCAGGCAGGAGAAAAGCGACCTTTCCCGCGAGGAGAAGCATGTTTGGACTCCTTGCCCTTCCCTCCCTGTGAGGAGGAAACAAACAAGCCCGCTCACCCTTAGTTCTAAGGTTCCTTTCTTTTCTTTCAACACGTCCTTTCCCAGCCTCGGTCTTTTCCAAAGCCGAGATCTGCGTCCGGAACCACGTCCAGCCGTACATCGCGTCCATCCTGGAGGCTCTGATGACCCCCACCAGCCAGGGCTTTGCTGAAGTGCGGGAGGTCTTCTTCAAGGAGGTCACGGACATGAACCTGAACATTGTCAATGAAGGCGGGACGGAGAAGCTCGGAGAGGTTCGGAGGACGGACCGCCCGGGACCTTCGGGACGGGAGGATGTGGGGGGGAGGGGGAGCTTATTTGGACTGGACTCCATACAGGGCCCCAAACCGGTCCGGCCAAAGAAGGTGGCTCTCTCAGGAAGAAGGGCAGAGGGGGCCAATCGGAGCTCTGGAAGGGAGCAGGCTGTGCTGCCACTTTCTGTTGCAGCGCCCTTGGTCTTGCGAAGGCCTCGATGTCAGGCCGCTTACCTGTGTTGTTGTCTCCCTTTCTCTCCCCTCCATTCTCCCTCAAAAGTATATGGAGAAGCTTTCCCAGCTGGCCTTCCACCCAGTCAAGATGCAGTCCTGCTACGAGAAGATGGACCAGTTGAAGCTGGAAGGCCTTCAGCAGAGGTTTGACGTGTCCAGCGCGTCGGTGTTCAAGCAGAGGGCCCAGATCCTGATGAGGCAGGTAAGGAAGGCCCTGCCCTGAAGAAGGCCCTTCCTGGGCCGGCTGCCAAAAGCAACAGTTCTCGGGGAGGGAAGCGTGGCCCTCCAGATGTTTCTAGGCCAGGCCAGCATCTGGAGGATCTCCTCCGGTGGCCACTCTCCACCCCTTCCTCAGCATCGCTACGGCCCCGTTCGGTCCTTGTCAAACTAGCTCCTCTTGGCCTGCTCCAGATCTTCTCTCTCCTCAAACGGAAGCCAGAAACGTTTTGCCCACCATCCTGGCGCCTTTTGGGGGGCCACGACCCACCAACTCCAGTCTCGATCAGAGGCCAGTTGTCAGACAACTGAAGCCACAACCCGGCGGGCATCCTAGATGTCTTCTTATTTGCTTGCTTGCTTTCAGGAAAGGTGAACTAAAGACACCCACCCCATAATAAGGCCTTTATTATCGGGCTTGAGGATGCTTTTGCCTTCTTGAGTTTGGTTGGCTCGGGCAAGGCATAGGTTGCCAGCGCCCCCTACTGGCTGAAAGGCTGTTGGCAAAATGTTTTCTGTCTTGCTTATTCTATTTTGGGGATGGTGGCGATCCAGGAACCCTTTCCCCTCTGTCCCCGCCCACCCGCAGCCATTCCCCCTTTCCCCAACCCTTGGCCATACCGTGTTGGGTGCAGCTTCACCCTTTCTCCTCCACGCACACCCTGGTCAGGACAAGCTCTCTTCCCTCCCTGTGCTGCTCTGCCATCGCTAGGGAAAAGCGGGCAGAGTGGGTGCCCTTCAACCCGGCCGTCTCCAGTCCCACCTCCTCCAGGGGTGACGGGTTAGATCTCCCCAGCATCCTGAGCTAGCCACAGCCTGGCTGACTGTGGAGCAGGAGATCTGTAGTCCATCACATTCCAGTTTTCCCTTGACCCTTCTTTGATCAAGACTGGGGAAGGTGCGATCCTCTCTCTGCTGGAATCCCATGTCCATCATCCCCAGCGTCATGTCCCAGTCTAACAGTATCTGGAGGTGCCCCCCCCGTTTCCATGCTCTGAACTTCCACCTCTAAACATGCTCCCTTGGGCATCTCTCGCCACTCTTCCCAACTATGGTGGGTCAGTAGGCGCTTGACCGCCATCTTTCCTAGCAGATCTTCTCTGACAGGACTGTTTTTGGTTTCCCCCCCTTTTTTCTAATTTTTTAATAACGGGTGTCGTTGCAGCAAATGGACGATACAGTCTACACCTTTGAGACGCTCCTCCATCAGGAGCTGGGGAAGTCGTTGAGCAAAGACGACCTGTGTAAAGCCATCCAGCGCATCCTGGAGCGCGTGCTCAAGGTAAGGCGGCTTGCTGTCCACTCCCTCCCTGCCAGTCGCGCTCAGTTGTTTTTTTTTTCCTGCGAGCGATGGTAGATTTCGAAGATTCAGAAGCACTGTGCGTTGCAAGCCATGGGTCCGTCATGGGAGGTTCTGCTCTCCGCCAAAGGCAGGTCCCAGGTGTCGCTAAAGGGCCCCACTTGCCTCTCTAAGAACAACCTGGGTGGCGTTTGAACCGAGGTCCCAAAGGGAGCTTGGAAAGACACAAAGATTTAAACCATTAAATGTGACCATCAATACTTTTGCATCAAAAGGCAAGCAAACCAAGCGTTGCCTCTAAAGCAGTGGTTCCCATCCTTGGGTCCCCAGATATTTTGGGGCGACAACAGTTAGTTAAAAGGAGCCAAAAGCCCTGGTGGTTCAGCCCTGTGTTCTTTGGTATCCGTCTTTTTTTGCCTCTGAAATCTCTCCCCAGTGATGCGATGTAATACTGTAGCATTCACTTGATGTAATAGCATTCCCTCTTCCCTTCTCTTAGAAATACGACTACGACAGCAGCACGGTGCGGAAGAAGTTCTTTAGGGAAGCCCTCCTACAGATCACGATCCCTTTCTTGCTGAAGAAGTTGGCGCCCACCTGCAAAGGGGTAAGGAAGGAAGGAGTTGATGATTGATAGAAGGAAAGGAAGGAAGGAAGGAAGGAAGGAAGGAAGGAAGGAAGGAAGGAAGGAAGGAGTTGATGATGGATGGAAGGAAGGAAGGAAGGAAGGAAGGAAGGAAGGAAGGAAGAAAGGAAGAAAGGAAGAAAGAAAGAAAGAAAGAAAGAAAGAAAGAAAGGAAGGAAGGAAGGAAGGAAGGAGCTGATGATGGTTGTTGTGTTCTGAAAGTGGTTCTTCCTAACGTTTCGCCAGTCTCTGTGGCCGGCATCTTCAGAGGACAGTAATCCCCTGACCTTGTGGCTGGGTGGAGTTCGTTGACCTTTTGCACTCTGTGTTTTTGAGAGCTGGGAGCCAGGTTTTGTTGAGTTTCAGACATTCCTCTTTCCGGTTGAAGTTTTGTTGATGCTTGTCATGGGATTACTGCACACAAAAGACCAGCTAATGACACCCATCAACCACAGGGACAGATAATCTCCCCTCCATTATCAAAACAATACATCCACAACAAAACACATTAATCAACCATCTCCTGATTAGGACAGTAGCCTACCTCACAAACTAGCCTTCTCACAGCTATAAATACTCCACCGACTCTCAAGCCTACCCAGAGCACAGTTTGCTGTCCTCTGAAGATGCCGGCCACAGAGACTGGCGAAACGTTAGGAAGAACCACTTTCAGAACACGGCCAAGAAGCCCGAAAAACCCACAACAACCATTAGATCCCGGCCGTGAAAGCCTTCGCGAATACATTGAGTTGATGATGGATGGAAGGAAGCTCCCTAGAGTGGTCTGGTAGTCCAGATAGGCGGGGTATAAATCAAATAAATAAATAAAATAAATAAGGAAGGAAAGAAAGAAGGGGCTGATGATGGATAGAAGGAAAGGAAGGAAGGAAGGAAGGAAGGAAGGAAGGAAGGAAGGAAGGAAGGAAGGAAGGAAGGAAGGAAGGAAGGAAGGAAGGAAGGAAGGAAGGAAGGAAGGAAGGGAGGAAGGAAGGAAGGAAGGGAGGGAGGGAGGGAGGGAGGGAGGGAGGGGGAGGGAGGGAGGGATGCCGGAAGGAAGGAGCTGATGATGGATAAAAGGAAGGAAGGAAGGAAGGAAGGAAGGAAGGAAGGAAGGAAGGAAGGAAGGAAGGGAGGGAGGGAGGGAGGATGGATGGATGGATGGATGGATGGATGGATGGAAGGAAGGAAGGAAGGAAGGAAGGAAGGAAGGAAGGAAGGAAGGAAGGAAGGAAGGAAGGAAGGAAGGAAGGAAGGAAGGAAGGAAGGAAGGAAGGAAGGAAGGAAGGAAGGAAGGAAGAATTTGATGATGCATGGATAGAAGGAAGGAAGGAAGGAAGGAAGGAAGGAAGGAAGGAAGGAAGGAAGGAAGGAAGGAACGAACCATGGGTTAAGCTATTTCTATTGGGAGTGCCAACTGGGCTGCATCATGAACAGCATTTTCAGCCTAGAAACTGAAGGCAAAGGGAGTGATTTTATATATATATATATCCATTATATCATTAAGTGCCCACAGACTGCATCCGTTTTGATGGCAACCCAAGTAGGGCTTTCAAAGTATGTGAGAAAATGGAGGATTTCACCAATAACGCTGCCCCATGGATTCCCGTGCCTGGGCTTTGAACCCAGGTCTCCTGAGCCCTGGCTAGTCTCTCACTGTCTCTGCTCAGACCGCACTGGATGTCGGAGAGGCGCCTTCCCCAGAGGCTTCCTTTTCTGGGGTAGCGTTTGGGCAGGAGAGCAGGCGTGTGTCTCGTGGGTTGTCGGTTCCCAACCATGCCCTTTCTCATGGCAGGATTTATCGAGATTCCAGGAGCTGATCTTTGAAGACTTTGCCCGATTCATCCTGGTGGAGAACACGTACGAGGAGGTGGTGCTGCAGTCCGTCATGAAGGACATAATGATGGGTATGTGGTTGGGTTTGTGAATGGGGCCGGTCCTTCCGTTTGGCAAAGCACGGCGCCCGCCTCGGGCAGCAAGGCCGGTCCCACAGCGAGTTCTGAGAGGAATTCAGATTTTCTTTGTCAAGACTGGAACTCAGCGGCCAAAATCGTGTTGCGCGTAACTTTGGAAATCGCTACAAACAGGCCAGAAAAATATTGGTAAACGATCTCTGGCTCCCTCTTGTGGCCAGTTCTGCTATTTCGCCTTGCCAATAAAACTACCCACAACAATAATGAAATAATAGTTTGGTTGTTGTGGGTTTTTCAGACTCTTTGGCCGTGTTCCGGAGGTTTTTCTTCCTAATGTTTTGCCTGTCCCTGTGGCCGGCCTCTTCAGAGGACAGGAGCTAGAACTCTGTCCGTGATCTGGCAAGACGTTGGGAAGAAAAACCTGCAGAACACAGCCAGACAGCTCGAAAAACCCACAACCACCATCGGATCCCAGCTGCAAAAGCCTTTGAGAATAATAGTTTCTTTGCCACTTATAAATAATAAGGGCATGCCACAAATCTCCTGCTTTAAATGCTTCTAAAGTGCTTTTACATTTTTTTTAAAAAGTAAGTGTTTATTGTGAATAATTTCAGGCATCCTGGTAAGGTTCTCTGGAAGTTGCCATATGGCCACTGGGCCACTTGCTTCTTCTTTGGCTGACAGTGAACCGGTGGCCTTTCTTGTGGGTGTAGTTCTGATCTTTCTGGAGGAGGCCTTAGAGACAATCTGTCTCCCATTCATCAGGCTGCCCTTTCATCCCATCCCCAGAAAGATCAGGACCACACCCACCAGAAAGGTCCATGTTAAGGACTGTTAAGGACCCATGGCAAGGGGCGGAGAAGGATGGGAGAGGTGGGATTTTCACTCACACACCCCAGTCCTTGGTCTAGCTAACCAGCCTATTCAGACCAGGGGGAAGTGAAACTCATTTGGAAGATCTATCCGGGGTACCCTGCCAAGTCTCCTCAGACTGAAGAAGTGAAAGGTTTGAGCCGAATAAGCAAGAAGTCCAGTGGCCATGATGCTGTTGAAAGCAATTTCGTGCTACTTGTCAGTTGGGAGCCTCCCCAAAGCCTGTGGGGACTGAGAGTGTGTTCGCCTTCCCCCCCCCACACCCCACCTGATCCTTCTGTTGGGTTGCTTCCCAGATGAACAAAGAAGGAGCTTAGGGATGGTCTGGAAAGTTAACTTTAGGGCGGCTAGTTCCGTTGCAGGCCAGGTCCCCGTCCTCAGCGAATCTCCCGTTCTTGTCCCTTTCAGCTGTGAAAGAAGCCGCCGTTCAGCGGAAGCACAACCTCTACCGGGACAGCATCGTGATGCACAACAGCGATCCGAACCTCCACCTGCTTGGGGAGGGGACGCCCATCGACTGGGAGGAGGAGTTTGGCTGCCCGGCAGAGGCTGACCCAGCAGAGGAGAAGCAGCGCCGGGCCAAGCAAGTGATGTCGGTCATCCAGGTGGACGAAGGAGCCCCGCCTTACGACGTCGCTTCCCTGGAGGAGGCGATGGAGGCGGACGCTATGGGTCTTTCCCCGGCTCCTCCGACCCCAGGCTCGCCTGAGAGCCTGAAGGAGCTTCGTACGATGTTGGTGAAGGAGTTCCAGGTGGAGACGCCGGTTCCTGCTGCTGAGAAGACGGAGGAGCCCCTCAGCAACGGCACTGTGGTCCAAGAGAACCAGGCCACCCGGGAGCGAGCAGAGGAGGAGAAAGAGGAAGAGGAAAAGGGAGAAGCTGCTCCGAGGGCTGACGGGCACCTCCCGGAAAAGTCTCCCGAGCGCCATGAAAAAGAGGAGGAAGTGCCCGAGGGCACAGCTGTGTCTCCTCTCCCACCTCCTTCCTCGGCGTCTGAGAGGGGAGTCCCCATGGACCACCCCCTGCCCGACGACAAGGAGACGGGAGAGGTGAGGGCGGCAACGGCAGTCTGCGAAGCCAGAAACGAAGCACCCTCGGAGGACAGCCACCGGGCCATGGACGACCACAAGGGGGCACAGACTCAGTTCTAGGCCAGACCCCTTCCCAAGAAGACCGCCCCTTTGCCCGAAGGGCAGACTGGAAGAGGGGACCCTATGGGATACGGGGTGGGGGAGGCCAGGCGAGATGCAGAGGAGTGCCTCAGCTGGCCCAGGAGAGTTGCCATCACCGGGAGGGCCGTAGCTTTCTCTCTTGGAGGTGGGGAGGCAGAAGCCTAGAAATAATATTTCCTGCTGCGAGGGTCTTCTTCCGGCGGGGTCTCGGGAGCCGGACGACCCTTCCAAGCTTCCGTAGCCCCCGACTAGGTTGCTTCCCTGCTCCCCTTCTTGGCACCTTGCTTCATTCTCTCTGCCTTCCATGGCGGCATCGGTTGGGTCACTTGTGTCTCTGCGTCTGGGTTCCCCTTCCCACCCCTTTCGACTGAAAAGATATTTAACCTTGGATACCCAGAGACACGGGCCTTCCCCTGTCTGTGTGGCCAACCCTTTTCAGTCTTTATGCCAAGCTGGCCTTGTCTCCTAACCTAGTTGTGGCTTGAATCCACACCTGCGGCTGCCTCCTTTCTTCTCTCTCCGCCTGACTGAGCCTGCCTGGTTTTTACCCCCCCCCCTTTCCCCCTATGCCATGGCTCCTTTTCTCCTGCCCCAACATTAACTATTACAGGTAGGTCATTGGTTCTCAGCCTTTGGTCCCCAGACTTTCTTGGACTACAACTCCCAGAAGCCTCCACTACTAACTGCGCCTCGTGGCGCAGTGGTTAAAACACTGTACTGCAGCTAAAAAACTGTGCTCACGACCTGGGGTTCAAATCCCCGGTAGCCGGCTCAAGGTTGACTCAGCCTTCCATCCTTCCGAGGTCGGTAAAATGAGTACCCAGCTTGCTGGGGGGGCAATGTGTAGCCTGTATAATTAAAATTGTAAACCGCCTTGAGAGTCCTTGTAGCGCTATGGGGCAGTATATAAGTCCAATAAATAAATAAATAAATAAATAAACTGTGCTGGCCAGGATTTCTGGGAGTTGTAGTCCAAGAACCTCCAGGGACCCAAGGTTGGGAAGCACCCGGGTGGGTGACTCTCTTTTCTCCTTGGTCTCGGCCTGCCCTTCCCGGGGCCAACAGGGAGGTGACTTGATCTGAAATTCCCAAGTTGATGCTTCGGGAAACATGACGGAAAAGCATTCTTTTCCTGCCCTTTCCAAAAGGCTGGAGTTCTAGGAGCTTCTACGGAGAGATCTAGCCATCTTGGCTTAAACATTGAGGCAAATGGAGGGCAGAAAAGATGCATGTGGTTTCAAGCAGGGAGCTATGAATGCCCCAGGATGAAGGCAAAGCTACCAGACGTGTTTTCTCCTTTGACTGTTTTTTTTTGGGGGGGGTGTCTTAAGAGGACTGGAAGGGCTGCAGCTGATTTGCAGGGTGTGAGTGTCCCGGAAATAAGAGGCCACCAGATCCCCTTGTAGATTTAGCTGCCTGTGATTCCCGGGTATTCTTCCCTGTGGCTTTTCCATGAAAATTCATCCCATGTAGGTTTCTACTTTTCTCTCTCTGAAGGTCCTCACCTTGGAGTCCTTCTTCCACGCAGCTCCTGGATGGTGTAAGAGGGATCTGTGTGGTTGTTTGGTATTGAACACAGAAGATGGAGCACGTTGGGTTGCTTTTTCCTGTGCTGACTGTGGGGCAGGAGTGGTTTATCTGGGCAGAGGGAAGCGGGAAACAGGAATCTTCCCCGTCCTTTCTGAACCTTTAGAAACCCCTGGCTGACGGTGGTTCCTGGATGTTTGGTCCTTCAGGAGTCTCTTGGACTTCCACCACCAAAGATTCAGAAGTCCAGGGTTTGAGAGCAGTGGTTTGAGAACATGCTATTTTGGAGAGGATTTTGAGCTGAAATGTCTCGGCGCCATCTCCCAGCCTTGCGCGGTTGGAAGACCCCCATGCCGGAAACGAGAGGGGGGGACCTGCTGTTTGCTGTTTGCAGGTAGAGGTGAGAGAAGGTCTGGCTGCTGCCGCCAAGGGTGAAAGCCTGTTTGGCTGCTGAGGTGGCGTTGAGGAGGGAAGCCCAGCCTTTTCCTTCCACTCTTTTTCTGTGAAACAGGGAGAGACCCGGAGAACACATGAGAAGGTTTTTAGATTGAGTCGCTTCAGCCTTTTTTTATTCCACATTTTTTTCCTATAGGTTGGAGAAGTTTCTCTTCCAGGTTTCCCAGCCAAAAGGGCCTTGGTTCACACCTACTAGGGAGCCTCGGGAGTGCCCCCCCCCAAAAAGGAGATTATCTGGCCCCTGTTCTCTGGCACCAGGAGGGCGGAGAGGGCTGGCTTCTGTTTGGTTTGCCCTGCCTGGTGGGTGTGTCTTCCTCTTCTGCTGGGAGGCAATGGGTTTGGGCTCCTGCATCTCCACCTGGATTTTGAGCCAAACCAAGGCCTGGGAGAGTCCCTCGAGCACTGGGAACGGCACCAGATTTGTAAATGTGAGGTCGCCTGGTAGGGTTGCTCCAGCTTTTAATTGGGTAAAAGCATTTTTCCACATGGGAAACCGAGCAGCCGAAAGGCCGGCTGCAAATTGGGTTGAGCCGTCCCGGCGGACAGTCGGAGGAAAGCCTCGCAAAGAAATACCGGCCGTGATCCGAGGCGGCCACCTTGTCAAACCGTTTCTGCTGGACTCACTAGACGGCCAGTTCCGCCAGCCTCTGAAATATTTTTGAGAATTTCTCTCGGAATTGGGTGCCTCCTAGGCAGCTTTCTGCTGCTCTCTTTCTCAAAGTGCCTTCATCTTGGGAAGCCAAGCCTGCCTTTCCTCTCTCTTTTCTTCCCAAATGGTTTATTGCAAATCTTATACCAAATGTTTAAGACAAAAGGGCTTATATATTATGAATAAAATCCAGCTTTATTTAATGTCACTGCAGTCCCTCGTCACTTTTGTACAATCTCAGGAAACAAGTCGAGGTCAAAAGATTTCCAGGGAGGGTCCAGAATTAGTCTATCTCTTGCCACGTATCTCCTCAACCCCCCGCCCCCCAAAGCTGTCTTTCTCCCTTGTTGATGCCGTAGGATTTTAAAGGCATCTGGCATCTAGAGGCCTTCAAGAGGGGATGGGACAGATTCCTGGAGGAGATGTCCATCACAGGTGACAAGCCATGATGGGGATGTATCGTCTCCAGGCTTCGAAGGAAGGGACCTCCGAAGGCCAGATGGAGGGGAAGAGGGGGATCAGTTGAGAGGTCTCTCGTGGACTCCTGTGCTCTGAGAGGCACCTGGTGGGGCCACGGTGAGCTCCAGGAAGCTGGACCCGATGGGCCCTTGGCTTGATCCAGCAGAGCTCTTCTTAGGTTCTTAGGAGTAGACTTCCACAGGATTATACGTCCCTCTTTTCCAACCTGGATGGCCATAGGATGCCCCGTCTTCGCCAGTATCTTCCCCTGGACAAGCCAGGATTAGATGACGTTGAGGCGACATTGAAAGAGCTGACCTTCTACAGGCCTTCTGTTCCAGCGACTCCAGCCTCCCCCCCCCATCGCCCCAAACCTCCAAGCTGAGTCCCTTCCAGTGGATCTTCGGCTCCCGGCATTCACGGCCATTGATCCTGCTGTCCGGGGCAGATGGGTGTGGGAGCCCAAAAACATCTGGAAGGCACCTGGTTGGGGGACAGCTGCTGATAAAAGCGCACACTTTACAAGGATGGGATTTACTACCACCCTGTACACACGCACAGAGAGGCCTTCCACAGGTTCCCACATGTGCGTGTGAAGGGGGTGGAATCCCTGCCTCCCAAGCATTGGCCACCCCGACACCTCCCGGGCTGTTCTTGTCCGTCTGGAGTCTCCCCAGTCTTCAGCTCCAAGCCGACCAGGAGGCCTTCATCGGGAGGGAGCTGATGATGCCCAACCCACTGCAGGGTCTCTCTTGGTGTGGGGGTGCCCTGCAATCCGCCTTCAAGCGTCGTCCAGGAACCCCTGGTTGATGGAAGGTCAGCCCTGGCCAGAGGGGCCCAGGGTCAAGCTGGAGCCCTCCCTAGGAGCCCAAAGGAGTGACTGGAAACTCCTGTCTGTTGGGCACGTCATGACAAGCCGAGAGCCTCTGGGAAGGTCAGTCATGCTGGGGAAGGAGGAAGGCAGCAGGAAAAGAGGAAGGCCAGCCAAGCGATGGACGGGCTCCCTAAAGGAAGCCACAGGCTTGAGCCGAGGGCAGAGAACAGAGCAGGGCTCTTGAGGACCGGACACCTTGGAGACGGCTCATTGGTAGGATCTCTTTCACCGGGATGCCACTTCACGGCCCCTCAGAAGAGGCAAGAGTGGATCTCAATCAAAATCTCCCCTGCCTGTGGATTTGGGAACTCTTTGAGGGCCTCTTTCTCCTTCCCAAACTCCTTGGCAGTTGGCCTTGGGTGGCTTCTAACCCTTTTTGGGTCCCACTTTTCATAACGATGGACAGGCCTGGCAGGGACAGTATGTGTGTGTGCTTGGTTGCTGCCTAGCGCAAGGGCCTGCGCCAATGTTGAGCAAGCTTTCCGGGTTTGGGGACCCATTGCCTGCACCAAGAGCTTTGATTTAATCGTCCAGCCCAGTTGGGATGTCCCCCTTGCCTGACAGCAACCTCTCTTGCAAACAGCAAGCCCATGGGAGGTTTTCCATCCGACCCGCCTGTTTTTTTCCTTTTCCTGCGTGTGCGTCCCCGGTTTTGCCTTCCTGTACCGTCATGGGGTGGACGGGCATTGCGGAAGGCCTTCCACGGGATCCCACATCTGTGTGTGAAGGGGGTGGAATCCCTGCCTCCCAAGCCTGTCTTTATCACCCCACTGGCCACCCCGACAACTCCCGGGCTGTTCTTGTCCATCTGGAGTCTCCCCAGTCTTCCGCTCCAAGCCCACCGGGGGAGCCTTCATCGGTAGGGAGCTGATGATGCTCAACCCACTGCAGATTCCTTTCCATCTCACTGCGGGACCTCCTTGAATCCAGCCAACAATGCACTCAAGTTGCAGGAAGTCAGATTTCAGCTGAATATCAGGGGAATGTTCTCAACTGTTAGAGCAGTATGACAGTGGAACCCATGACCTCGAGAGGTGGTGAGGCCTTCGAGAGAAACCGAGACAACCACCGGGCAGATATCCTTTGACTTGTTTTTCTGCATTGAGAAAGGGGTTGGACTTGAGAGCTTTAGAGGCCCTTCCAACTTCACTATTTTATGATTCTAAGACCAGGGGTCCTGGGTTCTGGTTTCCCTGATCAAATCAGGGCATGATTTTGTACCTCATTGAGTAGCTGGAAGGACAGAAGCTGCCTCTGAACTCATATGAGCCCTGGTGGCTTTCGCCCTATGGCTATGAACGGGGGCTTAATTGGGTGAACACTCTGTACACCCAGGGTTTCTGTTTACATCCGGATAGAGACATTCTCCTCCATCCATATGTCTTATTTGTCCCACGGTTCCAAAGGGTTGCTGTCTATCGGTTCCAACGGTATGGAAGAAAGCTATGGCAGAAACCTGAGAGGAGTCACCCAAAATTGCAAGCCACCGTGGCACCGGCAGTTCCTTCCAAGTGCAGTTTCGCCACACAGCCTTCCCCACCACCTCCACTTTTGGGGAAATGCCAGCGGCCCACCATGGAGCCACCCCATCCCACCCCGTGATGCAAAACAAAGCCAGATGCTCCTAGATGGTGATGATGAGAGGGGGAAGAGAGGGAAAAGATGCCTCCTGGGTGGGGGGTGGGTGGGGGCAAGGGGAGACATACTACATTTCCCAGGATCCTGCAGACCCAAAGACTTTGGCGCCCTGTCATCCAAATGACCACCCAGGCTCCCACTCTTCCTTCTCCCTCCCCCCCAAATAATCTCTCCTGCCCCTTCTCCTTCAGAGGAGGAAACCCTGCTGCAGACTTGTGTCGGGGGGACATGCTCCAGAGCAGCAGGAAACCAGCTGCCGTCTTCGCAACCGGGAGGGGCCCAAAGGCTGTTGTCCAATCTGAACACACAACGCAGGGCACTTAGTCCAGCGACTGGGATTACAAAGTCGTCGTTCCCATTGTTTTGCTGCCAGGTCTGCTCCAACCTACAGAGACCGGGTAAAGGCATGATCTCCAAAACATCACATTAAAACAAGAAGGTCCCTCTGAAGTCCTTCTTCAAGAGTAGACCACAACTGGGGGGGGGGAATCCTCTCATTCGCCAGTAAAAGCGCCCCAAGCTTTTCTGTTTGTCAGGAGCTCCTCCCCCCCGGCATGCAATCTTCAGAGTTATCAGTATAGAGTTTTCCAGCAGCAATGCGCAGCTTTCAGGATCCATAGAATATTTGAAGGTCCCTCGATTTTCAATGTGCAACTAAGACCTATGAGATTTACAAAAGCCCGGCTCTTTGTGGAAAGGTAAGCTACTCGAACAGGGTTTGGTGAGGAATCCACGGAGCTGCCCCTCGGCATTTGAACTTTGCTTGGGGAGGACGGCTGGGATGCTGTGGCAGCAAGTGCTTGTGTGCCAAAATGGACGGCGACACCCCAGTAGTCCTCAGGGTTGTCATTTCTCTGGTGATGGGTCAGTAGGGGGGTCTGATCCTTTTGGCCAGTGGGCAGAAAAGGGAGGATGCAAAACCTGAAAGGCATAAACCATCTAGGTGGGTCTGGCCATGTCTCCCTCATCTGCCTCCTGCCTCTGAGGCCCCTCTCGACAGCTCCTCGAAGTGAAGCATGGATACCCACTCCACCCCTTAATCTCAGGAGGCAGCATACTTTGGGTCAGCACATCAGCCTCCCTCCTCCATCGCAGGTGCAGAAGCCAGAGAACAGCCAGGTGTGAACATCCAGGGGCGGGGCTTAAATGAAGGCACACACACCCAAGGCGAAAGTGTTCATCGTTGCTCAGAGCAACCAGCGATGCTCGGGGTGCACCACCAGATGCCCCACCTCCAGTTGTGCAGATTGGCTGTTGAACTGTTGCTCCGGCCAGTCCACTTTGGTGGCTCCTGGTCACTTCCCCTGCTCCTGCTCTCATCGCTCCTCTCAGTCCTTGGTCTCTTATTTGTTGCTCCTTCCCATGTCCTTCTTCTTCTTCTTCCTCCTCCTCCTTGTCCCCTTCCTTCCGGATGGCGTGCCGGGGAGTGGTCTTGAACTTGCCACCCGCCCCGACGGGGTAATGGAGAAGAAAGCGCAGGAGATGCTGGCAGCGGTGAACGAGGCGCCCGCCCAGGGACAGCCGGTGCCCTACGTGCTGCTGACAGGACCCTTGAGGGACCACCCTCTGCTCTTATTGGAGCAGAGGCTGCTGCTGCCGGCAACCGTGGCCATGACCTTGGCCTGGACGCTGCTGGTCGTCCAGGTGGCCAGAGTGGGACCGGACGGCATGGCGCTCCTGCTGGCCCTGGCGGCGGCCTTCTGGGCGTTGATGGAGGACTTGCGAGGGTTCCCCTACGAACCCTCGCCTCCATCGTGCCTCTTCCGGCCCCGCATCCCCCTCCGGCTCAGCCGGCCATGGCCCATCACCCTCCCGCCTCTTCAGACCACAGCCTCCCACATCTCCTGGAGGGCCCCCATCCTGACAGGTAAGAAAGGGCATGCTGCCTTGACCCCCCCAACAAAGCAAAGCCAGCCCGAAAGCCTCTTGGCCCCTGAGAGAGGCCAGAAGCATTGGTCTCATGCAAGGACCCCCTCGGCCTCAGCCTGGGCCCCTTGGGGGCCCCAAGGTGTCCCTTCCTCCCCATTTCCTGCCCCCCACATCTCTCCAGGGGGGGAGCAGAGCCAGGGTTGAGCCTGGAGAAGGAGCACCAAGAGGGTGTGAGGGGGAAGGAGGTGCTGCCTGGGAGGGGCCACTCTTTCTGGCTGGTGCCCCTACCCCCACCATCCCCCTACATGAAGGGCCACGGGGCACGCACACTCATGAAGTGAGGCCCACCCCATGGTGGCCAGAGAACCTGATGGGAAGCTGGGGGGCCTTTGGCCAAGATCTCCACCCACCCACCTACAACACAGGCATCTGCAGGCCACCCCTCGAGAAAAGGGGACAGCGGGGGAGGAGGAGCTTCGTCTTGGTGAAGCTAGCAGCTCTCGGGAATAGCTCCCGGGAAAAGCTAGAACCACTTCGGTCTGGGACCCTCCCAGAAACGGGGGAACCAAGGAAGAGTCAGGAGAGACCCTTCTGGAGCAGTTGGTGAGCCACAGAAGTTAGAAGATTGGGCAGCAACTCGATTTTTCTTTCTTCTGGAAATTCACAGCAGCACAGACGAAGACGGGCGCCATTTTTGGCAACTAGCCAAAGACAGCTCCGTTCGCCAAGAATAAGAAAACAGAAGCACGGCGAAAGTATACATCAAAGTAAGTGGAAGCCCTTGTTCTATGAAAAACCTCATTAAATAAAGAACAAGTGATTGTGTGCAAATTTATGACCAAATGAGATAAGGAGCGGCATTCTTAGCATACCAGCTTTATTCAAGCTGAAGGTCGAGTCATTTCTAAAGGAACAGCCAGGCAGAAATAGCTCGTGTCTCCATTAAAGGAGGAAAAATAACTCTTGAAGAATCAACTGACAGGCTTTGAAAAAATAAATTCTGTTGCAAGCTGTTCACTTTGGACCCTTTTCCTCTTTGGATATATATTTTTAGACTGTGTGGGACTCTGCTTTCCGTGGATAATATATTTGCCGGGACTCTGATTGCTGGACCTCCCTTTTCGGGGGAGGAGAAGGAAGTCTCTGGAAGTAAAAGGAAGAAACGGACTGTGAGCTGTGAACTGGGGGCTATGTGGTTTGAACTGAACTGGGATCTTGACAAATGACATTCTAATAATAGAGTCTTGCCGGGTGAAGGTTAAAACAAACTTGGAGAAGAGAAAAGAAGGGAAAAGAAGAAGCAATCGGTCTGAAAGATTTCAACGACGTGGAAAAGGACTGGACTACAAAGACACTAGAGAGATTTATGTTTTAGATTCCATCTCTTACTTGAATGTACCTGCTATCTTATTGCTAATATTGTATAGTTGCAAGGTGAAATATTAGAAATATTGGATGTGTATTGGGGTAAAGGGGAGAGGGAATTTTAAGTGAAAATAGTGGAAACAGAAAATGGAACCTCCCCCTGAGAAAATTACAGATCGGTGGCTAGACTGGAAAACCTCTTTTCAGATGTCACTGTTGCAAAAATCCATGCAGGTAAATTATTATATTGACCAGATGGAAGACGTGATTGGAGGCTCTAGGGGAGGGAAGGTAGCAGAGGTTAAATTACACCAAAAAGAGATCTCAGAACCGGCTGTATTGATGAAGATATCAGATAATATACAAGGGATGGAGGGCCACCCAGTAAGCGATATAGCGATAGCAGATAAGGAAATTGAGGTTGAAAAGCAAACTTTGAATGATATTGTTTCCCCTTTTAAAATATGGAAGAAAAAAGAGTCGCAGAAACAAAAGCACAGGGAGGAAAGGGGAGGGGAGAGCAGAATTTATATTATTTTGGGTCTGCTGAGTGTATTCTCAAGAAAAAAGGAGGGTGAAAGAGGGGATATATTTCACAATTGGCCTTGGTGTTCTGATGCTGTGGGAATAACATAGATTTAAGCTGCATTACACGTATAAGTTGAAAGCTAAAGAGGTTAATACATAGACAAAATAGTCAAAAGAAGAAGAAGAAAAAGAAGAAGAAAGATGAACCTTTATTGGAACATGAATAGATTAGATGTTTATATACTTGATATGAAAGATTGAATGATTATGCATTTGATGTTTTCTTATTCTCAAAACCCTTTTTCCATCCCCCCCACTGCCCTTTGCCTTTTGTATTCCTTCCCCATTACCCAATAGTTTTGAAAATAAAATTAAAAAATAAAAAAAGAGAAAAGGGGACAGCGGGCAAAGTCTGAGGGCAAAGGCTTGGAGGAGACCCCCCCACCCAGAAGGAAAGTCCCCTTTTTCTGCAGGGAGAAGGAGGGAGAAGGAAAAAGAGGGCAGCCAGAAGAAAGCTCCTTAGCCTCGTCTGGGGAGGGTTATATGGGGGAGCTGACTGCTCTTCCTCTCCTCTGGACCCATAACTTGCTTTTCTCCCCCAGGCAGGCCATCCCTCCTCCAGAGCCTTGTCTGTGGGGCTGTAGATTGGGAAGGGGACAGATGGGCCTGGGGGTGGGTTCCAAGGGACTCCTGGGCTCCTATCTGGTTTATTTTTTATATTTTTTTAATTTTATTTTTAAACTACTAGGGATAGGGTAGGCAATGCCAAGGGTGAAAGGAAGTGGAAGGGATGGAAAAAGGGTTTTGAGGATAGGAGAACACAGAATATACAATCATCCAATCTATTCATTTTTCAATAAAAGATCAACTTTCTACTTCTTTTTTTAACTGTTTTATTACCTTCTAGCTTTAAACTTGCAATTATGTTTTGGTTTGAATCTAAGTTATTCTAACACTATCAGGAAACCGAGACCAATTGTGAAATACATCCCCTCTTTCAATTTCCTTTTGTCTTGGAAAAAGTATACACCTGAAAAAGTATACATTTCAATCACTTCTCGTATTTTCTCAATATGTTATTTTGTTTCCGTGGTTCTGTTTTCTTCCATTTTTTGGAAGAGAAGGACAAACTCAGGACAGTAATCTGATTTTTAACCTCCCATTTTCTGACTGTTGTAGCTAAATAGCTTACTGGGTAACACTTAATCCCACCTATATTACCTGGCATCACAATGAACACAGTTCTGGAGTTAATATAGGTTCCTTTAACTGATGTTTAACATCTGATGATTTCTCTTCCATCAAATCTTCTATCTGGCTAAGACGCTCATTTACCTGCTGAAATCCTGTTATTATTATCATTTGTATGGTAACTTGCCATTCTCTATCTGGTAAAGTCTCCAACAGTTGATATCTGCTTTTTCAGGGGCCATTTCCATCTTTCCAGTGTACAAATAATGCTTTTTAGTTTCTACTATTTTATCAACAAACCAAACCCATCATCATCAACCTCCTCTGGATACTTCCTCTCCCCCTTACCCAGATATTATAGTATATAGATCAACTTTTAGCCCAATAATTTAAATTACAACCGTGGCAGTCTTATCAGAGTCTCACCAGTCCAGCCAAGAAGAAGTCCAGACTAAACAGCAGACACAGGAAGCCAGTCTCTCCAATAGATATTGTTATAATCCATCAGACTCCAGCCCTGGTTTTGCTAGCAACTCAGCCTGTTCAGTTGCATTTGTCTCGCTGATGATTTCCAGACTGCTTTTTTACTTCCAAAAGTTTATTCCTCCTTCAAAAGCCCAGCAACGTTCTGTTATCAAAGTGCCATTCGTCAAACTCCTCAGTCTATTCAGTTAATCTCGCTGGTGATTCACAGTCTGTTTCTTACTTCCAAAAGCTTATTTCTCCTTCTCTGAAGACCCAGCACGATTTTACTGTCAGAGTCCCACACAATCTAAGGAAAAAGATCCAGGCTAAACAGCATTCACCAAATTTTAGTTCCTTAAAGCCTGCTAGTATTATTTTCTCTGGGATTTTTTCCAGAAACACGAGATTTGTCCGTCTCACTGTTCTCTCAGTTTGACCTTGAACCAGCCTGCTGTTTAAAAGTCAAGTTTCCTTTCGTTTTGAAGGCATGGGCTGGCAAGCCAGATTCACCGCTATTATCTTCTTTCAGTCAAATATTTTCACTCTCATTTCTTTTTCATCTTAATGAGGTTTTTCATAAATCAAAGGCTTCCACTTACTTTGTTATTGTATATTTTTGGCCGTGCTTCTTGTTCTCCTGTCCTGGGCAGTGGAGTTTCTCCCAGCTGATCTGCCAATATGACTTCCCGTCTCCGATCTGTGCTTGTGTGTGTCATGAGATGGGTTATATAGTTGAGATCTTGTACTGAAGATCGGTTATATAGTAGGAACAATGTAAGAGGGATTCCATATTGGTTCTCTGGATAGATGATTTCTGCAATGCTAACAAAGTATCTGCTAGTAGGAGGATGGGAGAATGCTCTTCTGAAGGCCTGAGAAGAACATTCCACGATAAGATAGATGGACTTTGTTGTGGCTTATTGCAGACCAACAAAACCCAAATAACATCTGTTACCCATGGGAAAGGAATGGAGCAGAAAAACAGGACTGTTTACCCAACGTCATACCGTGATTGGATGACGCCGTGAGAAGAAGAAGATAAGGGATATGCCAGCTAAGCTTGAAAAAGGAACTTTTGCCTGTGGACAATGATGAGGAAGTAGGGTACAATATGGCTTAGATTGATCAGACAATATGGATTAGTTTTTAGAGAGATGTGATTATTAGCAGTAGTCAAATTAATAGAATAGGATATTTCTTTTACAGGATTTTTCTTTTTACAAGATAATGATGGACTTTGGACTTTTATACTTCTTGGGATTATCTTCTTCCTTTTAGGATCTGTTAGGGATGACCCTGCCTTTGCAGTCTTTGATAGCACCCAGGTTGAGCAGTGTCATTTCATAATCTTAGGATTACATGAATGACTCTGGCTACCTTGTTCTGAGACTTGCATCCAGCTTGTTTTGGCCTAAGCGTACTCCTATAATCTTAGGATTTGTCGGAGGACCTGGTTTTGTTTGTATCCAGCTTAGCTCTGGGTCTCCCACTACGATCTTAGGATCTGTCAGGAGTACCTAGCTGCATCTGGCTTGGCCTAGAGTCATGCCCTATGATCTCAGCATCTGTCGGGATGACCTGGCCCTAGTGGTATCTATCTGCAGCCAGCTCAGCCATTGATCATCTCTGTAACTTTAGGGTTCACAGGTTGATCACAGTTTTTCTTTTTTTTTCCTTTTGGATTCTTCAGTATTTTGGTTTGGCAGCTGTCTGTCCTCTCACATATCTTAGGATAGCAGAGTGACAACAGTTGGTCAAAGGTGCAGAGAAGATTTTTAATTTTATTTTGGTTTTGGCAGCTGTCTGTCCTCTTTGCCGATCTTAGGATCACAGAGTGACAGCAGTTGGTCGAAGGTGCAGAGGAGATTTTAATTTTTTTTTATTCTGATTTTCCTTGGAGTTGTGTTTTGTTTTTATTGCTGGCCTAGCTTAGGCTAGATTGCCAGCAGAACATGGGGGAGCAAGAAGGGTCGGCAGCCGTGGACAGAATCTTGGAAGTGGCTTCGGGATTTTTCAGGCAAGCCAAGCAGAAAATTTAGGAAAAAGATTGGCTGATAAAACAGCTTTACCGGGAAAACTTACTTTTAAAACATCTTTTAAGCACAGAACCTGGCTTGATGCAAAGGATTTTCCAAGCTCAGCAGGGTCCATTTAAGGATTACTGTAACGGGACACTCCAGACAATTGGGAGCGATCCTGAGATGCAAAATGCTTGCGTGGAAAGTTAACGAGGCCCAGTGGAATTCTAATGAGCATTCCAGAGGAGACAGCGATTTATCATCCATCCAAACAGAGGTTTTACAGGCCCCGGAGTCGCATGCAGAGGAAGGAATGCAGGAGAAAGAGACATCGCTTCACCGAGCTGTTTCCGTGGAGGAACTAGCATCGGACGACGCAAGGGAAAACTGCAGTGCTCCAGAGAACTTCAGTGCATTGGAATGCAGCGCAGCTCACCCCTCAGTCCTTCTTCAAAGCCCAGGGCAGGTGAGAAACTCTGGAACTATGGGTTTGCTTGCTAAGAGGGAGGAAGTACTGCCAGAAGGCCTTTGCTTAGAAGCATGGGCAGAATCTCGTTCGCTCGCGGACTTGAGAGAATGCCCAGCATTAGTGACTATGTCAGAACAGGAGAGACAGCTTACTGTTCCTCAATTGCCTGAGCAACTGGGAACTGTAGGATCTGAAGGAACGTGTGTGGGGGAAAGATACCAGCAGGATGATGTAATGGAGACTCAGCTTAATTCTTTGCTAGGACTTGTGTCAGCAGATCTTGATGCATGTCAGGTCTCAAACAACCCCCCTTCTCTCAGCCCAGAGAGAACAGTGAAATTGGATACTGTGAAGTTGGAGGGCATTCCTTGGTCTTCCTGGCAGCTTTGCAGGGAGGCAATGCTCCATAAGGGGGAACTAATTGGAGCAGGAGAGAACACATCAAAGCAGACCGAAGGAGATAAAGTACCTTTACTAGAGACGTTGAGTAAGGCTACAGGAGGAGTTAATTGTACAGAGGCTTTGCAGCATGGACTTTCACATTGTTTCAATGGTACAAGAGAATGTGATGCTAATTCGGTAAGCTTGCTTCAAGATAAGAAACTGCATTTAAACCTGTCGGGTTGTGGGACTGTTTCTAACACAACCAACGATGGGGGAAGCGCTAACTTTTTGGGATTACAAAGTACTGATGTTTCTCCAGAGACTGAAATCATATCTGGAAACTTTGGCCCAGTACCACAGTTAATCTTCTCAGAAAGATCTTTAGAAAGAAAAGCAGAGGTTTGGGACCATACTGATTTTCAACAGCCTCTTTTCCAAGGAAGTGGTGAGAATGCTGATACTGTTTCTGAGGCTATGCAGAGTACTCCCGAGGGAACTTTGATGCAACAGCGGCCTCTTGTGACCAAACCTGCTAGCACAGTTAATTCAGAAAGAACACCAGCAATTCGGGTTTACAAGTGCATTGCATTTCTTGACCCAGAGATTCCTGACACTACACCTGTGGTAACAGAGGTAGACCAAGAGAATAATGAGCAAGATGGAGAAGGTGATGAGGAAGATAGTGGAATTCTTGACATTGATCAATTTAGCCCAGAACAGGTATTGGAGTCTGTGTTAGCTAATCACCAAAACGTTCTTTCTGATTCACCTGGAGAGTCTAATGTGGTGAAACATTCTATTACAGTTAAAGATGGTTTGACCGCTGTTTCTGTTCCTATGGACCTAGAAGGGACTAAGGGCAATTTAGTGTCTGGAACTGTTGAAAGTCTTATTTCACAAGGAGTGATTGAACCATGTAGAACAGCTGTATTCAATACTATTTCAGTGTGTCAAGGCGAACAGGATGATCTCAAAGTGGAATTAGATTTTAGCCAGTTAAATAAGTTCACTGAGACAGAGACTATTCCTACAATCAATGTTGACACGTTAGTAGAAATTGTTGCAAACGCTGAATGCATTTCTGTGGTTGGAATAAAAGGAGGTCTTTATCAGATTTTAATTAAAGAGGAACATCGCCCTTATACGTCATTTACTTGCCCTCGGGGGACTTACCAACTCAGCAAGTTGGCACCTAGATTGAAAAATATCTATGTTACTTTTCAGAAATTGGTGGATGAGTTGCTTGGTGACCTATATTACGCCATTGCCTATGTAGACAACATTGTAATTCACATTGCTAAACTCATGGTAATTCAAACTGCATTTTCAGAACGTGGTTTGAGCGCGATTTTGCTTCAACCAGATGACACTAATTTTTTACAGCCAGTCGCTTATGTGGCCAGGACACTGAAGGAGAAAGAGAAAAAGTTTAATTGTAAGGAGGGAAATGCTTATTCGATTTTGTGGTCACTTCACATTTTCAGAATATATTTATGTACAAGGAAAGTGGTCGTTCATGCCAACAAAAATGCTATGACATTCTTAGAGAAGCAGAGACATCCAAGCCCAAGATTAATGCAGTGGTATTTCAGATTGCAAAAATATGATTTTGATGTTGAACATCTACCTGGAAAGAAGGCCTTAATTGCTCACTGTTTATCTAGAATGTTCAGTGCAGATGCAAGGGGAGAAAATGGCTAGAATTGTTAAAGCTCTGATGTTTAATTTTCTTGATATTCTGTATGACAACGTTCCTGAGCATACATAGAGTGTTTTATCCATTATCATCTCATGTCAGTATTTTAGTCTACCAAGATATTGTTATGTTAACCATTGTTTCACTGTTTTACTGTTTGATGACTAGAGTATTATCTGAGCATATACAGAGTGATGATGTAATTAGTTATACTAACATGTTTGTTCTTCTGTTTTTCAGACTAGTAGAAGTGTCTAACACAATTTTCTCTCATGTATGGTAAATACTGTAATTATAATAGTTCTCATGTAACAATTGTTTTGCTATTTTTAGAATTATATTTGAAATGTATTACTTTATGTTCAAGTTAATATCTTTCTCTATTTTGTTAATGCTTAACTACGGCATCTCATCTTATTCAGTTATCAAAATTAGAACTCAAATTGTTCAGAAATTTTGTTAATCTTCCAGGGGCTTGTGATGAGATGGATTTTTGAGTTAAAATCTTTTAAGGAATATGGGTTTTGTAATTAAGAAATGAGCAAGAGAGGTTCCATCTTGTTTCTTTGTATAAAGTATCTTAGCTATGCTGACAGGTTGTTTTCTTGGAGAGCGGAGAGAATGTTATTCTGATAGCCTGAGAAAAGGACTTGGTGTGATTAGATGGGAATTGTTGTGACTCTTTGATAAACTACAGTAACCCAAATAACATCTGGTGTTTATGGGAAAGAAGTCATGTGGTGCGACAGGACTGTTTGCCTAGTAACGAACTCTGATTGGATGACATCGTGGGAAGGTGCGATAAGCCCTTGCCAGTTACTCTTGAAAAAGGAACTTTTTGCCTATGGACATTGTCATTCAAGACCGACTCTTCATTCATTCGTGACACATGGGACTAACCTTTACTATACTGGATTACCCTTGGACTTATGGGCTTTTTCCTAAGGACTGTGCATGGACTATTTCCTATTTACTGTTACCTATGGAATACTCTTTATGAACTTCTTTTCTTGAAATACTTCATGTGGACTATACTCTTGGACTTTTCTAAGGACAATGGGACTTTTACTGAATCTTTCTTTTTAGTACAGGATTTTTGTTCTACAGGATCACTGAGGACTATAGCCTTTTTATAACCTACTTGGATTATTTTGTTTTTACTAATGAATTACTGGACTGGAACTGTTTTTATTCTTTTTAATGGCTTTTTGTGTTCTTGTAAGATTTTTGAACACCTTTCTATTTTTCATGTTTTCTTTGCCTCACTACATCTTTGTAACTAACCAGCAAAATGCTAGTTTATTTGCTTTGGTTTAATTTGGCTTTGATACTTAGTAACTGTGACGTGTGCCATGACGTCACCTGCTTGTCTTGGCTAAGGCTGGAGTTTCCTGGCCTATGGCAGGGCAGGAGGTGGGTCTTAAAGGGGTGGAGTTTGTGTATATAAGGGGGGTGTGCAAAGAGGGAAAAGGTTGTTGTTGGGGAATTAGAGAGTGGGAGAGTGACAGGGTTAGATATAGGGTTAGATATAGGTTAGGTAACTGTGTGTTAAGTAACCAAGAACTGTGCAGGGTTAAGGTCTGAGAAGTAATTCTTTTAATCAGTGATTTCCTTTTTATTTTTGTAATCAATAAATCATCCTTTTTATTTTAAATCCATACAAAGTCTGAAGTGTCAGGTTTATGTGTGGTTGGTGGCAGCGAAACTGTGTGTGTGTGTGAAGGATCGTGACCTGTCATCTCTTGTGGTGACGTAGAAGGAGGTGGCAGTCACGACAAAACTGGTGCCAGCGTGTGGGATACGAGTTGTCCAGTTGCCCAGTTGCCCAGAAAAGCCTTGGCTAGTGTGACAAGAGCAAAAGGATTTCAGTTAGGTGCACCTGAAGAGGGGTGTGGGTATCTCTCTAGGATTTGTCTCCAGGGGGGAGCAGATCTAGTGGAGAGGCACCTAAACTTCAGAGTGAGGGAACTGACTTATGAGCTCTAGAAGGTCCATTTTGTGAGGGAGATTGACCCAAAGTAGGAGGCTGTTGTGACTTGGTCTGAGAGTCCAGAGTTGGGAGAACTCGGAAGGGACAGACAGACCAAGGGCAGCAAAGATTTGGGATCTCCCTAATGAACTACAGAACCTGAGAGAGGGTGAAGCTGTGGTGGATTTGGAAGTAGTGCCAAGGGCAGAAAATTAAAGTAGCTCTAAATCTGGCAAGAGGCCCAGTGAAGGGGCAGAAGCCATTAGAGACTACAGTAACAAGCCTAGCCGTATCTGTTTGTATACCCTGTTAGAGAGTGTCAGACCTTAGCACAGGAAAGGAAAAAGTGACGTTTTAAACAGAGGCTTGAAAATAGAAAAGAGCCTTCTGTGTGATTAAAATGCCTCTCACACGCAGTCAAATGGCAGAAGTGAGTGAACAAAGAGACCAAGCAATGTCAGACTGGTCTGGGGATGAGTCAAATGGTGAGGGAAGAGTTGCCTCAGTGCAGGGAGAAGCTAATGGTGAACAGTTATCAGAAATTAAGAAAATTCAATTAGCCCAGGAACATGAATACAGAATGAGACAAATAGAAAAAGAGGAAAGAATAGAAAGAGAGAGAATTGCCCTAGAAAAGGAGGAAAGAATGAGGCAAATGGAGATGGAAAGAGAAGAAAGATTGGCGAGAGAGAGGATGGCTTTTGAACTTAGGAAATTGGAATTACTGAACCAGAACAATAATAATAATAGGGAAAATGGGGAGAGCCAGTTATCAAAATCAGATTTGAAGAAATTTCCTACATATAAACAGGGGGATTGTCCTGAAAACTTCCTTAAAATCTTTGAACGAAGTTGTGCTGATTTTTCAGTGAGGGAAACAGAGAAAATGATAATTTTGAGGTCTCTCCTGAGTGGAAAAATGGCTGATGTGTATGCTGATATGCCAGTTGAGCTCAGTAAAGATTATACAGAGTTCAAAAAGATGGTTTACAATCGATTTGGCATTAATTCAGAACATCTTAGGCTGAAGTTCAGAAAACTTACTAAAAGATCAGATGAATCTTATACCCAACTTGGTTTTAACTTAGAAAAGTGTTTAGATCGGTGGCTTGAACAGGAGAATGTAAAAACTTTTCAGGAATTGAAAAATGTTGTGGGCCTGGAGCAGTTTTATTCCTTACTCCATGGGGAACTTAAATTTTTAGTTCAAGAACGGAAACCAACTGATGTTAGAAACGCTGCCCAAATAGCTGATTTTATTTCTCAAATAAGGGGTCCTAGTTGTTATGAGGGGAGAGGTGTGAGGAAAACATGGGACCCAAAGTTCTCTAAGGAACAAGCACAGAGACAGGCTAAAGTAGGCGGCCATTTTAGTGAAAAGCCCTCAGAACAGGGCCAGCACAGTAAACAAGTTTTGGAGGGAAAAGAGAAACTTGAAAGATTTGATGGGAAAAGCTCATGGGGGGAGAGAATCTGCTTCATTTGCAAAAAGAAAGGCCACATTGCTGCACAATGTTTTAATACAAGGCAAAATAAAGAAATTCCACCTCAGAAAGTTAATGTAAAAGAAGCAAAGGCTGTATTTTGTGTTCAGAGTAAACCTCAAGCTTCTTCTAGTGAAAGCTCGGTTGCCATGGAAATCCAGGCAGAGGCAGTTAGGAGCTCTGAATTGGATACATTGAAGGAGCTACCTCTCGCTGAAGTTGTCCACTGTTATTACATACAGACCAATTGTGCTTTATTGGAATCTGCTGGGGACAGGATAAAAGTTTTTGAAAATGACTATTCAGCTTTGAGAGACACCTGTTCTCAAATTTCTATTTGCCACTCAGACATAGTACCACAAAGTTGTATGATTGCTGATCAAACTCTATCTGTGAAGGGGATTGGGTCAGAACTAGTTTCACTACCTGTAGCTGATTTGAAAATTGAATATCAAGGTTGGAAGGGATTGTGGAGAGTGGGGGTGTCTTCTGAGATTCCTACCCCTTTTCTTATTGGTAATGACTTAACAAAGCATGTCAAGAGTGCCCTGGTGGTAACACGTGCACAATCAGTACAAAGTGAAGCCAGTAATGAGACTGACTCTCAAGAGCCAGAGAAATTTGTACCACAACCTGAGGCATTCTCAGTTGAAATACCTCAGAAAAGCCTCTTTGTCAAGGAACAAACAGCAGACCCCACCTTAAAAGACTGTTTTGCAAAGGTGACTGATAAAGATTTATCACCTGAGTGCCCTGAACGTTTTATTATTAAGGGTGGTTTACTTTATAGGGAAAAACTGAATAATCTTTCAAAAGGGGGGGCCTGAAGTTAAGAGACAGTTGGTGGTGCCTGAGAAATATCACCCTATGATTCTGGAAAAGGGACATGCAGACATTTTCTCAGCTCATATGGGCTGAGAAGACCAAACAAAGAATAGCCCAAAACTTTTACTGGCCTGATATGGGTAAACATATTAAGAGTTTCTGTCAAAGATGCCATATTTGTCAGAGACAGGGCTCTAACTGTGATAAAACTAGAGCAAAGCTATGCCCATTACCAGTGATTTCAACTCTTTTTACATGTCTAGGGGTGGATATCATAGGTCCATTGCCCAACGCCACTAAGCGGGGGAACAGATTTATTTTAACTATAGTAGACCATGCCACGAGATATCCAGAAGCGATCCCATTACGTAATATAGAGACCCAGACTGTGGCAGAAGCCTTAGTAATTTACATGAGTAGGATGGGTTTTCCTTCTGAGGTAATCATAGATTTAGGAACCTCTCATACATCCAAACTTATGAAAAGGTTAGGCAGGGGGGTCGTTCACATCAATGCCCTGAAGCCTTATTACAGAGAGACCAACCATGTGCAGTTTGCAATAAAAGCGGCTGATAAGGAGGAACATGGGTTGCCCTTCGGGGAAGGGAGGGGCCCACAGAAGTTCAATCCACAAGAAGTGCAGATCAGCCCTGCTCTATCCAGAGAACAGCAGAATAGTTGTAGAACTCTGATTACAAAACCTCAAGAAGTGTTCTCAAACAAACCTGGTGTTGACAAGGGAATGCTACCCAGGAATGACACAGGGAATGCTTCTCAGTCTGTAATACCATATAGAGTAAGAGGTTATTACTTTGACAATATTCGCAGAACGCTAGACGAAATGCTAAACGATCAAATTATTGTACACTCATCTAGCGCTTGGTTAGCCCCTGTAGTTTTAATAGACAAGCCGGATGGCAGTGTCAGGTTCTGTGTGTACTACAGCAAGTTATATGCAGTAACTAAACCTGATGCTTATCCTAGGCCTAGGCTTGATGACCTAAGTAAGATGATTGGAGGTTGCAGAGTCATATCCTTTTTAGGTCTAACCAAAGAGTGTTTGCAAGGAAGAAGTGATCCTAGGGCCCAAGAGAAAACTGCATTTGGTAGTCCATTTGGCCTGTTTGAGTTCCGGGTCCTCAGTTTTGGCCTGAGAAACTCACCAGCAACATTTCAAAGGCTCATGGACCATACTCTGAAAGGGCTTAGTGACTTCACAGTAGCTTATATCGATGACATAGGGGTCTTTAGCAACACCTGGCAAGATCACCTACATCATCTAGAGTTAGTGCTACAAAGATTGAAAGATGCTGGCTTAACCGTTAAAGCTAGTAAGTGTCAGCTAGGTAACTCAGAGATGAAGTACCTAGGCCACATAGTGGGAGGAGGCCTAATCAAACCTTTAGAGGCCAAGGTAGAAGCAATCCTGAATTGGCCCAGACCTACCACTAAAAAGAAAGTGAGGTCCTTTCTAGGTCTGGCAGGGTATTACAGAAGGTTTATACCCGGTTTCAGTGAGATTGCTGCACCTTTATCAGACCTGACAAAGAAGCAGAGCAGCAACAGCGTTTCCTGGTCGGGAGAGTGCGAGATGGCGTTTGGACGGCTGAAAGATGCTCTAACCAACCATCCAGTGCTGCATGCTCCTGACTTCAACAGAGAGTTCATCATCTACACAGATGCGTCTAATGCCGGTGTGGGAGCGGTACTGTGCCAACAGGATGACAGCAGAGACGAACATCCAGTGGCGTACCTGAGCAAGAAGTTGCTTCCCAGGGAGAAGAATCTTTCTACCATCGAGAAAGAATGTTTGGCGATCATCTTTGCGATCCGGAAGCTGAAGGCTTACGTCTGGGGTCGACATTTTACCTTGTGCACTGATCACTCACCTCTATCGTGGTTGCGGACTATGAAATCACAGAACAGTAAACTGATGAGGTGGGCGCTTCTTTTGCAGGACTATGATTTCGAGGTTAAGGTGGTCAGAGGGACTATAAACTGTGTGGCTGACGCCTTATCCAGAAGACCGGAAGACGACATCTAAAGGACTTATGGACTCTGTGTATGGTATATGGCAATGTAAAGTGTTTGGAAAGTTATGTATTGTGTTATGATAAATGTTTTGCATTGCATGTTTTTATTTACCTGTATGGAGGAAGTGTAAGTATATTTGTAGTTGTGTTAAACTGTGTAATAAATGTAATGCTTTATGTTTGTTGCAGTTGTTTTGGGGAAAAAGCACCTTAGCTTTCCCCCACAAAACAACTTATTAAAGGGGGAAGGTATGTGACGTGTGTCATGACGTCACCTGCCTGTCTTGGCTAAGGCTGGAGTTTCCTGGCCTATGGCAGGGCAGGAGGTGGGTCTTAAAGGGGTGGAGTTTGTGTATATAAGGGGGGTGTGCAAAGAGGGAAAAGGTTGTTGTTGGGGAATTAGAGAGTGGGAGAGTGACAGGGTTAGATATAGGGTTTGATATAGGTTAGGTAACTGTGTGTTAAGTAACCAAGAACTGTGCAGGGTTAAGGTCTGAGAAATATAGTCTGACAAGTAATTCTTTTAATCAGTGATTTCCTTTTTATTTTTGTAATCAATAAATCATCCTTTTTATTTTAAATCCATACAAAGTCTGAAGTGTCAGGTTTATGTGTGGTTGGTGGCAGCGAAACTGTGTGTGTGTGTGAAGGATCGTGACCTGTCATCTCTTGTGGTGACGTAGAAGGAGGTGGCAGTCGCGACAGTAACATGCTTATTCTTTAATAAATTAAAGATTATAAAACTTAATTGGTTTCCTGAACAGTACACTTGTCATAGGGTCATCTGAGAGTACTGCCTCGGCCTAGCTTACTTAGAGTCCTGCCTGTGGTGCAAGATAAGTCTCAGGACTACAAAGCCCACATGGTTTTATTTCAGCAATAGAGAAAGGGCACAAGAGCATCTTATGTGGGCAGACTTGTAAGAAGGAGTGTCGTAGCATGGCTAGCTGAGTTTGGACTCACTCAGCCCATTTTAGCGTGTGCAAACTCCTGATTGCTCTCTGTCCAGGCTTACACGTGTGTTTTCGAACCTGTGTTTGCTGACATAACTAACCTGGAAACTGATCATTGGCATGCTTTTGCATAAACTGACTATTTCTTTATGAAATTTTCTATTTTCTTTAATAAATCAATGACTATAAAAATCAATTGGTCTCTTGAACAGTAAACTGTCATAGGTCATCCATGATGGTATTGCCTCGGCCAAATTATAATTAATGAGTCCTTACCTGTGGAGCTTAGTATGTCCAAGGACTACAAAACCCACATGGTTTGCTATCTGAAATATCTTAAGGTACAGGAGTGTGCTTATTAGGACAGACTTGTAAGCAGGTGTTTGGCTCATGCCTTGCTGAGATCCAGGACTCACTCAGCACCATAAGGGTGGGCAAAGTTCTAATTACTCTCTGTCCGCCGACTAGGTAACCTCTAGGGGGGGCCTTGGTCGTTACAGTGTGAATTTTCAGATGGTATAAAAATCGAGTTGCTGCCCAATCTTCTACCTTCTGAGCTCACCAACTGCTTCAGAGAGACCACTCCTGGTCTCCCCTTCGGTCCCCCATTTTCTAGAGGGACCCCCAGACTGGGTGGTTCCAGCTTTTTCCGGGAGCTATTCCCAGACGCTGCTGGCTGCACCACGACAAAGGTCTGCCTCCTCGGCTCCTGTCTGACTTAACCTGATTTTTTTTTGGGGGGGGGCTCCTGATCACTAAGAATGCCTTTGTTTCCCTCTGCAGAGCAAGGCAACCTTTCCTCCCGGCGAGTCCTCCTCGTCCTGGTCTCCCTCTCCGCCTCTCTCCTGCCTGACTCCGTCCTCACCCCATGTCCTCCAGCCCCTTCTCTCCAGACCGTCTGCATCTTGTTCCCGTCTCACCTGCCCCTTTCTGTCCTGCCTGTCTGAATCCTCTCCCCTACTCTCTGGCACACATGCAACCTCTCTGTATTTCTCCTGCCCCTTCTCTCCTGCCCGTCTACATCTTCTCCCCATGTCTCTTGCCCCTTTCTCTTCTGCCCCTATGCAACCTCTATCTCTCCTGTCCCCTTTCCTCCTCCCTTTCCAAATCCTTTCCCCATGTCTCCTGCCCCCTTTCCTCCTGCCCTTCCAAATCATTTTCCTATGTCTCCTGCCCGCTTTCCTCCCGGTCCTACAAGTCCTCCCTGGGTATTTTCCACCCTAATCCATCCTGTCCCCAACCCTCCTGCCTCCCTGCCCCGAAAGTGGAAGTATGAGGAAGACAAGAACCCTCCTTCCATCGCTCCCCAGAAGATCCAGCCCAGGTAAGGGCAGTCGGTCGGTCTCAAGGGAGGCCTACGGCCGGAGTGGAGGGGCAGATGACCAGGGACCCCCCCAGCATCTCTTCCTGGCACTTGGTCGGCCGCTCTCCGTGGAGCGAGAGGGCGGCCATGTCCTGCCAAGGTCAGCCCCCCCATGGCCAGGGTGTCAGTGGTCTGGGCAATGGGCATCATAGTCCAGCTGCCAGTGCCCTAGCTGAGGTCCCATGGCTGGATGACAGATCTTCCCCTGCCAGAGGAGCAAATCCTGCCAGAATCGTCTCAAGACTGACCTCCTCCCACCCACACACCCCTCTCTTTCTGCAGGAACATCGCAGCATCTCAGAAGAGGAAGGCCAAAGGGCACCCGGTGGCTCCAGCATCCTTCCCCTTTGGTGGGTCAAAACGGGCACCTTCAGGTCTTCCAGGTATGGCCTCGGGCAGGGGGGCTGGGGTCAGGGTTAGGGTCTCCATCCACTCGGCCCCTTCCCAGGGATCAACCCCAGGAGGTTCGTTAGTTTGCTGGTTCGTTTGTTTCCGCTGGTAGACTTGGGCCTCTCTTTCTGTAGGAGCTGTGCCAGCCTCTGGGGAGGAGCCGATAGACTGCACCCTGGTGCCGGACAAAATCAGGTTCTTCTAGATGCAGGTCAGGAAGGTGAGGGCTGCAGAAGGCTGCTCCCCTTTGGGGCAGGGGCGACAGAGGGTGTCATAAAAGCGTTTCCTAAGAAACTGCTTTTACACGGAACAGAGAGGGGTCCAGGATGATCAGTTCCTACTCAGGTAAAACTGGGTCCTTTAATTTTACCCTAGGCAACTTTTTCACCCTTTCTCCCAAGTCTGCTTTGATTTTTAAATAAACAATCTCCAATAATTCTAGAAGATTTACTCTTCTTTATCTTATATGTAGGACCCTAAATTGGTAGCATGCACGTGGCCTGATTAAATAAATCAATTTTAAAGTAGCCAATTAACTAGAGTAGCTTGACGGTCTATTCAAGAAGCCAACGTTCAGACAAACAGCCTTTTTATATTTTATTATAAAAATAGAGATTAATACTAAATGAATTTAGATAAGCAAATCAAGACATCATTACACAATCATTTCCAAAAGACCCCCAGCCATAACCACAAGACATTTTCCTCTATAAAAACCCCAAATAACAAATAAGCTAACTACATTTTCAAACAGAGTTCTATCTTACTGTTAATTTGAAAAATAAGATCCTTTTAAAGTTTTTCTCTAGCGTTCATTCCTCTGGGCAGGAATTCTCTTGCTGCGTTCGGGCAGACATCCAGGCTGTCTCTCCGTCCATCTTCTTAGCTGTCTTCTCTCTTCCCATCTCTCTTAAATTAACCAGTTATCTCCTTGCCCATCGGAGTTTAGATACTGTAAGATAAAGGTCATCTTGCTCTTCTTGACTTTTTTTTCTTCTGCTGAAGAAGAACTGACCTTGTACATTTTTTCTCTCTAATTAGCACTTGGACACAAGCGGATTTCTAGCTTTTTCGTTGCTGCTCTGAAATAAATCCTATGATATACAACTCTATTCTGTTTTCATAATCAAATTCATGACAGAGGGAGCTGTGCCCTCCACCCCAGCCATCTTCCAGAGGAGAATGTGGGGCAGGGTGGGTGGGTCGGGGAGGGGAGAGTGAGGCCAACCAGCCCAGCAGAGGGGGAGGCCAGGTCTCCCCACAGAGAGCAGAGCAGGGAACCCAGTGGGAGCTCAGCCCCTTCCCTAGGACCCTCACGGCTGTGATTATTTGTGTTTTTATGTGTATTAGAATGGGATATGTAGTCCTAAGATTGTCCCAATAGCATCCATTTTGATTTAAAGTCTGTTCTGTAGTAGGAAAGTTTTATATGCTGTTTCAGAGAAGCTTCGCTCTCTGGTTATCTCGTTGCTAAGATGAGCAGAGAGCAGAGAGTTTCGTAGTCAAAATAATTCTGCCACAAAGAATGATAACAACTGAAGCTCCCTGAGAAAGTTAGGCGGGACAACAAGGCCCAGGAGGCATTCTGGGAAGAAGAAGAGTGAGGAAGAGGAAGAAAGATGGAGTTTGCCTGAGAAAGGGGCAGACACGTGCTTTTTCCATAATGGACTGGTTTTCATCTAGCATCAGCCTTTGAAGACCCAAGACACGTGAGATGGATGATTTATGCTTTTTGTTAGTTAGCATAGTTTCATTTCTTTATTTTTTTAGCTGGAGTGGAGGAGTGGTGTGTTCCGTTAGTCTTGAATGAAAATGTACCTACTGACTTAATTTACTATCAACTGAAACCTTTTCTAAAGTAATTCTTTTTAATAAAACAGTAATGATTGATTTCTATGTAGAAGCTTTGTTTCTTGAACAGACCAGCTGAATGTCTAATTGGCCACGTGGGTTTGCTACCAAACTTTCAGAGCCAAATCATTCTGAGTATATCTCATGGTTATGACTGTGTTGCTTTCTTAATAAGGAGATTGGCCTCTGAGTAAGAAAATTTAGATAGAACTTAGCTGAGTTCAATTGGCTCTGCTCAGCAGTTAGAAGTTTGTCTGGTTTTCTTACTCGTCCCGATTTCCTGCACCCCCATAAATCTCTTTGGAGACACGGGGCTGTTTACATGGTGGCAGCGGTGGGATGGAACACGTGCTTTAGTGTGATTTATGGATTTATGGTGCTTGCTTTGTAGGTGAAGCTGCAGGCATTCTTCCGGAAGCCTTGGCTGAGGGAGTGCGTGCATGCTGACAGGCTGTAAATTAGCCAAATTGCTTTTCTCTTTCCAGCTAAGGATCTTACGGAAAGACTTAGCTGCAGTGAGGTCTGATAAGAAACAACGCTTATGTTTAATTGGGCTGTTTAATGAGTGGGCATTTTCATGCAAGTAAACGGTCGCCCTTCGGAAGCTCCAGTTTAGGGCTGTTTCTGCCAGAGTGTTTTATGGCTTTGCTCTCGCCCTACAGTTTCGGCTACATGGGCAGAGAGAGATTTTACTTTTTGGGTCAGCTCGGTGTTTGCGTTGGTTGAAGCTTATATGGATCAACACTTAGCAGGAGAAGAATTTTTGGAGTTGCCTGGAGAGCAGTTTGTGACTCAGAGAAAAGTTACGATTGGTGGTGAATCTGCTAGGCTGCCTTTGGTTAGTAAAGATGTGAAGCCCTTGCATCAAGAGCTTTTGGAGGCTGTTGAGCACGACGTCTTGACTCCAAGTGGAGCTAAGCAAAGGATTACTTATGATTCTTCACATCTGAGAAGGGAATTACAAAAGGGAAATATAATGGCTAAACTCCCAGCACAGGACGTCCAGGATCTACTTAGATCTGATTCAGATCAGACTTGGACTAAGTTGCAACAGATGGATCAGGCAGAGGAAATGGCGGGTGCCAGCACTCCAGTAGGGAGGGGAGTGCCAGGCAGAGGCATTTCTGATGGGACAGCAGGAGCAGCAGCAGCAGCAGCAGCCGGTGCTGTGGGTCCTGATCCTAACAAGAGTCTATCACAAGTGGATAAGTTGACAATGATGTTTGCAGATTTTGTTGCTTATCACACTCAATCTATTCATAATCAGAACATTGATGATGAGTTATTGAAGCAGTACAGAGAGGCAGAGGTGGAGCGTTTGATTAATAAGCTGAAGGAAAAAGAGGAGTCTGAGGACTCAATAGCCAGTGTTGATAGAAGCAATCTACCTTACTACCATGATGACCTACCTGTTAGGGCAAAGACTACACCAGTAGTCCCTAAGAGACAGAGTCAGCCTGAATTTAGAAAGTCTTTTCCTCAAGAGCCCAGGCAAAGTTCATTTGAGCAACGCAGGAGTCTAGCTCCTAGCCAGAGTAAAACGCCTCTTAAATGTTTTGAATGTGGTGGCTCTCATCTGCGACGAGATTGCCCAAGGTTGAATGTGCCAGCTAGCCAAGTTAAGGAGCCAGCTAGGAAAACACCTGTGCCAGCTCCACGCAGATCTAAAGCAGGCACACCCAAGATGGCGTATGTAAGTTCTGTGCCAGCAGGAACTCAGCAAGTGCCAGCTGCCAGTAATGCAGTTTCTGTGCCTCACCAGTCAAGCATTGTGCCTTCACAGAGTCAGGAAGGAGTTAACCTAACTGTAACCCCTTCGCAAGCCAGTGGAATGCAGGCAGCAGTAAACCAATATGTGCCTAGAGTTTTGGACTTACAAATTGCTTCAATTTCCTCAGAAATTGTAAAAGAGACTGCATCAGGAGAGAGGTTTTCTGTTATGGATCCTGATTGCATAGTACCAACTGCGCAAAGGGACTGGGCAACCCGCACATTTTCTGAGGTGGTTTTTCTTCACACACCTGGAGGTGATATGGCTTTAAGTGCTTTCCGAGACTCGGGTGCCGACATTTCTTCGATAAGCAAACGTTTTCTAGACCCCACCTTAATCTTGAACAACCTGAGGTGTCCAGTAAAAACTTATGGATCTGTAGAGACTGATCAGCGTTTCATTCCTTTAGCTTATGTCAAAATTTCGTATAAGAGCTGGTCAGGGGCAAAACATATTTTAACCCATGAGGGAAAACCTGATTTTCTTCTTGGAAATGATCTTGCTTTTTTGGATCACATGCAGAGTCAAAATGCAACTTCAATGTCGGTAGTTACGCGTTCTCAAAGTAGAGAGATGCATGATCCTGAGAGGGAGCAGGAATCCACTGAGGATAGCTCAGATGGAGACCTTACCCAACAGCAGCCTCTTGTGACCGAACCTGATAATGCAGCTACAACAGAAACTAAAATGGAGGAGGTGATACCTAAGGGATCAGAGGACTTTAGACTGAAGCAACTTAATGATCCCTCTCTAGCTTCTTTGAGGTCACAAGCAGACAGCTATGCTGAACGTCCTACGCATCAGCAAGTTAGTTTCCTGTGGGGAGAAAATGGACTTTTGTACAGAGAATATTTCCCCAAATCCAACTTGGATGCCCAACCTGTTCAACAGTTAGTCGTGCCTACTGAATATAGACTGAGAATACTAGAAATGGCTCATGACCATCCAAGTAGTGGGCACCAGGGAATACAAAAAACCCTAAAGAGGATTTCTCAACATTTTTACTGGCCTGGTATTTCAAAAACTGTAAAGGACTATGTCAGTTCTTGTGACTATTGCCAACGCACAGGCCATCAAACTGACAAGGTAAAGGCCGAAATGCAGATTATGGAAATTCCTGACCAAGTGTTCCAGTGTTTGCAAATGGATGTACTAGGACCTTTTGTTCCTACTAAATCTAAGAAGAAATACATCATTTCTTTCATCTGTTCTGCCAGTAGGTGGATCGAGGCTTACGCTATTAGCAACCTGACAGCTACTACCATAGCTAGAATCATCGTGGACTTGTGCTCGCGTATTGGAGTACCATCCAAAATAATTTGTGATCAAGCAGGAGCCTTTACAAGTGAACTTATGCGTAAGATCTGCGAGATAAGTGGAATAACCATCAGTTTTTCCACGGCCCATCATCCTCAATCTCATGGTATGGTGGAAAGAGGTCAACAAACTTTGCTTAGGATGATTAAAACTTTGACCCAAGAATATGGAAACATTTGGGATGAGCTTTTGCCTTTTGCTTTGTTTGCTTACCGTAGCTCAGCTCATTCTTCACTAGGTGGCTTTTCTCCAAGTGAGGTGGTGTTTGGAAGAAATCTACAAGGACCATTGGACTTCCTGAAATCCAATTGGGAAGGTGTGGTTAAAAGCAGTACTGTGCCAGTTGCTGATTTTGTTAGAAAACTTCAAGAGAAACTCTTGGCTGTCCAGGAGTTAGCCAGAGACAATTTGTTGGACGCTCAAGCAAGTCAGAAGTTCTTCCACGACAAGAGATCCAGACACAGGGAATTTTCTGTGGGTGATTTGGTACTTGTTCTGAACCCACTCAGACCTTCTAAGCTAGAAGTTGTCTGGGAAGGTCCAGGTGAAATTGTTCAAAAACTGGGAAATGTCAATTATCTTGTCAAAATGTTGGATTCCAATAAGAAACCTGTTCTTTACCATGTCAATAGTTTGAAACTGTACAAAGATAGATCTGCAATGGTTTTCCAATGTCATGCTGAATATTTTCATGCTGCAAATGAACCTATTGATATGTTGTCTGAATTGCAAGATGCAGGTACATGGTCTGATAATCTTGTTTTAACAGGTACCGTTGATCAGAAAGAAAGGTTGTTTCAAATTTTAGAACAATACCAAGATGTGTTTTCAGATAAACCAGGTTACACCAAATTGATCAGTCATGTGATAACTACTGAGAACAATGCCCAGCCCATACGGTCTAGCCCATATAGAGCAATTGGTAATCATGCTATCCAAATTGAACAAGAGATACAAAAGATGTTATCTTTGGGGGTGATTGAACCGTCATTCTCCCCTTGGGCTTCTCCGGTGGTTCTGGTGCCAAAACGTAACGCTTTGGGTGAAATTCTCGAGGAAGTAAGATTTTGTGTTGATTACAGAAAGTTAAACAGTGTTACTGTTCCAGATCCATACCCATTGCCTAGAATGGATGATTTAATTGAACACCTTTCAAAGGCTAAGTTTATCAGCATTCTCGATCTAAAGAATGCTTATTGGCAGCTTGATTTAGCTGAAGATTCACGAGATAAGACCGCTTTCATCACGCACGTGGGAACTTTCCGTTTCCGCAGATTGCCATTTGGTTTGAAGAATGCAGGTGCGTCATTTCAAAGGATGATAGACAAACTTTTACAAGGTTTACCTTTTGCAAGTGCTTATCTTGATGATGTTGCCATTTTCAGTTCTGATTTTGATTCTCACATGTCTCACATTGAAACTGTTTTGTCCAGACTTCAACAAGCAGGACTGACAGTCAAAGCCAGCAAGTGTCAGTGGATGCAAGGAAAAGTCATGTACTTAGGTCATTTGATTGGGCAAGGAGAAATTCAGACTTTGCAAGCTAAAGTACAATCTATTAATGATTGGCCTATTCCAAAAACTAAGAAACAGGTACGCTCGTTTTTGGGCCTAGTTGGCTACTACAGAAAATTCATTCCTGATTTCAGTCATTTGGCTTCACCTCTGACAGAGCTCACTAGGAAGAGACAGCCTGTCAAGGTAAAGTGGACACCAGAGTGTCAAGGTGCCTTTGAAGCTTTAAAAGCTAAGATTATGGATGCACCTATACTGAAATCCCCTGATTTTGACAAACCATTCATTTTACAAACTGATGCTTCTGAATTAGGACTGGGAGCTGTTTTGTTACAGCAAGGAGAAGATGGGAACCTTTACCCTATCTCATACTTCTCTAGAAAACTCTTGGATAGAGAGAGAAGTTACGCAGTACCTGAAAAAGAAGCTCTTTCTATATTTTGGTCTCTTAATTTACTTCGACCTTACCTATGGGGTCGTAAGTTTACACTCCAAACAGATCACAGAGCTTTAGTTTGGTTGCAGAAGATGAAATCTCACAACCAAAAATTGTTGAGATGGAGTCTAGCATTGCAAGATTTTGATTTTGAAGTTCAACACATTCCTGGAAAATTGAATGTAGTGGCAGATGGTCTTTCTAGAATGTACTGTGAAGATTCTTATGAACCTGAACGTTGAAACAATGTATTCAACAGTGGGCTATGTTTCAGTATTGTAATAGTTAATCTGTAGTTGGATTTTGAGATGTAATCAGTTAATTACTTTGAATTATTTTTTAGTTACTTTTACTTGATTTCTTAAAATTAGATCAGATTAACTGCTCTGAATTTTAACGATAATCAGGGGGGGCATGTGATGATTTGTGTTTTTATGTGTATTAGAATGGGATATGTAGTCCTAAGATTGTCCCAATAGCATCCATTTTGATTTAAAGTCTGTTCTGTAGTAGGAAAGTTTTATATGCTGTTTCAGAGAAGCTTCGCTCTCTGGTTATCTCGTTGCTAAGATGAGCAGAGAGCAGAGAGTTTCGTAGTCAAAATAATTCTGCCACAAAGAATGATAACAACTGAAGCTCCCTGAGAAAGTTAGGCGGGACAACAAGGCCCAGGAGGCATTCTGGGAAGAAGAAGAGTGAGGAAGAGGAAGAAAGATGGAGTTTGCCTGAGAAAGGGGCAGACACGTGCTTTTTCCATAATGGACTGGTTTTCATCTAGCATCAGCCTTTGAAGACCCAAGACACGTGAGATGGATGATTTATGCTTTTTGTTAGTTAGCATAGTTTCATTTCTTTATTTTTTTAGCTGGAGTGGAGGAGTGGTGTGTTCCGTTAGTCTTGAATGAAAATGTACCTACTGACTTAATTTACTATCAACTGAAACCTTTTCTAAAGTAATTCTTTTTAATAAAACAGTAATGATTGATTTCTATGTAGAAGCTTTGTTTCTTGAACAGACCAGCTGAATGTCTAATTGGCCACGTGGGTTTGCTACCAAACTTTCAGAGCCAAATCATTCTGAGTATATCTCATGGTTATGACTGTGTTGCTTTCTTAATAAGGAGATTGGCCTCTGAGTAAGAAAATTTAGATAGAACTTAGCTGAGTTCAATTGGCTCTGCTCAGCAGTTAGAAGTTTGTCTGGTTTTCTTACTCGTCCCGATTTCCTGCACCCCCATAAATCTCTTTGGAGACACGGGGCTGTTTACAACGGCTTCCCATTTTCTCTTCCAGAAGCCCCAAGAAGAAGAACCAAGCAACCCAGAAATTTCAATATGACTTTTTAAGATCACTTTTCCTTTTCCGGACCCCCCATTCACCCCCTTCTTTCCCCTATTAATATTAATGTTGCCATGTTTTAAACTGAAATTAGATTTTTCCTCTACTTAAGCCCAAGAGCCTTTTGCCTTTTTTCCAGGGGAGGTGTGTGGGTGAGGAAGTGGGGTGGTGGGTGAGAGGGAGCCCACAACCCCCCAGCGGGGGCCTGGGCAGGAGGCTGCCGGCTCTTGACCCCTTCGCTCCCCCAGCCTCAGCATGAGGATGGGGAGAAAAGACACACCACCCCCAGGTGAGTTCAAGGGTGAAGGGAAAGGGGATGGTAACCCCCTGGGTTTTCAAAGGGGACCCGGAAGAAAGCCAGAAAGGGCATCCGGGGGAGAATTCCCTCCAAGCAAATAGGGAGTCCAGACGGTGGGATAGGGAGCCCCAGGAGAAAAAAGCCGAGGGCGGCCTAAAGAAAAAGAGAGGGCAGCCTGGCTTGACCAAGGCCATCCTCTCGGGCCGCCCATGGGAGGCAATGCCTGTCCCTCGCTGGACACCCGGTTCCTTGGACACCCCCCTGGCATGTCTCCTTCGGTCTGTATTCCTGCGCCGAGAAGGGGGTTGGACGCTGTTACAGTCAGCTCTGATGTCACCTGTCCTTCAAGGGTTTGGAGGGAAAGTTATCATCCAGTAGTGGTCGGGAGGCGGGACATCAGGGGGAGGAGCTGCGTTGTATATATAGAAAGTGGATGGTTTAGGTGAGGAGGGAGAAGGATTTGGGTTCTGTGTGAACACGTGTGGAGAGTCTGTATAAGCTTGAGCCTTTCTTTACCTGATTACATGATATTTGTGTTTTACCAATCCATGTGTACCAATCAATAAACATTTAGTTCTTTTATTTTTAAATCCATTCCAGTCTGTGTGACTCAATTCAGGGAATGGTTGGTGGCAGACTACCGGAAGTGTAGAAGTGTGGTGACGTAGCGACCTTCCTTTGTGAGGTGGAAGGAGGTCGTTACATATAAAAGTGGTGGCAGCTTGTGGGATTACGAAGAGATCCAGTGAGGCCTTGGCTGAATCGTGCCCAGAGCAAGGGTTTTGTTAAGGGAGTGTGCGTCTGTGACTTTATCTTGTCTCTCGCAGAGTAAAGCACAGATAAACGCCCACAACTGCTTCTTCTTTTCAGCAGTGTATTTACAAAATATATACAGGATATACATACATACAGCACTTCAGTAGCTCAGTATTCAAACCAGCAGCATGACATGCAGACATCAGTATACAGGAGAAGAGAAAGACTGTACAGTGTTCATTTCTTAAATACAATTCTGGTATCAGTCTGGTCCAATCCCGTCTGAGGTGACTTCATGCACACAGGTGTGGCAATCTTCATATTGCAGAGGATTGCATCAGCCAGGGATGAAGGAATGACGTCATCTTATTCTTGTTCTGCACACACACATATTATGTTCAGGCTATATAAAAATTATATACCTTAACACTCCTCCTAATTTTTAAATTGCCTGAACCCATTACACATTCCCAATGCATCTATACACATTTCATGCTTTTGAGCACACAACGGTTTAGTCAAAATGTCTGCAATATTTTCTTCAGTCTTGCAATATTCTAATTCAATTAATTTTCCTTTTACAGCTTCCCTTACGTTATGATATTTAATATCAACATGTTTGCTCCTGTTTTTTACTCTATCTGTTTTGGCCATTTGTATACAAGTGGTATTATCTTCCATTACTTTCATTGCATTATCTGTGTTACACTTTAAGTCTTTTGTTAATTGTTTGTACCAAATTAATTCAGAGCATAAATCTGACAATGCAGCAAACTCTGCTTCAGAAGTTGAGATTGCTACAGAATTCTGCTTTCGTGATTTCCAACCAACTATATTACTTCCAAATTTTATGACAAATCCAGTCATAGATTTTCTGTCTTTTTCATCGTTGGCCCAGTCACTATCCACATAAGCTGACAGTTTTAAATTTTTTGATGGTTGCAAAGTTATATGATAATTATGTTCCCTTTAGGTATCTAAAAATCCTTTTTAATCCTTGCCAGTGTTTTTCACTAGGTTTTTCTATAAATCTACTGAGTATGTTTACTGACGCCGCTATGTCCGGGCGCGTCCAGTTCGCTAGATACATTAGACTCCCTATTACTGAGTGATATAAATCTTTGTTTTCAAAATCTTTACTTATTTCATCTTCCTTTTGAAAATCCACTGTCATGGGAGTACTCACATTCTTGCACTCTCCCATACAATATTTTTCTAACATTTGTTTTATTTTGTGTTCTTGACTTAATTCAAGTCCATGTTCTGTTTTCTTTATTTGTACACCCAGATAATTTTGTATTGGTCCTAGATTTTTAAATTTGAATTCCTTTTTTAATTGTTTTTCAAACAACTCTACTTGGCTCTGATCTTTTGCTATAAAACATAGGTCATCAACATACGCCAGAAGTATATTTAAATCATTCCCAACTTTCTTGGTATATAAACAAGGGTCTGCTAGACCGTTCTTGTATCCTAGTTTCATCAAAACTTGGTGTAAACAATCATTCCAATTTTTAGCAGATTGTTTCAAACCATAAATTGCCTTGTTTAGCCTGTACACTAGTTCTGGTTTAGTACCCTCAAAACCCGGTGCTTTTGCCATATATAACTCTTCCTTTCAGTCTGCGTTTAAGTATGCAGTTGTTATATCGTAGTGGTAAATTATATAATTTTTACTGACAGCAAAGGCAAGCGTTGTTCTCAATGTCTCAGACTTGACTGTCGGGGAAAATACCTCGTCATAATGTATAAACCTTTTCTGTGTAAAACCTTGTGCAACCAATCTTGCTTTATATCTGTAGTTTCCATCATTTTGCAATTTTCTTTTGAACACCCACTTACTACCTATTACCTTATGCTCTGCTGGTAGTTTGGTTTCAGTGAACACTTGATGTTCCTCCATGGAATTCATCTCCTCCTCCATGGCCTCTAACCACTTATTCTTCTCATAATCAGGAAGCTTCAAAACATCTTTATAGTTTCTGGGCTCAATATAAACATTACACACTGTAATACCACTCACTCCAAATCTACTGGGTGGCACACCTTTATTTGCTCTCTGGGACCTTCTGGGACCATGTGTATTTGTGTGTGTTTCTATCTGACTACTTGTGTGTGCTTCCTCCTCATCGTATCCTTCCTCATCACTAACTTCTTTTTCTTCTTCTTCTTCTTCTTCTTCTTCTTCATCATCATCTGTAGTAGCTCCTCCTTCTTCATCATCAGCACAGGACTTCACGCCTTGCTTATGTGTTCCTGTCTGTCTTAATTGACCTTTTCTTTCGTGTAGAGGGATGTATAACTGTGAGTTTGCGTGTACCTGGTCCCAGTTTTCCCCTTCATTAAAACTGGCTGACCTAGAGATTATCACACTTCTATCCCCATCAAAAAAACGGTATGCCTTTGAATTGGGTTCATACCCTACAAATGTCATTTTTCTTCTTTTATTTTTACCTTTTCTTCTGAGTTGTTTCGGGATATGCACCCAAGCCATGCATCCAAACACCCTCAAATATTTTAAACATGGTTTCTTACCATATAACAAGAAATATGGTGTGTCATCTATCGAGGAAGAATAAATTCTGTTAACCAAAAAGTTAGAGGTTAGTATCGCTTCACTCCACAGACCGTGACGCAACCCAGAGTCTGCCAACAATGCATTTTTCATCTCTTGTAACACTCTGTTGCGTCTCTCAGCAACACCATTCTGAAATGGGCTATATGGGCTCGTTTTTCTATGTCTGATTCCCAGACTTTCTAACCATCTTTGAAACCTAGTGTTTGTAAACTCCGTACCTCGATCCGTTTGCAACTGCGCCACCTTGTGGCCAAATCTCCTCTCTACTGAAAATAACCATTTTTTAAATGTTTCAAACACTTCTGTTTTAGATTTTAGTGTATAACAATAAGAAAACCTTGTAAAATCATCCACTAGAACCATTGCATATTTCGCTCCTCCTAATGATGGAGGAAATGGTCCCATTAAATCTGCATGAACTAATTCAAATGGCCTGGTTGTGACTCTGTCACTTTTCCTCCCTTTTGGGGCCACATTTGTCTTGCTTCTTTTACAGACATTACAGTCCAAGTAATTTTTGCATTCCTTTATGTTTATATCCCTGGCAAAATGTTCCATTTTCTGTAATGATCTGAAATTTACATGACTCAGCCTCCTATGCAATAAATGTATACAGTTATCATGTTGTGGTTTGTTTGTATGTATCATATGTGCACTTTCATGTGTCTGGCTCTTTAACATGTACAAATTATTTTCTTGCTTCACTTTTGCAACTATTTTACCATTTTTCTTAATTATACACTCCTGTTTCTCAAAAGTGACAGTGAACCCTTGCTCAGCCAACGCTGATACACTTATTATATTAAACGACAATTCAGGAGCGTAAAATACCCCACTTATCTCAGTATTCAACGAAGGAATGTAAACAGTTCCTTGTCCTTCGCCATCTCTTGTGAATTCGCCATCATCACACTTCTGAGGCTGGTTTCATCTAAAAGACAAAACAGATCTCTATTATTAGTCAAGTGCCCTACAGCCCCTGAGTCAATCAGCCACTCCACAGCTTTTGTTTTGCTGTGAACCTTGTCCCTCGTTCCTCTGGTAACCAAGGAGACCGGCCTCATGCCGTTTCTTTGTTGAAAACGTTTGGAGACCTTCTTTTTGCCATCTCTGTTGCTTGGAGGACTTCCGCTTTTGTCACAGTTCCATTGCAGGTGATTGGTGGATCCGCAGAGGAAACAGGCTTTCGTCATCATCACTCTTCCTCTTTGTTCTCCGTCCGCCCACCTCCTGGGCATGCTGCCATCAGAGTATCTCTGTCTCTCGTGGTCAGCACGCACGTGGCTGGCCTTTTTGTTCAGCATTCTCTGTTTTAAATGCTGTTCCTCCTGCAGAATTCTGTTTGTCACATATTCTTCTGAAAGCTCTGTTTCCGGCATGCTTTCCAAACTTGTTACCAGCATGGAGTAATCGTCATTCAGAGAACTTAGCAAAATATACACGCGCTGTTCCTGAGGGAAGACAACATTCATTAATTGCAGTTGATTAAACATGTCCTTCATATTTTTTAAGTGTTCCGAAGCACACTCATCCAGTTTCATCCTGCATTGGACCAACCACCTGGAAAGAGAAATCTTTGTGCCTGTCGTCTCCCTCTGATAAATGCCTTTTAGTTTATCCCAAACTGCTTTTGCTGTTGTCAGTCCTTGAATGTGGGTCAGAAGCGAATCTTCAATGGCCAAAATGATCGTGGCTAGAGCTCTCTCATGCTCTGCCTCTTCCTCCTCACTGGGCTGCGCTGGGGGGGCTCTAACATAGCGCCACAGAGACTCCTTTCTCAACAACATCTCAGCTTTGATTGCCCACGTTCTATAATTATTTTCATTCAGTCTATTTATGGCCAGGCCACCTATATTTCCTCCCGTGCTGTATGCCATCCTTGCAGCTCTCTGTATCCTTCCCTTCCCCGGGTTTACAGACGAACTGGTTTCTGACTCACTAACACTGCTGCTTAGGCTCTCCTCCTCTTTCATTTACTCACCACCTCCCGTTTGCAGCGCAGCGGAAGCGTGCTGGGCGCATAACCTCTGTTAAGGAAGTGTGCGTCTGTGACTTTATCTTGTCTCTCGCAGAGTAAAGCGCAGATAAACGCACACAACAGCTTCTTCTTTTCAGCAGTGTATTTACAAAATATATACAGGATATACATACATACAGCACTTCAGTAGCTCAGTATTCAAACCAGCAGCATGACATGCAGACATCAGTATACAGGAGAAGAGAAAGATTGTACAGTGTTCATTTCTTAAATACAATTCTGGTATCAGTCTGGTCCAATCCCGTCTGAGGTGACTTCATGCACACAGGTGTGGCAATCTTCATATTGCAGAGGATTGCATCAGCCAGGGATGAAGGAATGACGTCATCTTATTCTTGTTCTGCACACACACATATTATGTTCAGGCTATATAAAAATTATATACCTTAACAGGTTTTTAGTCAGGGAAATCTGAGCCAAAGTGTGGGTAACCTTCTAGGATCTGGCTCACGGGGAGCAGGTCTAGTAGAGGGGCGCTGAAACTTCAGATTGGGACTAGACAGGGAAGCTCTGAGGTAACCTTTTGGTGGAAAAAGTGCCCAGTAGGCAGAGGCTGTAGTGGGGCTGGTCTGTCCTGAGTTTAGTGAAGCTCTGAAGAGATAAGGCTGAAGCCAAAAAGACAGCTACACTGAGGGAACGTCCCATTTGTGAACAGCAGAGCCGGAGGAAAGGCAGAGCTGTGTGAAATTAAGATTGGTACCACAGGCAGAGCAAATTGATTTCACTCTGTTTACTGAGAGGCCTAGCGAAAGGGGCAGAAGCCTGCCTGGTTACTGTTTCTAGCTGGGGGGTGCTAGAAGGACAGCAACAGTGTACAGTACAGACTCTATGTAAAGGAAAAAAAGAGTGGTGTGCATTTATTCTGAGGCTTGGAAATTGGGAAAAAGCCTTGTGGGGTTAGAATATGCCACTAACACGCAGTCAGATGTCAGAAATGGGGGAACTGAGGGACCCACTGGTGGATGAGGGGGCTGAAGAAGGATTGGGCTCAGTGCAGGGAGAAAATATTGGGGAACAGACATCAGAACTCAGGAAAATGCACTTAGCCCAACAATATGAATTGAGAGTGAGGGAAATAGAGGCACAGAGGGAGAGAATGAGAATGGAAATGGAGGAAAGAGAAAGAGAGAAACAAAGACAATTTGAATTGGAGAGAGAAAGAATAAATATAGAGAAAGAACGGATGGCATTTGAACTGAGGAAGTTGGAAGTAATGAATGAAAATAATAACAATAATGTTAATCCAAGTGATGAGGGCAAATTGTCAAAAGCTGACCTGAAGAAATTCCCAGTTTACAGGAAGGGAGATTGCCCTGAAGTTTTCTTTTCTCTTCTGGAAAGAACGTTTATAGATTTCTCAGGGAGTCAGAAAAGATGACCATTGTGAGGTCTTTAATTAGTGGAAGCCTGGCTGAGGTCTATGCCAAGATGCCAGTAGAGATGTTAAAAGATTTTTCAGAGTTTAAGAAACTGGTGTTTGCCCGGCATGGTATCAACGCTGAACAGTTGCGTCAAAAGTTCAGATCACTTACCAAACGGCCAGACCAAACTTTCACACAGTTAGGATCTGATCTGGTGAGGTTTTTGGAAAAATGGCTGTCTCAGGAGGGGATAGAGACATTCCAGCAATTGAAGGATGTTATAGCATTGGAACAATTCTATTCTATCCTACATGGGGAATTAAAATTCCAGGTTAAAGAAAAGAAGCCGAAAACTCTGAAAGAGGCCACGGAAATCGCTGATTTTATATCTCAGATCAGAAAACCACTATATTCTGAGGGAAAAACTGTGAGGAAGACAGGGGAGACTTATAATAGGTTCTCTCAGGGACAAGTAAAGAGTCAGCAGGGAGGAGGTAGCCATGTTGAAGGGAAGCCCTCGGACCATAAACAACAGAGACCTCAGATTCTGGAGGGAAAACCAAAGATAGATGAGAAATACTCAGGAAACAACAGAAAATGTTACTTTTGCCAAGAAAAAGGCCACTTGATCTCCAACTGTGAGAAACTAAAACACAGAAAGGAAAATTTGCCTCAAAATTTGAGCGGGAACAAGCCAAAAGCTGTTTATTGTGTACAGCAGGAGCAAAATTCTTCTCCACTGGGAGAGACTGTTGCCATAGCGACCCCGGCACGACTTGATACAGCAGCTGAGGGGGATGCGGAGTGTATTCCTCTGGCTGATATAAAGTACTGTCTTTTAGTTAGGACGAATTTCCAACTTTTTGAGACTGCTGGAGTTAAAATAGGGATATTTGACCATGATTATTTGGCCCTAAGGGACACCTGTTCCCAGGTGACTCTTTGTCACCCTGATATTATTAATAAGGAGCATATTATCCCACATGAGAGCCTAAAAGTTAAAGGGATAGAAGGACAAGTAATTTCTCTGCCAGTGGCTGAAGTATTCGTGCGTTATCAAGGCTGGAGGGGCAATTGGCGGATTGGAATTTCATCGGAGTTGCCAGCAGCCGTGCTTGTGGGAATTGACTTGGATGAACATGTCAAGAGGGTGTTAATGCTTACACGTTCACAAGACCCAACAGGGACAGTTCAGGAAGTTACTGAGGAACAGGAGGTGAAAGTAGATGAGGGTAGACACGAAGATGAAGCAGTTAAAATGGTATAACCCAAAGACAGCACATTTTCACAAGAGCAAAAGGAAGATGGCACGCTTAAAAATTGCTTTGGTAAGGTGACAGAAACCCAGTTAACACCAGAAACGCCAGAGAGATTTCACATCAAACAGAGAATATTATACAGGGAGACACTAATGAATATCTCAAAAGGGGGAGATGGGATTAGAAGTCAGATAGCAGTGCCGGTTAAATATCGCCAGATGATATTAGAAAGGGGACACTCTGACATATTTGCTGCACACTTGGGAGTAAATAAAACTAAGCACAGGATCACACAAAATTTTTACTGGCCTGAGATGGGGAAGCAGATTAAGGAGTTCTGCAGACAATGCGATCTTTGTCAAAGGCAGGGGAATAACCGTGACAGAACCAAAGCTAAGTTATGCCCATTACCCGTGATATCATCGCCATTTAAATGCATAGGGGTGGACATTGTGGGGCCATTGCCTAAGGCCACAAAGAGAGGGAACAGATTCATCCTTACCATTGTGGACCATGCCACGAGGTACCCAGAAGCCATTCCCCTAAGTAACATAGAAACTAACACAGTGGCTGATGCCTTGGTAGGGTACATGTCTAGGATGGGATTCGCTTCGGAAATAATAACAGATTTGGGAACATCTTTTACTTCTAAGCTCATGAAACGATTATGGCAAATTTGTGGAATCAAACACAAAGAAACCACCGCGTATCATCCTGAGAGTAATGGGTTAACGGAAAAGTTTAATGGGACCCTAATGAGAATGATCAGGGCTTACCTGGCAGAAAACCCAAACAACTGGGATCAGAAATTGTAGTCATTGTTGTTCGCGTATAGATCAGTGCCACAAGCCAGAACAGGGTTCAGTCCTTTTGAAATTTTGTTTGGAAGGAAAGTGAAGGGACCACTGGAGCTGATTAAACAGAATTGGGAACAGATCATAGAGGATGATCCCCAAGATGTAGTTACCTACATAGACATGCTAATGAATGATCTGAAGAGAAATTTAGAGTTAGCGTCAGAAAATTTGCAAGCACAAAAAGCTAGACAGAAAGCCTGGTACGATAAAAAGGCACGAGAAAGGCACTTTGGACCGGGAGATGAGGTGTTGTGGTTAAAACCCTTCAAAGGGAACAAGTTACAGTTAAATTGGGCAGGACCATACAGGGTCATCTCAAAAATGAATGACCTGAATTACATTATCGAGGATGAGGAACACCAAGTCAGGAAAGTAGTGCATGTTAACGCTCTGAAACCTTACTTCAGGGGGGAACAGAGAGTCTTATTTGCCATGAAAGCAGCTGATAGTGAGGAAGCTGACTTGCCTTTCTGGGAGGGTAGAGGTGAAGTGAAATACAACCCAGAGGAGGTGAAGATCAGTCCGGCACTCACCCAAGATCAGCAGCAAGAACTGAAATTGCTGATCAATAAATATTATAAGGTCTTTTCAAATAAGCCTGGGATAGCTAAGGGAGTGATGCATAGGATCCATACAGGGAATGCACCCCCGCAGGCAGTATCCCCATACAGAGTTACAGGACCCTATAAGGACAAGGTGCGTAAGGAGTTGGATGAGATGCTCAGGGAGAATATCATAGTTCCATCTTCTAGCCCTTGGTCCTCTCCTATAGTACTTGTGGATAAACCAGATGGGAGTGTCAGGTTTTGCGTTGACTACAGGAAGTTAAACTTAGTGACCACACCTGATGCCTACCCCATGCCCAGATTAGACAACCTGATTGAGACCATAGGGGGTTGTCGGTACATATCATCATTAGATCTGGTAAAGGGATTTTGGCAGGTGAGGATTGATCCAAGAGATCAAGAGAAGACCGCTTTTTGCAGCCCTTTCGGTTTGTTTGAATTTCGTGTCCTCAGTTTCGGCCTCAGGAATTCACCAGCTACCTTCCAAAGGCTGATGGGCCGTACTTTAGAAGGTCTCAGTGACTTCACCGTAGCCTACATCGATGATATAGGGGTCTTCAGTAACACCTGGGAAGATCACCTGAACCACCTAGAAGTAGTGCTGCAGAGGTTAAGTGCAGTAGGGCTAACAGTGAAAGCAAGCAAGTGTCAGTTGGGTAGCCCAGAGATCAAATATTTGGGTCATATGGTAGGGGGAGGAGTGATCAAACCCCTAGAAGCCAAAATAGAGGCAATACGTGATTGGCCTAGACCCAATACCAAGAAGAAAGTCAGATCATTTCTTGGTCTGGTAGGCTACTATAGAAAATTTATCCCTAGGTTCAGCGAGATGGCAGCGCCGCTAACCGAGCTGACGAGGAAGAAGACCGATGACCACGTCCCGTGGACCAGCGACTGTGAGGAGGCGTTCCAGAAGTTGAAGGAGGCGCTAATCCACCACCCAGTGCTGCGTGCTCCAGACTTCGACCGGGAGTTCATCGTGTACACAGATGTGTCCAACACCGGGGTAGGAGGGAAAGTTATCATCCAATAGTGGTCGGGAGGCGGGACATCAGGGGGAGGAGCTGCGTTGTATATATAGAAAGTGGATGGTTTAGGTGAGGAGGGAGAAGGATTTGGGTTCTGTGTGAACACGTGTGGAGAGTCTGTATAAGCTTGAGCCTTTCTTTACCTGATTACATGATATTTGTGTTTTACCAATCCATGTGTACCAATCAATAAACATTTAGTTCTTTTATTTTTAAATCCATTCCAGTCTGTGTGACTCAATTCAGGGAATGGTTGGTGGCAGACTACCGGAAGTGTAGAAGTGTGGTGACGTAGCGACCTTCCTTTGTGAGGTGGAAGGAGGTCGTTACATATAAGATGGCCTCTGAGGCTCTTTCAAACTTTACGATTCCATCCTTTTATAGGTATCACCTCCAGGGGGTGGCCAGGTGGTGGTGGGGTCTGCCTGGTCGCAGGTGAGGGTGCCCAGCTTCCCCCTCCCGTCAACACTCTCCCTCTCTCCCCCCTCCCAGGGCCCAGCTGAAGCACCCCTGCACCGGGAGATCAGTGAAAGCGAGGTCCTTCCTGTGCCCAGGTGCTGGTGGTGGGCAGATGGTCTGACCAGAGAGCAGGTGAGGCTCTTCGGTGGTCCAATTCAGCCAAGGATTGGTGTCCGTCACAGCACAGAAGCAGGAAAGAAGATACCAGGTGGAAGAAAGCAGAGGCCAATCGAGGAGCATCCCCCATGAAATATGGCAAGAGGAATTGCAAAATTGGTGAGCCTGAGACAAATCTGCAGAGGGGAGCAAGACGTACCCGTTCCCCCGTCTGGAAGGAGTTGCAGCTGGAAGAGGGAGTGCAAAATTGGGACTTGTTTCCAGACCAGAAGAGGGGAAGCCGGTTGGCTCAAGCCAAGTCTGTAGCCGATGGACAAAAGTGTCCACATGGGAAAGGAAGCATTCCCTCCTGCATGGCAACAGATGGGATTGGCCCAGGAGATCAGACTCTGACCCCTGCTTGCCCAGAAGGGAGTTCTCTGCCTATAAGAGGGATGGCCAGGAAAGAGAGTGTGGGCTTTGATCGGCGCTGCAATGTTGCTCCCATTGCTCTGACCGAGAGACGGATCAACTATCTGGGAAGAGTGTTTTCTGTGGGAGGGAGTGTGGACAGAAGGGAAGGGGCCTCTGGGTGCCTTTGTTGTTTGCTGTCTTCTGAAGGAAAGCAATAAATGTCACATGAAGAGTGCTTTAATCCCAAACGTTTTGTGTCTCATCTTCTTGCCAGTCGTCTGGCTGGGCTCTCTCTCTATCTCTCTATCTCTTTCCTCTCCTGGTCCTTCTCCTCAGGATACAAAAGAAGAGAAATCACACACACCCGTTATGACAGTGAATCCAAAAGGGTTAAGTTGTAAGTAACGGATCAAGAAGTCCCTTTGCACAACCCAAAATGATGTCCCATAGATGCCACTGGAGCTCTAGTGGTGAGCCTTCAGCCTCTGGGCCGAATCTGGCCCTCCAGGACTCCCTTGGAGAACCCTGCCTCCTTCCACAAGATATCCTCACCTCCCAGTTTCCATCAGAGCTTTTTGCCCAGTGGTGTCGTGGTGCTGGCACTCACAGGTTCAAAGCCCTGGAGCAGCAGCAGGGACCCTGCCATCATCTGCCACCTCCCTCCGGTTTTCCTCTTCTCTATGAGCTGAGCTGCAAACCTCAGTGCAGCTGAGAGAGGAAGGGATTTCCCCCCCAAAAAACAGTTTATCTCTGCAAGCTACTATCTCTGGCAAAGCATTGACATGTGCAATCAAGAGCCATTAGCTTTACAAAATGCAGACCAATCCAATGTGGAATGATATCATAGGGAGCATCAGGATAATCTGGGCCACATGCCACCAGAAAGGGGCTTTTATAAAAGGGTGGCGAGTGGGGGGGGAGAGAAGAAGAAGAGAGAAACAAATGTTTAAGAGGTCTGGGACCCTTTGTTGATCACACGTGGGCTGGTGGCTGCTTTGGCCATAAAAGGGGATGGATTCCGATTCTCAGAATAATGTCCCAGGGAGAATTCTGAAAGTTTCAGTCCCAGGAACAAAACAAACCAAACCTATCCCCCCCCCATCAAAAATAACCCCAAACCCATCATATCATTCTGGGGTTTGTAGTACTTCTGCCTCAAAAAATAAATAAATAGATAAATAAAAAGCGGTAATCTATCTCTGTGATTTCCTTCAAGAGATATTTAGCCTTCCCTCTCTGTGTGATTCCTCCAGATATATTCTCTGAGTATTCTTTTCTTTTGCCCCAATGTCACATGAATGGGAATCGGGGTCTGTTTGGAACACCTTTCCTTGGAGCGTGCAGGTCAATCGGGTCCCTGGAGACTATGGGGTGTGTGTGTTTTCTGCTCACCCTTCGCTTCTACCCGGCTGTTTCCTGGGGCCCGATGGTCTCTTGGTTCCTTCCTGCCCTATTTCTCTCTCCTGTGCGCCTTCTTCCTCCACAAAGGGCCCTTTTCCCCCAGAGGGAGATGGCCCGAGCCCTTGCTACCTGAGGGCTCTCTCTCTCTCTCTCTCTCTCTCTCTCTCCACACTTGCATCCATGCCATCCAGATTTTGGTTTAACCAGGTTAGAAACGTTCTTCAAAGCTAAATTAAATTATTTGGAATCTGGAAGACAAACCACCTTCTTTGTTTTTCTCTCAAATGCTATATTTTTGACCTTTTCTTCTGAAATACTAAAGTCTGTGGTTAATAAACTTTTTCTAAAGTTATTGCAAATCAACTCCCTGTTTTTTGACTCTGTACTTAGTTTAGCTCGTGGAGGATAATGGGTCAGAACACAGGATGATCTCTAAAAATTTTCAGCTCTTTCCCTCCCATGGATGGCAATGAATTGGCACCCTGTTGAGGAACCAGAGAAAACCCCAGGATCCTGACCCTGGGAGAGGTTGGGGAGAGCGGGAGAAACCCCCTCCTGAACGAAGGCTTTCCCCCCAGGTCTCCTGGTGAGCCTCCCTCCCGAGGGGCTCGGCGGCTGCCACCCAGGCCAGGGCCTGAGCCTGCAAACAAGGGTCAGGCTGGCCCCGATCCTGCAGCTGCCAGGGCGGTAGGGGCCAGATCCTGACAGCCAGTGATTCTATCGACCGATGACCATGTTCAAGCTTCCCACAGGAAGCTTGATCAAAATAGAATGGCTTAAGATCAAAATAGAATGGCTTAACTGGAAAGTCCCTCCAGTATACCCAACTGAAGAGAAAGGGAACTTCAAAAAGTCAAGAGGCACAAAAGACCAGCGGCTTCTTGATAAAAGGATCCTGAAGAACGCAACAAGAAAAAAAAAACACATTTTAACATGGCCGTGGAGCTCAGCCTGTGCCTCCATTACTGACTTTTTACTTATTTGAGGTGGCATAAAAACAATACAATTTCTTATTAACCTGGACTGGTTCTTTTCCCTCACAAAAGCCAGAAGTACAAGCTTTTCTCTCTCTTTTCAGTGGCTTTCCTTCTAACTCAGTAGCGCTTCTCCAATCAACTCTCCTCAGCGACTTCCAACCTCACAACAACCCGGTTCACAGTATTTTTCCCTTCTCTGAGCCATTTCTGTCTCCAGACTTTTGCTTAGCTTTTGCTTAGCTTTTCTGATCCCGTCAGATCTATTTTGACCTAGGCTTCCACTCTATCTGCCATTGCCCTTTACCCTCAGAGCTCCGGATTTTGAACTAGCCACTAGGGCTTGTAAATCCTGAGGTAAAAAAAAAAATTCTCCTCAGTAGGCATTTCCCTTCTCTTCGGATTCCCCAGATCTGGGTCCAGAAGCCCCAAAACTAAGTCTTCACCAAGACTCAAATGGGGAACCACTTCTTACCACAGATCCTAACCCCTACCAGTGACCGTTTCCCCGAAATTAAGACCTAACCTGAAAATAAGCACTAGTAGGATTTTTCAGGAGGCTTGTCATAGAAACCCTACCCCAAAAATAAGCCCCACTTAAGTGAAACCCCCTCTCCACCATTGTTTCCCCAAAAATAAGACCTAACCTGAAAATAAACCCTAGCGGAGGAGGAGAAAGAGGAAGAGGAAAAGGGGGAAGCTGCTCCGAGGGCTGACGGGCACCTCCCGGAGAAGTCTCCCGAGCGCCATGAAAAAGAGGAGGAAGTGCCTGAGGGCACAGCTGTGTCTCCTCTCCCACCTCCTTCCTCAGCGTCTGAGAGGGGAGACCCCATGGACCACCCCCAGCCCGACGACAAGGAGACGGGAGAGGTGACGGCGGCAACAGCAGTCTGCGAAGCCAGAAACGAAGCACCCTCGGAGGACAGCCACCGGGCCATGGACGACCACAAGGGGGCACAGACTCAGTTCTAGGACAGACCCCCTTCCCAAGAAGACCGCCCCTTTGCCCGAAGAGCAGATTGGAAGAGGGGACCCTATGGGATATGGGGTGGGGGAGGCCAGGCGAGACGCAGAGGAGTGCCTCGGCTGGCCCAGGAGCGTGGCCATCACCAGGAGGGCCGTAGCTTTCTCTCTTGGAGGTGGGGAGGCAGAAGCCTAGAAATAATATTTCCTGCTGCGAGGGTCTTCTTCCGGCGGGGTCTCGGGAGCCGGACGACCCTTCCAAGCTTCCATAGCCCCCGACTAGGTTGCTTCCCTGCTCCCCTTCTTGGCACTTTGCTTCATTCTCTCTGCCTTTCACGGTGGCATCGGTTGGGTCACTTGTGTCTCTGCATCTGGGTTCCCCTTCCCACCCCTTTCGACTGAAAAAGATATTTAACCTTGGATACCCAGAGACACGGGTCTTCCCCTGTCTTTATGCCAAGCTGGCCTTGTCTCCTAAGCTAGTTGTGGCTTGAATCCACACCTGCGGATGCCTCCTTTCTTCTCTCTCTGCCTGACTGAGCCTGCCTGGTTTTTAACCCCCCCCCCTTTCCCCCTATGCCATGGCTCCTTTTCTCCTGCCCCAACGTTAACTATTACAGGTAGGTCATTGGTTCTCAGCCTTTGAACCCCAGACATTCTTGGACTACAACTCCCAGAAGCCTCCACCTCTAACTGTGCTTGCCAAGATTTCTGGGAGTTGTAGTCCAAGAACCTCCAGGGACCCAAGGTTGGGAAGCACCCGGGTGGGTGACTCTCTTTTCTCCTTGGTCTCGGCCTGCCCTTCCCAGGGCCAACGGGAAGTGACTTGATCTGAAATTCCCAAGTTGATGCTTCGGGAAACGTGACGGAAAAGCATTCTTTTCCTGCCCTTTCCAAAAGGCTGGAGTTCTAGGAGCTTCTACGGAGAGATCTAGCCGTCTTGGCTTAAACGTCAAGGCAGAAAAGATGCATGTGGTCGGTGTTCCTGTGAAGAACCATTTTCAAGCAGGGAGCTATGAATGCACCAGGATGAAGGCAAAGCTACTAGACGTGTTTTCTCCTTTGACTGTTTTTTTGGGGGGGCGGGTGTTGAAGGCTGGCCATTCTGGGGTTAACAAATAAGCATTTTATTATTATTGTATCTCACTTCATGCACCGCTTTTATTCCCATTGCTTCTTCCACAACGCAGCAATTGTATTTAGTTTCAATACAACTTAATTATTGTAACGTCTTGCACATGAATACTTGTGTAACTTTATGTATCTGAATGTATCTGTATCCGAATGGGTCTGTATTAGAAACTGCTTTTACTGTAGACTGACCCTGACTTAGATCTCTTCTGACTCTTGCCACAATCACACCAGGGTGCTAACTTTACAGACACATCCTTGCATATCAAAACACATAGTGCTTTACAGACACATCCTTGCATATCAAAACACATAGTGCTTTACAAACACACCCTTGTATATCAAAACACATAGTGCCTCAATGGCCTTCCATCTGTTGGCTGAGAGATATCGCCCCAAGGAACAGAACATAATACTTTCACTTCCCAAAACAACAGGCCTGCTCAGAGGGCAATTAAGGAGATAATTGGCACCCTTGGTATGCGTAGGGAGGAAGCTAAGGCACTTCCATCTTGACACCAAGGGAAAAGCTGTTACTTGAAGGCCACCATATACAGTGCAACAATAAACAAAACGACATAGATAACGAATATCTGGGTACTGTCAATTCAGACACATAGTCGCCATTTGAGTAATTCATAACCTTAAGGCCAAGGGGGCATGCGTATCATATGCACATTCAGGTATAGCCAATAAGTCAGACCCACAGAACATTTAGGGCCAATGGGCATAGAGATCCAAAGTTTCGGGTTCAGGATACCAATCAGAATCTAACTGTTTATGGCCCTTTGTGTGTATCCCTATAAAACATCTATGACCCCGTGCTTCGGGGCTCTTCTCTGCTTTTAAGAGATTGGGCCCTAGCTGTGTAATTTAATAAATAATTGGCATTCTATACAGCTGGTCGTCTCGTGTCTTAGTCTGCTGCCTCTGCCGGAGAATTGCCTCGATTTTCGGGGTTAACATTTGGTGCCGTGACTCGGATACTCCGGTGAATTAACTACTCCTCAATGTGAGGCACAGACACTGGGTCCCGGACCTTTGACGCCCGCCACTCGCCCTCCACGGTGAGCTCCCAGAAAAGGTGCTCTTCGTGAACCATAAGATACGGGAGACTCCTGAAAGACGGTAATCCCATGAGGCCTGGGAAAGCGCGTTTGATAGCCACCCTTCACTGCCAAGACGCCCCACCTGCTTGCCGAGGCTCCGGCCCGTGACGCTTGAAAGGTGAACGCAAGTGGGCAGTGAACAGGGCTTGCGAGTGATACGAACGGAGGAACGTGTGACAGCTCATCGAGGCTTGAGAGTGGACAGTGATTGCCCCAGGCGCTCTAGAAGGGAGACCCGGCCGGGCAATAAGATTCTTGCTAGACACGAGTCACCAATATGGGTGGTTCCTGTGCTGGTAAGGCACAGCAAACTCGGGGGACGCCCCTACGCTGTGTACTAAATAATTGGAGGGGACTCGTGGGAAGAAGGTCCGGGCTCAAAAAGAGATGCATTATAAAATTGTGCACCGAAGTATGGCCATCACAATTGCCCATGAGCCCGCCCTGGCCAGAAACTGGGAGTTTTTCTCCAGAAGCCCTTAAGGCCCTGACCAAGTGGGCTGAGGAGGAATTGCAAAAAGGAGAAAAGGATAATGTCCAATACGCCTCCTGTTTCTTGAACATTGCGACAAACCCAAATGCATTTGAGGGAGCGGTGGGATTGGTCCCATCCACTGACCCAAAAGACCCCTACGGGTCTGACACTTATGTTGCCCCTCCTCCTTCTCCAGAGTTGCCCTTGCCACCTCCCCCGGAGGAATTTTTGTTTGAACGAGACGAACGGTACAAGGCACTTTTGGCTGAAGTCCGAGAGATCAAGACCGGCCAAAACGCAACAGGTCAGTCGGCGCCGAAGAAGGTGTTTCAAGACGACGGTGGTGAGTATATTCCGCCTCCGGTGTATCCCTCTGCCCCTCCCCTCCCGGATGACGGTCAGGCCGGTCGGCCTGCCGCCTGGGGTGTTGCCACGAGGCAACCCTCAGGTGACATTCCAATCCAAGAGCCTGAACATCCCCAAGTTCCAAGCTCGGCCCACGCGCCTGAACCCACCAGTCAAGGGACACCTGAACAACCCTCGGGATCAGGCGCACCTTCCCAAATCCTTTTGGCTCCCCCAGGAACCCCCTCTGGGGGGAGTATTCTTGGTTCCCCCGGCCCCACTACAGACACAGCAGGGAGTTCCCCAGGTACAAGTGGTCATTAACTAACAACCTACGCCGATACGTGACTTTACCCACACGCCTCCTCACAAGTCCCCTCCCCTCTGTCCGGATTCAAGTGGGGCAGAGGGGGGAGATGAGGAAGATCCAGAATTAGTACAACCCGGCGTTCTTAGACGTCGGAAGGGGCCACGGCAACCCGATCCTCTCAGCTCCCCAGCCCTTACCAGGGCAAAGGCGGGGCAAGCTGACAGCAGTATGAACCAACCAGATGGAATTTTTCCCCTTAGAGAACAAATAGTAGTACAGCCTGATGGGGCGGTACAGCGGGCATATGTATACGTCCCATTCTCCACTTCTGATCTTTTCAATTGGAAGACCAATTATCCCAAGTATTCTGAGGACCCTGAAAGGCTCACGGAATTGATTCGAGGCATTATGCTGTCTCATAACCCTACTTGGGGAGACACTACCCTCCTTCTGAATATGCTTTTAACGGAGGCTGAACGTAAATTAGTTTGGGATGCGGCGCGTAAATACGCCACAGACCGATGGAAGGATGATGCAAATCAGGCATACCTGGCCCCCACGGCCCTAGTGCCGGACACTCGCCCGGCGTGGGACCACGGGCAAACAGAAATAGAAATGAGAAGCCTGCAGCGATTCCGTGAGTGCATTTTAGAAGGCCTCAAAAAGGGGTTTCCGAAACAGATAGCCAATCACAAAGTACATGAAATGTTTCAAAGAAAGGATGAAAACCCGGCCGACTACTTGGACAGGCTGGTAAAAGCCTTCCGTCAGTACACTGACTTAGACCCGGAAGGGGAAAACTCTAGGGCCTTTGTAAACTCTGTCTACATTAACAATGCGGCAGAAGACATCAAAAGAAAGCTCAATAAAGTAGATGGGGCTCTCTCCGTCCCCATCCAACAACTAGTGGAGGTGGCCTTCAAAGTCTTTAACAACCGAGCTCAGGAAGAGGCCAAGGAAGCTAAGGAAACCCAAAAGATGTTGGTCGCAATGGCACAAGGGGGCATGGCTCCCAGACGGGGTTCAGGATACTGGCCGCCGCGCCGCGGGATGCCTGGCCGCGGCCGTGGCCGAGGTGCTCAGCGGTTCTCAAACTATCAGAATAACCCGACCAGCCAACCCAACCCCCACCAGGTAGACAGTGGCTGCAGGATCTGTGGGGATCAAAACCACTGGGCCCGATCTTGCCCGCAGAACGTGTACAACCAACCATCCACGGGTTGTCGTATCTGCAGTGACCCAAACCACTGGGCCGACAGCTGCCCTTACCGGGCCCCTCCGCGGGCACCAGTATTTCAGGGGCAACCCCAATCCAACCCCAATCACCCCACCTATGCCACTCAGGGATCGGGGGCAGTGTACGCCCTAGAGACAGAGGCAGGACAATGACGGGGTCCCGGGGTATTCCGACTCCCGCCCGGGGACCCCATGGTGGACCTACAGGTGGGAAACCAGACTATTCCCTTCCTTGTTGATACTGGAGCTACCCATTCTGTAATCACTGTGCGCCCCCCCGGTATGCAGCCTCAGCCGGGAGGTCCGTCCCGCAATGTGATTGACGCTTCCGGAGGAGTTACGAAGGTCCCCTTTCTCCCAAAAGTGAAAGTCAAAGTGGGAAGTAAGAACTTGGATCATGAATTCTTGTTCATTGAAAAATGTCCGGCTAGCTTGTTGGGAAGAGACCTATTAATGAAGTTAGGGGCTAAGTTGGAATTCTCTCCGGAAGGTTGTCACCTTGCACTGGGCACTACTGAAGCGGCTGCATTCCTTTTAACTTTGAAAAATCCAAAGTCAGATTTGACTACACCTGACTCTCTCTTGAGTCAAGCAATCTCTCAAGTAGTTCCTTGGGTATGGGCGGATGGCACCCCCGGTCGGGCAAAAAGGGCGGAACCAGTTGTGGTGGAACTTAAACCCGGCTACCAGGCGGTTCGCGTTCGCCAATATCCCCTCAAACAAGACACAAAAATTGGCTTACAAAAGGTTGTAAAATCACTGTTTGAGGCTGGACTCATTGCCCCGTGCCAATCTGAATACAACACTCCCATCATGGGGGTACCCAAGAAAGATGGGAAGTATAGACTGGTTCAGGATCTCCGGGCCGTGAATGAAGTCACCCGGGACATCACCCCGGTGGTCCCCAACCCCTACACGTTAGTAACCCTGATCCTGGGAACACATGCCTTTTTCTCATGTCTTGATCTCAAGGATGCTTTCTTTACAATTCCCTTACACCCCAGCTCATACCCAATTTTCGCCTTCACTTGGGAGGACCCCCCGGGTACCCCAGGAATCCCCTCTGGTCAGTACTCATGGCGGGTGCTCCCGCAAGGGTACAAGAACGCTCCCACATTGTTTGGGGAGGCCCTGTGCAAAATCTTAAGGTTCTGGGTCCCCAAAATCCCCTGTCGCGTGATCCAATACGTTGATGATCTCCTGGTATCCGCGATCAGCCAGAATGAGTGTCTCGGAGCCACGATCGATCTCCTCAACTTTTTGGGGTACAAAGGTTTCAAGGTGTCACAAAACAAAGCACAGATAGCACGGGAGGAGGTCAGTTACTTGGGGTTCTTAATTTCAAAAGGACAGAGAAGATTGACTCAGGATAGAATCAGCACTATATGTGCTGTTCCGCTCCCCACCACACGACGAGTGTGGCACACCTTTTTGGGCATGGCGGGTTTCTGCAAACTCTGGATTCCCAACTTCTCTGTTTTGGCAAGACCTTTGTTCGATGCGCTAAAGGGGGCAGGGGAGAGGGTGGAGGATACAGCCGTAATGAGGAAAGCCTTTGAAGAGATCAAACAACGCCTCCTTTCTGCTCCGGCTCTCGGGCTACCGGACCCAGAGAAGCCGTTTGAGCTGTTTGTACACAAGCGGCAAGGTATGGCTCTCGGCGTCCTCACTCAACAGGTTGGCAGCTGGCGAAGGCCGGTCGCCTACCTCTCAAAGTTGCTGGACAATCTGACCAAAGGATGGCCGTCATGCCTACGAGCGGTAGCGGCGACTGTCCTCCTGGCTAAGGAGGCTCAGAAGTTCTCTCTAGGAGCCCCAGTCACCATACATGTTCCACATGCGGTGACGACGGTGCTGGAGCAGAAGGGGGGTCTCTGGCTCTCCAATGCGCGCATAAGTAAATATCAAGCGCAGCTGCTCGACAACCCGGATCTCCGGTTAGTCACTAGCTCATGCCTGAATCCGGCCACCCTCCTTCCTACCCCGGCATCGACCTCAGATAATCAAAGCCCCATTTTCCACGATTGCATCCAAACTATTGAAACTGAGTACTCCAGCCGTCGCGATCTCTCGGACACCCCCCTTCCACACCCCCACGTGGAGTTCTTCGTGGATGGGAGTAGCATGGTCTGTAATGGGATACGCATGGCCGGATACGCAGTGGTTACAGACAATGAGGTGGTTGAGGCGCGTCCCCTCCCACCCGGCACTTCAGCCCAAAAGGCCGAACTTATAGCACTCACAAGAGCTCTCGAATTGGCATACAAACGAAAAGTAAATATCTTCACGGGGCTGTTGCCTCGCACTCTCTGGACCTTTTATTCCATGGCTCCCCTGGAAGTGGTCCATAGGCACGGTCCTTGGGCGTGCCTTCCTCCCATCTCTTGGGGTAGCTCAAAATTATAAAGATATCCACATGTTAGCTGATTTTGTTTATAACACTTCTGTTGCCCTGGACACCCTGGAAAATGTCACGTCTGCCATCCAAACCCGGACGACTCTTCCAAGCTTCCGTAGCCCCCGACTAGGTTGCTTCCCTGCTCCCCTTCTTGGCACTTTGCTTCATTCTCTCTGCCTTTCACGGTGGCATCGGTTGGGTCACTTGTGTCTCTGCATCTGGGTTCCCCTTCCCACCCCTTTCGACTGAAAAAGATATTTAACCTTGGATACCCAGAGATACGGGTCTTCCCCTGTCTTTATGCCAAGCTGGCCTTGTCTCCTAACTTAGTTGTGGCTTGAATCCACACCTGCGGATGCCTCCTTTCTTCTCTCTCCGCCTGACTGAGCCTGCCTGGTTTTTACCCCCCCCTTTCCCCCTATGCCATGGCTCCTTTTCTCCTGCCCCAACGTTAACTATTACAGGTAGGTCATTGGTTCTCAGCCTTTGGTCCCCAGACATTCTTGGACTACAACTCCCAGAAGCCTCCACCACTAACTGTGCTGGCCTGGATTTCTGGGAGTTGTAGTCCAAGAACCTCCAGGGACCCAAGGTTGGGAAGCACCCGGGTGGGTGACTCTCTTCTCTCCTTGGTCTCGGCCTGCCCTTCCCGGGGCCAACGGGAAGTGACTTGATCTGAAATTCCCAAGTTGATGCTTCGGGAAACGTGACGGAAAAGCATTCTTTTCCTGCCCTTTCCAAAAGGCTGGAGTTCTAGGAGCTTCTACGGAGAGATTTAGCCGTCTTGGCTTAAACGTCAAGGCAGAAAAGATGCATGTGGTCGGTGTTCCTGTGAAGAACCATTTTCAAGCAGGGAGCTATGAATGCACCAGGATGAAGGCAAAGCTACTAGACGTGTTTTCTCCTTTGACTGTTTTTTTTTTTGGGGGGGTCTTAAGAGGACTGGAAGGGCTGCAGCTGATTTGCAGGGTGTGAGTGTCCCAGAAATAAGAGGCCACCAGATCCCCTTGTAGATTCAGCTGCCTGTGATTTCCGAGTGTTCTTCCCTGTGGCTTTTCCATGAAAATTCATCCCATGTAGGTTTCTACTTTTCTCTCTCTGAAGGTCCTCACTTTGGAGTCCTTCTTCCACGCAGCTCCTGGATGGTGTAAGAGGGATCTGTGTGGTTGTTTGGTATTGAACACAGAAGATGGAGCACATTGGGTTGCTTTTTCCTGTGCTGACTGTGGGGCAGGAGTGGTTTATCTGGGCAGAGGGAAGCAGGAAACAGGAATCTTCCCCGGCCTTTCTGAACCTTTAGAAACCCCTGGCTGACGGTGGTTCCTGGATGTTTGGTCCTTCAGGAGTCTCTTGGACTTCCATCCCCAGAAATGCGAGGAGCAAAAGCCACCGCCAGCCACCAAAGATTCAGAAGTCCAGGGTTTGAGAGCAGTGGTTTGAGAACATGCTATTTTGGAGAGGATTTTGAGCACACATACAGAAACCTTTATTGGCATTACAGGGTACAGGGAGTACACAGGATAGTTATATTCCAATACCGGGTGGGGGGAAGGGTGAGGTTGGGATTGTAGTAGGCTAGGTGCAAAGAGATTTATAGAGGGTTTAGGGGAGGAGGAGGGGGGAGGGGAGGTCTTCATAACAGTTAGGAGAAAGTCAGCAACTTGACTGGTGATAAAAGGCGAGAAATCTCTCAGCAAATAAAGGAATAAGGTTTATTTAAATGACACACAGGGAAAATAAAATGATCAGGTGAATAAGATACAGTAACGTGGCTTAGTCTCAATCATGCATACACACAGTTTGGTTCACACAGAACACTTAACTTGAAGCACAGACCCTGAACCTATCAGTTCTGGCTAACCATACAGACACCTGAACCTATCAGGTTGGTACTGACTGACACACAGTAGTACCCTGTCTGACACACAGACTCCCACTCAAGCTTCTTCTCTCAGCTCTTCTCCAGCTTCTACACACGCTCCACATATATATACAGTACAGCCCCTCCTCCTGATGTCCCGCCTTCCACTCCCCATAGGATGGAACTTTCCCTCCAAACCCATGACAGACAGGTAACATCAGTGCTGTATGTAACAGGGAGGTCTTCATAACAGTTAGGAGAAAGTCAGCAACTTGACTGGTGATAAAAGGCGAGAAATCTCTCAGGAGTATGGGGGTAAGGTCGAGGAAGAAAGGGGAGAGGGAAGAGAGGAGTGGGCCTAGTAGCCGCTTACGGGGGATGTTGTGGGATGGGCACCGGAGTAAGATGTGGTCCAGGGAGTCGGGTTCGGATGCACAAGAATGACACAATCTGTTGGGGCGGGGGATTCGAGTGAATCTCCCAAAGTGGGCTGCTGATGGAAAGATATTCAGCCTAGCGAGCATAAAAGCTTGTCTTTTTTGAGGGTTGGACAATTGGTTAAAATAATTGGAGGGGCGGCCAAGGGAGGGGGATAGGCCAAAGGCAAGAGGGGAGCAGGTGGGGTTCAATTGGGAGAATAGGGTTGCATATTCAAGGTCATAGAGACTGGATCTAATGATTTGATATGCTGAGTTGAGGTTCATGTCGGCTAGAGTTTCGACAGAGAGAGATAATGACAATAGTTTGGCTTCTATGAAGTGAAACCACGTAGATTCCTCACCAAACCCTGTTCGAGTAGCTTACCTTTCCACAAAGAGCCGGGCTTTTGTAAATCTCATAGGTCTTAGTTGCACATTGAAAATCGAGGGACCTTCAAATATTCTATGGATCCTGAAAGCTGCGCATTGCTGCTGGAAAACTCTATACTGATAACTCTGAAGATTGCATGCCGGGGGGGAGGAGCTCCTGACAAACAGAAAAGCTTGGGGCGCTTTTACTGGCGAATGAGAGGATTCCCCCCCCCCCCAGTTGTGGTCTACTCTTGAAGAAGGACTTCAGAGGGACCTTCTTGTTTTAATGTGATGTTTCGGAGATCATGCCTTTACCCGGTCTCTGTAGGTTGGAGCAGACCTGGCAGCAAAACAATGGGAACGACGACTTTGTAATCCCAGTCGCTGGACTAAGTGCCCTGAGTTGTGTGTTCAGATTGGACAACAGCCTTTGGGCCCCTCCCGGTTGCGAAGACGGCAGCTGGTTTCCTGCTGCTCTGGAGCATGTCCCCCCGACACAAGTCTGCAGCAGGGTTTCCTCCTCTGAAGGAGAAGGGGCAGGAGAGATTATTTGGGGGGGAGGGAGAAGGAAGAGTGGGAGCCTGGGTGGTCATTTAGATGACAGGGCGCCAAAGTCTTTGGGTCTGCAGGATCCTGGGAAATGTAGTATGTCTCCCCTTGCCCCCACCCCCCCCACCCAGGAGGCATCTTTTCCCTCTCTTCCCCCTCTCATCATGACCATCTAGGAGCATCTGGCTTTGTTTTGCATCACGGGGTGGGATGGGGTGGCTCCATGGTGGGCCGCTGGTATTTCCCCAAAAGTGGAGGTGGTGGGGAAGGCTGTGTGGCGAAACTGCACTTGGAAGGAACTGACGGTGCCACGGTGGCTTGCAATTTTGGGTGACTCCTCTCAGGTTTCTGCCATAGCTTTCTTCCATACCGTTGGAACCGATGGACAGCAACCCTTTGGAACCGTGGGAGAAATAAGACATATGGATGGAGGAGAATGTCTCTATCCGGATGTAAACAAAATCCCTGGGTGTACAGAGTGTTCACCCAATTAAGCCCCGGTTCATAGCCATAGGGCGAAAGCCACCAGGGCTCATCTGAGTTCAGGGGCAGCTTCTGTCCTTCCAGCTACTCAATGAGGTACAAAATCATGCCCTGATTTGATCAGGGAAACCAGAACCCAGGATCCCTGGTCTTAGAATCATAAAATAGTGAAGTTGGAAGGGCCTCTAAAGCTCTCAAGTCCAACCCCTTTCTCAATGCAGAAAAACAAGTCAAAGGATATCTGCCCGGTGGTTGTTTCGGTTTCTCTCGAAGGCCTCACCACCTCTCGAGGTCATGGGTTCCACTGTCATACTGCTCTAACAGTTGAGAACATTCCCCTGATATTCAGCTGAAATCTGACTTCCTGCAACTTGAGTGCATTGTTGGCTGGATTCAAGGAGGTCCCGCAGTGAGATGGAAAGGAATCTGCAGTGGGTTGAGCATCATCAGCTCCCTACCGATGAAGGCTGCCCCGGTCGGCTTGGAGCGGAAGACTGGGGAGACTCCAGATGGACAAGAACAGCCCGGGAGGTGTCGGGGTGGCCAGTGGGGTGATAAAGACAGGCTTGGGAGGCAGGGATTCCACCCCCTTCACACGCAGATGTGGGATCCCGTGGAAGGCCTTCCGCAATGCCCGTCCACCCCATGACGGTACAGGAAGGCAAAACCGGGGACGCACACGCAGGAAAAGGAAAAGACCGGGCGGGTCGGATGGAAAACCTCCCATGGGCTTGCTGTTTGCAAGAGAGGTTGCTGTCAGGCAAGGGGGACATCCCAACTGGGCTGGATGATTAAATCAAAGCTCTTGGTGCAGGCAATGGGTCCCCAAACCCGGAAAGCTTGCTCGACATTGGCGCAGGCCCTTGCGCTAGGCAGCGACCAAGCACACACACATACTGTCCCTGCCAGGCCTGTCCATCGTTATGAAAAGTGGGACCCAAAAAGGGTTAGAAGCCACCCAAGGCCAACTGCCAAGGAGTTTGGGAAGGAGAAAGAGGCCCTCAAAGAGTTCCCAAATCCACAGGCAGGGGAGATTTTGATTGAGATTCACTCTTGCCTCTTCTGAGGGGCCATGAAGTGGCATCCCGGTGAAAAAGATCCTACCAATGAGCCGTCTCCAAGGTGTCCGGTCCTCAAGAGCCCTGCTCTGTTCTCTGCCCTCAGCTCAAGCCTGTGGCTTCCTTTAGGGAGCCCGTCCATCGCTTGGCTGGCCTTCCTCTTTTCCTGCTGCCTTCCTCCTTCCCCAGCATGACTGACCTTCCCAGAGGGTCTCGGCTTGTCATGACGTGCCCAACAGACAGGAGTTTCCAGTCACTCCTTTGGGCTCCTAGGGAGGGCTCCAGCTCGACCCTGGGCCCCTCTGGCCAGGGCTGACCTTCCATCAACCGGGGGTTCCTGGACGACGCTTGAAGGCGGATTGCAGGGCACCCCCACACCAAGAGAGACCCTGCAGTGGGTTGGGCATCATCAGCTCCCTCCCGATGAAGGCCTCCTGGTCGGCTTGGAGCTGAAGACTGGGGAGACTCCAGACGGACAAGAACAGCCCGGGAGGTGTCGGGGTGGCCAATGCTTGGGAGGCAGGGATTCCACCCCCTTCACACGCACATGTGGGAACCTGTGGAAGGCCTCTCTCTGTGTGTGTACAGGGTGGTAGTAAATCCCATCCTTGTAAAGTGTGCGCTTTTATCAGCAGCTGTCCCCCAACCAGGTGCCTTCCAGATGTTTTTGGGCTCCCACACCCATCTGCCCCGGACAGCAGGATCAATGGCCGTGAATGCCGGGAGCCGAAGATCCACTGGAAGGGACTCAGCTTGGAGGTTTTTGGCGATGGGGGGGGAGGCTGGAGTCGCTGGAACAGAAGGCCTGTAGAAGGTCAGCTCTTTCAATGTCGCCTCAACGTCATCTAATCCTGGCTTGTCCAGGGGAAGATACTGGCGAAGACGGGGCATCCTATGGCCATCCAGGTTGGAAAAGAGGGACGTATAATCCTGTGGAAGTCTACTCCTAAGAACCTAAGAAGAGCTCCGCTGGATCAAGCCAAGGGCCCATCGGGTCCAGCTTCCTGGAGCTCACCGTGGCCCCACCAGGTGCCTCTCAGAGCACAGGAGTCCACGAGAGACCTCTCTCCTGATCCCCCTCTTCCCCTCCATCTGGCCTTCGGAGGTCCCTGTGATGAGATGGGTTTTTGAGTTAAAATCTTTTAAGGCATATGGGTTTTGTAATTAAGAGATGAGCCAGAGAGGTTCCATCTTGTTTCTTTGTATAAAGTATCTTTGCTATGCTGACAAGTTGTTTTCTAGGCGAGCAGAGAGAATGTTATTCTGAAAGCCTGAGAAAGGACTCGGTGTGATTAGATAGATGGGAATTGTTGTGACTCTTTGATAAACTGCAGTAACCCAAATAACATCTGGTGTGGTATGGGAAAGAAGTCATGTGGTGCAACAGGACTGTTTGCCTAGTAACGAACTCTGATTGGATGACATCGTGGGAAGGTGCGATGAGCCCTTGCCAGTTACTCTTGAAAAAGGAACTTTTTGCCTATGGACATTGTCTTTCCAAGACCGACCTTTCAGTCATTCGTGACCTACTCTTCAGCCATTCGGGACTCACCCTAATGTCTTTCGAGACGGACTGGTGGCCTACTTACATGGACTGGTTCCTATGCTTTGCTGGATTACTTTTGGACTTATGGGATTTTTCTTAAGGACTGTGCATGGACTATATTCTATGGACTGTTACCTATGGAATATTCTTTATGAACTTCTTTTCTTGGAATACTCCATATGGACTATGCTCTTGTAATTTTGTAAGGACTATGGTATATTTACTGGATTTTTCTTTTCTAAGGACTATGGGACATATAAGGGATTTTTACTTTTGTTAAGGGATTTTTATTCTATAGGATCACTGAGGACTATAGCCTTTTTATAACCTACTTGGATTATTTTGTTTTTACTAATGATTTCCTGGACTGGAACTGTTTTTATTCTTTTTAATGGCTTTTTGTGTTTTTGTAAGGTTTTTCAACTCTTTTATATTTTTCATGTTTTCTTTGCCTCACTACATCTGTGTAACTAAACATCACAATGCTAGTTTATTTGTTTCGGTTTAATTTGGCTTTGATACCTAGTAACATGCTTTTTCTTTAATAAAATAAAGATTATAAAACTCATTTGGTTTCCTGAACAGTACACTTGCCATAGGGTCATCTGAGAGTGCTGCCTCGGCCTAGCTTACTTAGAGTCCTGTCAGTGGTGCAAGTTAAGTCTAAGGACTACAAAGCCCACTAGACCTTTTCACAATAATATCTGAGAATACCAGGGTGTTCTTATGTGGGCAGACCTGCGAGAAGGAGTGTTGTATCAAGGCTAGCTGAGATTGGACTCACTCAGCCCATTTTAGCATGTGCAAACTCCTGATTGCTCTCTGTCCAAGCTTACACGTGTGTTTTCGAACCCGTGTTTGCGACATGGTGGCAGCTGCGCGATGGACCACGTGCTGGGTTTTGTAGTACCTCAGGATGACCAATCTTTGTTCTATCTAGCAGCTTGAGTGACTCTGATCCACAAGCTAAGTTTTGATTGCAGTGGGACACTGAGGCTTTAAGGAGCTAAGTGCTTCACTGAGGTGAACAGTAGTTTCCTAGGAGACGCTGTTTGCCAGCAATTAGGCTGTGGTGAGAGGTGTTAAATCTTCAGGCTGTGGTAATGTGTGTTAGAATCTGGGGTGCTCTTTTAAGAAAGAGATTCCCAGTGGGACAAGCAAACTGTTAGGAAACATTTGAATTTAATCAGTAGGCATGTGCAGGTTGTTACAACGTTGTAGTGAAGAAATTCCAAGATGCATGTCCTTTATTTTTGGAGTGCTTGCACACTGTAATAGCACCCAAGTTGAGCAGGTCATTTCACAATCTTAGGATTGCATAAATGACTCTGGCTACATGGTTCTGGGACTTGCATTCAGCTTGTTTTGGCCTAAGCGTACTCCTATAATCTTAGGATTTGCCGGAGCACCTGGCCCTGTTTCTATCCAGCTTAGCTCTGGGTCTCCCACTACGATCTTAGGATCTGTCAGGAGTACCTAGCTGCATCTGGCTTGGCCTAGAGTCATGCCCTATGATCTCAGCATCTGTTGGGATGACCTGGCCCTAGGGGTATCTATCTGCACCCAACTCAGTCATTGATCATCTCTGTAACTTTAGGGTTCACAGAGTAGTCACAGTTTTCTTTTCTCTTCCTTTTGGATTTTTCAGTATTTTGGTTTGGCAGCTGTTTGTTCTCTCGCCTATCTTAGGATAGCAGAGTGACAGCAGTTGGTTAAAGGTGCAGAGAAGATTTTTAATTTTATTTTGGTTTAGCAGCTGTTTGTCCTCTCGCCTATCTTAGGATAGCAGAGTGACAGCAGTTGGTCAAAGGTGCAGAGAAGATTTTTAATTTTATTTTGGTTTTGGCATCTGTCTGTCCTCTCACAGATCTTAGGATCACAGAGTGACAGTAGTTGGTCGAAGGTGCAGAGGAGATTTTTAAATTTTTTTTCCTTGGAGTTTTGTTTGTTTTTATTGCTGACCTAGCCAAGGCTAGATTGCCAGCAGAAGATGGGGGAGCAAAAACAGTCGGCAACTGTGGACAGAATCTTGGAAGTGGCTTCGGGATTTTTCAAGCAAGCCAAGCAGAAAATTAGGGAAAGAGATTCTATTATAGAACATCTGTGCCATGAAAACATACTTTTAAAATGTTTTTAAGCACAGAACCTGGCTTGATGCAAAGGTTTTTCCAAGCTCAGCAGGGTTCATTTGGGGATTACTGCAACGATACGCTCCAAACAATTGGGAGCGATCCTGAGATGCAAGATGCTTGCGTGGAAAGAGTTAACGAGGCCCAGTGGAATTCTAATGAGCATTCCAGAGGAGACAGCGATTTATCGCCCGTCCAAACAAAGGATTCACAGGCCCTGGAGCCGCGCGCAGAGAAAGGAATGCAGGAGAAAGTTCGCCGAGAAGCTGTTTCCTTGGGGGAATTAGCATCGGACGACGCAAGGGAAAACTGCAGTGCTCCAGAGAATTTCAGTGCATTGGGATTCAACTCAGTACCACCCTCAGCTATTTTTCAGAGCACAGGACAGGTGAGAAGCCCTGAAATAATTCGGGATGAGACTATGGGTTTGCCAGAAGAAAGAGAGCAAGGGATTGCAATTACTGTGACTGAGAGGCCTCACATCAGCTTAGATGTAATAGAGACTCAGCTCAATTCTTTGCCAGGACTTGTGTTAGCAGATCTTGATGCATGTCAGATCTCAAACAACCCCCCTTTTCTTAGTCCAGAGGGAACAGCGAAATCAGACACTGTTAGGTTAACAGGGCCCCCGTGTACTTCATGGCAGTTGGGGAGTAATGAGATTTTCCAGGGGGTGGCCTACTCAGCGTACCGGAGCAGTCTGTTGAGGAGGCTGGAGGAGTGAAGGTTTTCTCAGAGTCATCGCCAAGTGCCTTAGTAGTTGATAGTGGAGCGGTTTTGCAGCATGGACTTTCACATTGTTTCAATAGTACAAGTGACTGTGGAACTGATCCTGTAAACTTGATTAAAGATAGAAAGCTGCATTTGAACCTGTCAGATGGTGAGACTGTTTCTAACACAGCCAACTTTTTGGGATTACAAAGTACTGATGTTTCTCCAGAGACTGAAATCATATCTGGAAACTTTGGCCCAGTACCATTCTAATACACATAAAAACACAAATCATCACATGCCCCCCCTGATTATCGTTAAAATTCAGAGCAGTTAATCTGATCTAATTTTAAGAAATCAAGCAAAAGTAACTAAAAAGTAATTCAAAGTAATTGGTTATATCTCAAACTTCAACTACAGATTAACTATTACAACACTGAAACATAGCACACTGTTGAATACATTGTTTCAACGTTCAGGTTCATAAGAATCTTCACAGTACATTCTAGAAAGACCATCTGCCACAACATTCAATTTTCCAGGAATGTGTTGAACTTCAAAATCAAAATCTTGCAATGCTAGACTCCATCTCAACAATTTTTGGTTGTGAGATTTCATCTTCTGCAACCAAACTAAAGCTCTGTGATCTGTTTGGAGTGTAAACTTACGCCCCCATAGGTAAGGTCTAAGTAAATTTAGAGACCAAAATATAGAAAGAGCCTCTTTTTCAGGTACTGCGTAATTTCTCTCTCTTTCCAAGAGTTTTCTAGAGAAGTATGAGATAGGGTAAAGGTTCCCATCTTCTCCTTGCTGTAACAATACTGCTCCAAGGCCTAATTCAGAGGCATCTGTTTGTAAAATGAATGGTTTGTCAAAATCAGGGGATTTCAGTATAGGTGCATCCATAATCTTAGCTTTTAAAGCATCAAAGGCACCTTGACACTCTGGTGTCCACTTTACCTTGACAGGCTGTCTCTTCTTAGTGAGCTCTGTCAGAGGTGAAGCCAAATGACTGAAATCAGGAATGAATTTTCTGTAGTAGCCAACTAGGCCCAAAAACGAGCGTACCTGTTTCTTAGTTTTTGGAATAGGCCAATCATTAATAGATTGCACTTTGGCTTGCAGAGTCTGAATTTCTCCTTGCCCAATCAAATGACCTAAGTACATGACTTTTCCTTGCATCCATTGACATTTGCTGGCTTTGACTGTCAGTCCTGCTTGCTGAAGTCTGGACAAAACAGTTTCAATGTGAGACATGTGAGAATCAAAATCAGAACTGAAAATGGCAACATCATCAAGATAAGCACTTGCAAAAGGTAACCCTTGTAAAAGTTTGTCTATCATCCTTTGAAAGGAAGCACCAGCATTCTTCAAACCAAATGGCAATCTTCGGAAACGGAAAGTTCCCACGTGCGTAATGAAAGCGGTCTTATCTCGTGAATCTTCAGCCAAATCGAGCTGCCAATAAGCATTCTTTAGATCGAGAATGCTGATAAACTTAGCCTTTGAAAGATGTTCAATTAAATCATCCATTCTAGGCAATGGGTATGGATCTGGAACAGTAACACTGTTTAACTTTCTGTAATCAACACAAAATCTTACTTCCTCGAGAATTTCACCCAGAGCGTTACGTTTTGGCACCAGTACCACCGGTGAAGCCCAAGGGGAGAATGACGGTTCAATCACCCCCAAAGATAACATCTTTTGTATCTCTTGTTCAATCTGGATAGCATGATTACCAATTGCTCTATATGGGCTAGACCGTATGGGCTGGGCATTGTTCTCAGTAGTTATCACATGACTGATCAATTTGGTGTAACCTGGTTTATCTGAAAACACATCTTGGTATTGTTCTAAAATTTGAAACAACCTTTCTTTCTGATCAACAGTACCTGTTAAAACAAGATTATCAGACCATGTACCTGCATCTTGCAATTCAGACAACATATCAATAGGTTCATTTGCAGCATGAAAATATTCAGCATGACATTGAAAAACCATTGCAGATCTATCTTTGTACAGTTTCAAACTATTGACATGGTAAAGAACAGGTTTCTTATTAGAATCCAACATTTTGACAAGATAATTGACATTTCCCAATTTTTGAACAATTTCACCTGGACCTTCCCAGACAACTTCTAACTTAGAAGGTCTGAGTGGGTTCAGAACAAGTACCAAATCACCCACAGAAAATTCCCTGTGTTTGGATCTCTTGTCGTGGAAGAACTTCTGACTTGCTTGAGCGTCCAACAAATTGTCTCTGGCCAACTCCTGGACAGCCAAGAGTTTCTCTTGAAGTTTTCTGACAAAATCAGCAACTGGCACAGTATTACTTTTAACCACACCTTCCCAATCAGATTTCAGGAAGCCCAATGGTCCTTGTAGATTTCTTCCAAACACCACCTCACTTGGAGAAAAGCCACCTAGTGAAGAATGAGCTGAGCTACGGTAAGCAAACAAAGCAAAAGGCAAAAGTTCATCCCAAATGTTTCCATATTCTTGGGTCAAAGTTTTAATCATCCTAAGCAAAGTTTGTTGACCTCTTTCCACCATACCATGAGATTGAGGATGATGGGCCGTGCTAAAACTGATGGTTATTCCACTTATCTCGCATATCTTGCGCATAAGTTCACTTGTAAAGGCTCCTGCTTGATCACAAATTATTTTAGATGGTACTCCAATACGCGAGCACAAGTCCACGATGATTCTAGCTATGGTGGTAGCTGTAAGGTTGCTAATAGCATAGGCTTCGATCCACCTACTGGCTGAACAGATGAAAGAAATGATGTATTTCTTCTTAGATTTAGTAGGAACAAAAGGTCCTAGCACATCCATTTGCAAACACTGGAACACTTGGTCAGGAATCTCCATAATCTGCATTTCGGCCTTTACCTTGTCAGTTTGATGGCCTGTGCGTTGGCAATAGTCACAAGAACTGACATAGTCCTTTACAGTTTTTGAAATACCAGGCCAGTAAAAATGTTGCGAAATCCTCTTTAGGGTTTTTTGTATTCCCTGGTGCCCACTACTCGGATGGTCATGAGCCATTTCTAGTATTCTCAGTCTATATTCAGTAGGCACGACTAACTGTTGAATAGGTTGGGCATCCAAGTTGGATTTGGGGAAATATTCTCTGTACAAAAGTCCATTTTCTCCCCACAGGAAACTAACTTGCTGATGCGCAGGACGTTCAGCATAGTTGTCTGCTTGTGACCTTAAAGAAGCTAGAGTGGGATCATTAAGTTGCTTCAGTCTAAAGTCCTCTGATCCCTTAGGTATCACCTCCTCTATTGTAGTTTCAGTTTTAGCTGCATTATCAGGTTTGGTCACAAGAGGCTGCTGTTGGGTAAGGTCTCCATCTGAGCTATCCTCAGTGGATTCCTGCTTCGGTTCAGGACCATGCATCTCCCTACTTTGAGAACGTGTGACTACCGACATCGAAGCTACATTTTGACTCTGCATGTGATCCAAAAAAGCAAGATCTTTTCCAAGAAGAAAATCAGGTTTTCCCTCATGAGTTAAAATATGTGTTGCAGCTGACCAGGACTTGTAGGTAATTTTTACATATGCCAAAGAAAAAAACTTCTGCTCAGTCTCTATAGACCCATAAGTTTTTACTGGACACCTCAGGTTGTTCAGGATCAAGGTGGGGTCTAGAAAATGTCTGCTTATCGAAGAAATGTCGGCACCCGAGTCACAAAAAGCACTTAAAGCCATATCACCTCCAGGTGTGTGAAGAAAAACCACCTCAGAAAATGTGCGAGTTGCCCAGTCCCTTTGTGTAGTTGGTACTATGCAATCAGGATCCATAATGGAAAATTTCTCTCCTGAGGTTGTCTCTTTTACAATTTCTGATGAAATTGCAGCAATTTGTAAGTCCAAAATTCTAGGCACATATTGGTTTACTGCTGCCTGCATTCCACTGGCTTGCGAAGGGGTTACAGTTAAGTTAACTCCTTCCTGACTCTGTGAAGGCACAATGCTTGACTGGTGAGGCACAGAAACTGCACTACTGGCAGCTGGCACTTGCTGAGTTCCTGCTGGCACAGAACTTACATACGCCATCTTGGGAGTGCCTGCTTTAGATCTGCGTGGAGCTGGAACAGGTGTTTTTCTAGCTGGCTCCTTAACTTGGCTAGCTGGCACATTCAACCTTGGGCAATCTCGTCGCAGATGAGAGCCACCACATTCAAAACATTTAAGAGGTGTTTTACTCTGGCTAGGAGCTAGGCTCCTGCGTTGTTCAAATGAACTTGGCCTGGGCTCTTGAGAAAAGGACTTTCTAAAATCAGGCTGACTCTGTCTCTTAGGCACTACTGGTGCAGTCTTTGCCCTAACAGCAGGTTCATGCATTTTAAAGGAGAGAATTTCATCAGTTTTTAAAGCAAGGGTTTGCAAGTCTTTGTAGTTTCTCTCCAACAAAGTACTCCTTATTTCTGAAGGCACTAAATTAAGAAAATGCTCCATGTACAACACAGTTCTTAAATCTTCAAAGGTACTGGCGCCCAAGGAGCTCAACCACTGATCACCTAGATGTTCTATCTTGTCAGCTAGTGCAGAATAACACTCATTAGCCTGCTTTTTCAGTTTTCTAAAGTTCTGCCTCAGTATTTCCGAAGTGAAACCAAATTTTCTCTTTACCACCTCTTTAAAAATAGGCCAGTCAGGGTCCTCATCAGATAATTTGGCTACAATGTTGGCAAGTTGCCCAGAACACTGAGTACGCAATAACTTGAGGTACCAGGCCTCAGGTATCCTAAGATCTCTACACGCTTGTTCATAAAGAGATAAAAATGATAAGATATCATCGCCATCATGGTAGTAAGGTAGATTGCTTCTATCAACACTGGCTATTGAGTTCTTAAACTCCTCTTTTTCCTTCAGCTCATTAACCAAACGCTCCACCTTTTTCTCTCTGTACTGCTTCAATAACTGATCAGCAATGTTCTGATTATGAATAGATTGAGCGTGACAAGCAACAAAATCAGCAAACATAAGGGTTAACTTATCCACTGGTGATAGACTCTTGTTAGGATCAGGACCCTCAGCACCGGCTGCTGCTGCTGCCGCTCCTGCTGTTTCATCAGGAATGTCCCTGGCTGGCACTCCCCTCCCTACTGGAGTGCTGGTACCCCCCATTTCCTCTGCCTGATCCATCTGTTGCAACTTAGACCAAGTCTGATCTGGATCAGATCCAAGTAGGTCCTTGATGTCCTGTGCTGGGAGTTTAGCCATTATATTGCCCTTTTGTAATTCTCTTCTTAGTTGTGAAGAACCATAAGTAATCCTTTGCTTAGCTCCACTTTGAGTCAAAACGCCGTGCTCAACAGCCTCCAAAAGCTCTTGATGCAAGGGCTTCGTATCTTTACTAACCAAAGGCAGCCTAGCAGATGCACCACCAATCTTAACTTTTCTCTGAGTCACAAACTGCTCTCCAGGCAAATCCAAAAATTCTTCACCTTCTAAGTGTTGCTCCAGGCAAGCTGCAACTAACGCAGACGCCAAGTTGACCCAAAAGGAAAAATCCTCTCCCTGCCCCTGTAGCCGAAACTGTAGGGCGAGGGCAAAGCCATAAAACACTCTGGCAAAAAACAGCCCTACCCTGGAGCTTCAGAAGGGCGACCGCTTACTTGCATGAAAATGCCCACTCTTTAAACAGCCCAATTACATAACCAAAACATTAGTTCTTACAGACTTCGCTTAAAGCTAAGTCTTTCTTTAAGACCCTTAGCTGAAAAGAAAAATGCAATATAGCTAATTTATAGCCCTTCAAAGTAAATAGCGTGGAAGAAACCCCTCTGCCAAGGCTTGGGATTTCCCAGCTGTGAAAAGCACATGCATCGAGATGCTTGCTGCTTTCAACTTAAGCCAAAGTAAACACAATAAATCAAAGCCCGTGTTTCATCCCACCGCTGCCACCATGTAAGCAGCCCCTTATCTCCAAAGAGATTTACGGGGGTGCCGGAGACTGGGATGAGTCCGAAATTCAGACAAACCTCTGACTGCTGAGCAGAGCCACTTAGGTCTCAGCCAGGTCCTGTCTAAACTTCTTCCTCAAAAGCCAATCCCCTTTATTAAGAAAGCAACACACACAGACAAATCCATGAGTTATACTCAGAATAATCTGGCTCTAAATCTTTGGTAGCAAACACACATGGCCAATTAGACATTCAGCTAGTCTGTGCAAGAACCAATGCATGCAGATCAAAACATTACTGCTTTATTGAAAAGAATTGCTTTAGAAAAGGTTTCAGTTGATAGTAAAATAGTTCAGTAGGTACATTTTCATATCAAGACAAACGGAATACTCCCCTCCCCACTCCAACTGGAAAAATAAAGAAATAGAATTATGCTAACTAATAAAAAGCATAACACAGTCCATCTCATTTGTCTTGGGTCTTCATAGGCTGATGCTAGATGAAATCCAGTTGACTTCCATCAGTCCATGGTAGGAAAAATAGTCCATAGCAAAGCTACAAACCATTATGGGAAAAAGCATGTGTCTGACCTTTCTCAGTCCAACTCCATCTTTTTCCAACTCCTTACCAACTTCCTTCTTCTTCTTCCCAGAATTCTTCATAAGGAACACCCCCTCCTGGGTCTTGTTGTCCCGCCTAACTTTCTCATGGAGCTTCAGTTGTTATCATACTTTGTAGCAGAATTATTTTGACTACGAAAGTCTCTGCTCTCTGCTCATCTTAGCAACGAGATAACCAGAGAGCGAAGCTTCTCTGAAACAGCATGAAAAACTTTCCTACTACAGAGCAGACTTTGAATCAAGATGGATTCTATTGGGACAATCTTAGGACTACATATAAATAAATAAATAAATAAATAAATAAATAAATAAATAAATAAATAAATAAATAAATATCCCATTCTAATACACATAAAAACACAAATCATCACAAAGAGAGCCATCCGGGCCCTGGCCTCTCACGGGATGCCCCGGGGTTCAGCCCTGCCAGGGAAGAGGCCAGGATGCCCCCGGCCAAGCCAGCTTCAGGGACAGAAACAACTGCCTGATGAGATGAAGAAGTGCCTAACAAAACTGCCTTGCTACAAGGGCACCTCTGTAGCCATTCAGGCACCCCCTAACCTTACTAGAGGAGGCGTAGCTGGTGGTACCTTGGCTTACGTTGGTCTGGGGCGCAACGCATCCTGTGCAGAAAATGAGATGCCCAGACCAAAGCTCCCAGTTCGTATCGGTCTGATGGAGAAACATGCAGGGGGAACTTTGCTGGCAGCTGGACAGATTCCCAGGGCTGTTCCAGGCAGTGGGCCTGTTGCACTTTGCTTGAAGTGTGTGCAACTGTCTGAAGAAAATCAACGGCTGACTGAGGAAAATCAACAGTTGAAGGCCATGCTGGACAACTGTATGTGCAAAGGCACTCTCTTTAGATCTCCTGTGTCTACACAGCAAGGAGGTTTTGCCTTTGTATAGAGTTGGTGGTCACTGTTCCCATGTGGGGAGGTGGTTGGTCTTTCTGGGATTGATTCTACCGAGGGAATGGGCTTGAAGCAGTGAAGTATTTTTTCCCAGGGAGGACTCTGATCACCTGACCCCTTGAGGCAGCCTGGCATTGCTTTGGTGACCTACAGAAACCTTGGCTGATGTATCAGCTGGGCAGGTGGCACAGGGTAGAAGGCAGGTTGGGCACTAGGGTGCTTTTACTGTGGGGGTGCCTGTGGTTGGTTTTTTTATCCAGGTCAATCGTTTCTTGGAAAGAAGGGGAAATTATCATACTGTACAGTATATATATTAGTGCAGGCCAACTGTCTCTTTTAATTCTGACCACTTTCTTTCCTATCTTTCCTGTTTGTTGTAAGCCGCCTAGAGTGGTCTAGTACGACCAGATAGGCGGGATAGAAATAAAATAAAAAAATAAATAAAATAAATATGAGAGTCGACGGGCAGGGAGCAACAAGAGGAGATGAGCGGGAGACCAGGGCCCAGAATTGTTTATGGTTATTGGTTTGGATTGCGTGATATAGTAGGTTCCTGCTTTGTTGAGCCGCAGAGTGTTTCTTGGATTCTAGGAAGGAGGTGCAAGCTTTCCTGAGCGAGAAATAGAGGTTCAGCCTGTCGGGGGAAGGGTTGGGTTGAAGTGAGCGGAAGAATTGTCTAATAATTTTTTTTGCAGCCCAGCAGTCTGCATCAAACCAAGAAGAAGTTGGGAGTTGGGAGTGGGGTGTAGGGGAGGGACGCAAAGTGGGATGTGAGGGCGATCTGGCGGTGACATCTGTCACCCCATTGATCACCAGGGTTGATTCGGCTGATCTGGCTGGCTAGGCGGGTGTCCCCTTCCTCCCTCACCGCTCCATGTGCGTCCCTCCTGAAGCTGCGCGCTCGGTGGAAGAGGATGACCATCCCAGATAGAAGGAGTGTACCATTCTTCGGTCAAGGGTATACGATAGCTGTGCTCCCCTGCTAGAACCTCCAAACAAGCTCAAGGATTTTGAGCTGAAATGTCTCGGTGCCATCTCCCAGCCTTGTGCGGTTGGAAGACCCCCATGCCGGAAACGAGAGGGGGGGACCCTTTGAATGTTCCCTGCTGTTTGCTGTTTGCAGGTAGAGGTGAGAGAAGGTCTGGCTGCTGCCGCCAAGGGTGAAAGCCTGTTTGGCTGCTGAGGTGGCGTTGAGGAGGGAAGCCCAGCCTTTTCCTTCCACTCTTTTTCTGTGAAACAGGGAGAGACCCGGAGAACACATGAGAAGGTTTTTAGATTGAGTCGCTTCAGCCTTTTTTTATTCCACATTTTTTTCCTATAGGTTGGAGAAGTTTCTCTTCCAGGTTTCCCAGCCAAAAGGGCCTTGGTTCACACCTACTAGGGAGCCTCGGGAGTGCCCCCCCCAAAAGGAGATTATCTGGCCCCTGTTCTCTGGCACCAGGAGGGCGGAGAGGGCTGGCTTCTGTTTGGTTTGCCCTGCCTGGTGGGTGTGTCTTCCTCTTCTGCTGGGAGGCAATGGGTTTGGGCTCCTGCATCTCCACCTGGATTTTGAGCCAAACCAAGGCCTGGGAGAGTCCCTCGAGCACTGGGAACGGCACCAGATTTCTAAATGTGAGGCCGCCTGGTAGGGTTGCTCCAGCTTTTAATTGGGTAAAAGCATTTTTCCACATGGGAAACCGAGCAGCCGAAAGGCCGGCTGCAAATCGGGTTGAGCCGTCCCGGCGGCCAGTCGGCGGAAAGCCTCGCAAAGAAATACCGGCCGTGATCCGAGGCGGCCACCTTGTCAAACCGTTTCTGCTGGACTCACCAGACGGCCAGTTCCGCCAGCCTCTGAAATATTTTTGAGAATTTCTCTCAGAATTGGGTGCCTCCTAGGCAGCTTTCTGCTGCTCTTTTTCTCAAAGTGCCTTCATCTTGGGAAGCCAAGCCTGCCTTTCCTCTCTCTTTTCTTCCCAAATGGTTTATTGCAAATCTTATACCAAATGTTTAAGACAAAAGGGCTTATATATTATGAATAAAATCCAGCTTTATTTAATGTCACTGCAGTCCCTCGTCACTTTTGTACAATCTCAGGAAACAAGTCGAGGTCAAAAGATTTCCAGGGAGGGTCTGTAATTAGTCTATCTCTTGCCACATATCTCCTCAACCCCCCCCCCGCAAAGCTGTCTTTCTCCCTTGTTGATGCCGTAGGATTTTAAAGGCATCTGGCATCTAGAGGCCTTCAAGAAGGGATGGGACAGATTCCTGGAGGAGATGTCCATCACAGGTGACAAGCCATGATGGGGATGTATCGTCTCCAGGCTTCGAAGGAAGGGACTGTCGCAAACACGGGTTCGAAAACACATGTGTAAGCTTGGACAGAGAGCAATCAGGAGTTTGCACATGCTAAAATGAGCTGAGTGAGTCCAATCTCAGCTAGCCTTGATACAACACTCCTTCTCGCAGGTCTGCCCACATAAGAACACCCTGGTATTCTCAGATATTATTGTGAAAAGGTCTAGTGGGCTTTGTAGTCCTTAGACTTAACTTGCACCACTGACAGGACTCTAAGTAAGCTAGGCCGAGGCAGCACTCTCAGATGACCCTATGGCAAGTGTACTGTTCAGGAAACCAAATGAGTTTTATAATCTTTATTTTATTAAAGAAAAAGCATGTTACTAGGTATCAAAGCCAAATTAAACCAAAACAAATAAACTAGCATTGTGCTGTTTAGTTACACAGATGTAGTGAGGCAAAGAAAACATGAAAAATATAAAAGAGTTGAAAAACCTTACAAAAACACAAAAAGCCATTAAAAAGAATAAAAACAGTTCCAGTCCAGGAAATCATTAGTAAAAACAAAATAATCCAAGTAGGTTATAAAAAGGCTATAGTCCTCAGTGATCCTATAGAATAAAAATCTCTTAACAAAAGTAAAAATCCCTTATATGTCCCATAGTCCTTAGAAAAGAAAAATCCAGTAAATATACCATAGTCCTTACAAAATTACAAGAGCATAGTCCATATGGAGTATTCCAAGAAAAGAAGTTCATAAAGAATATTCCATAGGTAACAGTCCATAGAATATAGTCCATGCACAGTCCTTAAGAAAAATCCCATAAGTCCAAAAGTAATCCAGCAAAGCATAGGAACCAGTCCATGTAAGTAGGCCACCAGTCCGTCTCGAAAGACATTAGGGTGAGTCCCGAATGGCTGAAGAGTAGGTCACGAATGACTGAAAGGTCGGTCTTGGAAAGACAATGTCCATAGGCAAAAAGTTCCTTTTTCAAGAGTAACTGGCAAGGGCTCATCGCACCTTCCCACGATGTCATCCAATCAGAGTTCGTTACTAGGCAAACAGTCCTGTTGCACCACATGACTTCTTTCCCATACCACACCAGATGTTATTTGGGTTACTGTAGTTTATCAAAGAGTCACAACAATTCCCATCTATCTAATCACACCGAGTCCTTTCTCAGGCTTTCAGAATAACATTCTCTCTGCTCGCCTAGAAAACAACTTGTCAGCATAGCAAAGATACTTTATACAAAGAAACAAGATGGAACCTCTCTGGCTCATCTCTTAATTACAAAACCCATATGCCTTAAAAGATTTTAACTCAAAAACCCATCTCATCACAGGGACCTCCGAAGGCCAGATGGAGGGGAAGAGGGGGATCAGGAGAGAGGTCTCTCGTGGACTCCTGTGCTCTGAGAGGCACCTGGTGGGGCCACGGTGAGCTCCAGGAAGCTGGACCCGATGGGCCCTTGGCTTGATCCAGCGGAGCTCTTCTTAGGTTCTTAGGAGTAGACTTCCACAGGATTATACGTCCCTCTTTTCCAACCTGGATGGCCATAGGATGCCCCGTCTTCGCCAGTATCTTCCCCTGGACAAGCCAGGATTAGATGACGTTGAGGCGACATTGAAAGAGCTGACCTTCTACAGGCCTTCTGTTCCAGCGACTCCAGCCTCCCCCCCCATCGCCCCAAACCTCCAAGCTGAGTCCCTTCCAGTGGATCTTCGGCTCCCGGCATTCACGGCCATTGATCCTGCTGTCCGGAGCAGATGGGTGTGGGAGCCCAAAAACATCTGGAAGGCACCTGGTTGGGGGACAGCTGCTGATAAAAGCGCACACTTTACAAGGATGGGATTTACTACCACCCTGTACACACACACACAGAGGCCTTCCACAGGTTCCCACATGTGCGTGTGAAGGGGGTGGAATCCCTGCCTCCCAAGCATTGGCCACCCCGACACCTCCCGGGCTGTTCTTGTCCGTCTGGAGTCTCCCCAGTCTTCAGCTCCAAGCCGACCAGGAGGCCTTCATCGGGAGGGAGCTGATGATGCCCAACCCACTGCAGGGTCTCTCTTGGTGTGGGGGTGCCCTGCAATCCGCCTTCAAGCGTCGTCCAGGAACCCCCGGTTGATGGAAGGTCAGCCCTGGCCAGAGGGGCCCAGGGTCGAGCTGGAGCCCTCCCTAGGAGCCCAAAGGAGTGACTGGAAACTCCTGTCTGTTGGGCACGTCATGACAAGCCGAGAGCCTCTGGGAAGGTCAGTCATGCTGGGGAAGGAGGAAGGCAGCAGGAAAAGAGGAAGGCCAGCCAAGCGATGGCCGGGCTCCCTAAAGGAAGCCACAGGCTTGAGCTGAGGGCAGAGAACAGAGCAGGGCTCTTGAGGACCGGACACCTTGGAGACGGCTCATTGGTAGGATCTTTTTCACCGGGATGCCACTTCATGGCCCCTCAGAAGAGGCAAGAGTGAATCTCAATGAAAATCTCCCCTGCCTGTGGATTTGGGAACTCTTTGAGGGCCTCTTTCTCCTTCCCAAACTCCTTGGCAGTTGGCCTTGGGTGGCTTCTAACCCTTTTTGGGTCCCACTTTTCATAACGATGGACAGGCCTGGCAGGGACAGTATGTGTGTGTGCTTGGTCGCTGCCTAGCGCAAGGGCCTGCGCCAATGTCGAGCAAGCTTTCCGGGTTTGGGGACCCATTGCCTGCACCAAGAGCTTTGATTTAATCGTCCAGCCCAGTTGGGACGTCCCCCTTGCCTGACAGCAACCTCTCTTGCAAACAGCAAGCCCATGGGAGGTTTTCCATCCGACCCGCCCGGTCTTTTCCTTTTCCTGCGTGTGCGTCCCCGGTTTTGCCTTCCTGTACCGTCATGGGGTGGACGGGCATTGCGGAAGGCCTTCCACGGGATCCCACATCTGCGTGTGAAGGGGGTGGAATCCCTGCCTCCCAAGACTGTCTTTATCACCCCACTGGCCACCCCGACACCTCCCGGGCTGTTCTTGTCCATCTGGAGTCTCCCCAGTCTTCCGCTCCAAGCCGACCGGGGGAGCCTTCATCGGTAGGGAGCTGATGATGCTCAACCCACTGCAGATTCCTTTCCATCTCACTGCGGGACCTCCTTGAATCCAGCCAACAATGCACTCAAGTTACAGGAAGTCAGATTTAAGCTGAATATCAGGGGAATGTTCTCAACTGTTAGAGCAGTATGACAGTGGAACCCATGACCTCGAGAGGTGGTGAGGCCTTCGAGAGAAACCGAGACAACCACCGGGCAGATATCCTTTGACTTGTTTTTCTGCATTGAGAAAGGGGTTGGACTTGAGAGCTTTAGAGGCCCTTCCAACTTCACTATTTTATGATTCTAAGACCAGGGGTCCTGGGTTCTGGTTTCCCTGATCAAATCAGGGCATGATTTTGTACCTCATTGAGTAGCTGGAAGGACAGAAGCTGCCTCTGAACTCAGATGAGCCCTGGTGGCTTTCGCCCTATGGCTATGAACCGGGGCTTAATTGGGTGAACACTCTGTACACCCAGGGATTTTGTTTACATCCGGATAGAGACATTCTCCTCCATCCATATGTCTTATTTGTCCCACGGTTCCAAAGGGTTGCTGTCCATCGGTTCCAACGGTATGGAAGAAAGCTATGGCAGAAACCTGAGAGGAGTCACCCAAAATTGTAAGCCACCGTGGCACCGGCAGTTCCTTCCAAGTGCAGTTTCGCCACACAGCCTTCCCCACCACCTCCACTTTTGGGGAAATGCCAGCGGCCCACCATGGAGCCACCCCATCCCACCCCGTGATGCAAAACAAAGCCAGATGCTCCTAGATGGTGATGATGAGAGGGGGAAGAGAGGGAAAAGATGCCTCCTGGGTGGGGGGTGGGTGGGGGCAAGGGGAGACATACTACATTTCCCAGGATCCTGCAGACCCAAAGACTTTGGCGCCCTGTCATCCAAATGACCACCCAGGCTCCCACTCTTCCTTCTCCCTCCCCCCCAAATAATCTCTCCTGCCCCTTCTCCTTCAGAAGAGGAAACCCTGCTGCAGACCTGTGTCGGGGGGACATGCTCCAGAGCAGCAGGAAACCAGCTGCCGTCTTCGCAACCGGGAGGGGCCCAAAGGCTGTTGTCCAATCTGAACACACAACGCAGGGCACTTAGTCCAGCGACTGGGATTACAAAGTCGTCGTTCCCATTGTTTTGCTGCCAGGTCTGCTCCAACCTACAGAGACCGGGTAAAGGCATGATCTCCGAAACATCACATTAAAACAAGAAGGTCCCTCTGAAGTCCTTCTTCAAGAGTAGACCACAACTGGGGGGGAGAAATCCTCTCATTCGCCAGTAAAAGCGCCCCAAGCTTTTCTGTTTGTCAGGAGCTCCCCCCCCGGCATGCAGTCTTCAGAGTTATCAGTATAGAGTTTTCCAGCAGCAATGCGCAGCTTTCAGGATCCATAGAATATTTGAAGTTCCCTCGATTTTCAATGTGCAACTAAGACCTATGAGATTTACAAAAGCCCGGCTCTTTGTGGAAAGGTAAGCTACTCGAACAGGGTTTGGTGAGGAATCCACGGAGCTGCCCCTCGGCATTTGAACTTTGCTCGGGCAGGGCGGCTTGGGTGCTGTGGCAGCAAGTGCTTGTGTGTCAAAATGGACGGTGACACCCCAGTAGTCCTCAGAGTTGTCATTTCTCTGGCAAGGGGTCAGTGGGTGGGTGTGACCCTCTTGGCCAGTGGCCAGAAAAGGGAGGGTGCAAAACCAGAAAGGCGTGAGCCATCTAGGTGGGTCTGGCCTTGTCTCCCTCAGCTGCCTCCTGCCTCTGAGGACCCTCTCTGCAATTCTTCGCAGTGAAGCACTGATACCCCACTCCACCCCTTAATCTCAGGCGGCAGCATGCCTTGGGTCAGCACGTCAGCCTCCCTCCTCCATCCCAGGTGCAGAAGCCAGAGAGCAGCCAGGTGTGCACATCCAGGGGCGGGGCTTAAATGAAGGCACGCACACCCAAGGCCGAAGTGTTCACCGTTGCTCTGAGCAACCAGCGATGCTCGGGATGCACCACCAGATGCCCCACCTCCAGTTGTGCAGACTGGCTGTTGAACTGCCACTCTGGCCAGTCCGCTTTGGCGGCTCCTGGTCACTTCCCCTGCTCCTGCTCTCATCGCTCCTCTCGGTCCTTGGTCTCTTTGTTGCTCCTTCCCATGTCCTTCTTCTTCTTCCTCCTCCTTGTCCCCTTCCTTCCGGATGGTGTGCCGGGGAGTGGTCTTGAGCTTGCCGCCCGCCCCGACGGGGTAATGGAGAAGAAAGTGCGGGAGATGCTGGCAGCAGCGAACGAGGCGGCCGCCCAGGGACAGTTGGTGCCCTACGTGCTGCTGGCAGGACCCTTGAGGGACCCCCCTCGGCTCTTATTGAAGCAGAGGCTGCTGCTGCCGGCTACTATGGCCATGACCTTGGCCTTCACTCTGGTGGTCGCCCAGGTGGCCAGAGTGGGGCCGGCGGAGGCCTTCTGGGCGTTGACGGAGGACTGGCGCAGGTTCCCCTACGAGCCCTCACCTCCCCCATGCCTCTTCCGGCCCCGCATCCCCCTCCGGCTTAGCCTGCCACGGCCCGTCACCCTCCCGCCACTACAGACCACGGCCTCACACGTCTCCTGGAGGCCCCCCCCATCCTGACAGGTAAGAAAGGGCATGCTGCCTTGACCCCCCCAACAAAGCAATGCCAGCTCGAAAGCCTCTTGGCCCCTGAGAGAGGCCAGAAGCGCTGGTCTCCTGCGGGGACCCCCTTGGCTTCAGCCTGGGCTCCCTGGGGGGCCCCAAGGTGGCCCTTCCTCCCCATTTCCTGCCCCCACATCTCTCCAGGGGGAGGGCAGAGCCAGGGTTGAGCCTGGAGAAGGAGCACCAAGAGGGTGTGAGGGGGAAGGAGGTGCTGCCTGGGAGGGGCCCCTCTTTGTGGTCAGTGCCGCTACCCCCGATCCCCCACCATCCTCCTCCACGAAGGGCCATGGGGCACGCACACTTATGGAGTGAGGCCCACCCTATGGTGGCCAGAGAACCAAATGGGAAGCCGGGGGGGCTTTAGCCCCCCTGACCCTGAAAATTGTCCCCCCGAGGTCTCCTGGGGCTGGGAGACTGGCCACCTCTACATGGCCAAGACCTCCCCCCACCCACAACACAGGTATCTGCAGGCCACCCCTCGAGAAAAGGGGGCAGCAGGCAAAGTCTCAGGGCAAAGGCTTGGAGGAGACCCCCACCAGAGGGAAGGTCCCCTTTCTCTGCAGGGAGAAGGAGGGAGAAGGAAAAAGAGGGGCAGCCAGGGGGCTCCCACCGGGTGAGCTGCCCCTCTTCCCGGAGGAAAGCTCCTTGGCCTCATCTGGGGGGGTGGTTTACATGGGGGAGCAATGGCTGCTCTCTCTCTCCTCTGGACCCACAACTTCCTTTCCTCCGCAAGGCAGGCCATCCCTCCTCCAGAGCCTTGCCTGTCGGGTTGTGGATTGGGGGGCGACATATGGGCCTGGGTGGGGGCCAAACGACTCCTGGGCTCCTGTCTGATTTATTTATATATATATATTTTAAATTTTATTTTTAAACTACTAGGGATAGGGTAGGGAATACAAAGGGTGAAAGGAAGTGGAAGGGATGGAAAAAGGGTTTTGAGGATAGGAGAACACAGAATATACAATCATCCAATCTATTTATTTTTCAATAATAGATCAACTTTCTACTTCTTTTTTAACTGTTTGATTACCTTCTAGCTTTAAACTTGCAATTATGTTTTGGTTTGAATCTAAGTTATTCTAACACTATCAGGAAACCGAGACCAATTGTGAAATACATCCCCTCTTTCAATTTCCTTTTGTCTTGGAAAAAGTATACTCCTGAAAAAGTATACATTTCAATCACTTCTCGTATTTTCTCAATATGTTATTTTGTTTCCGTGGTTCTGTTTTCTTCCATTTTTTGGAAGAGAAGGACAAACTCAGGACAGTAATCCGATTTTTAACCTCCCATTTTCTGACTGTTGTAGCTAAATAGCTTACTGGGTAACACTTAATCCCACCTATATTACCTGGCATCACAATGAACACAGTTCTGGAGTTAATATAGGTTCCTTTAACTGATGTTTAACATCTGATGATTTCTCTTCCATCAAATCTTCGATCTGGCTAAGACGCTCATTTACCTGCTGAAATCCTGTTATTATTATCATTTGTATGGTAACTTGCCATTCTCTATCTGGTAAAGTCTCCAACAGTTGATATCTGCTTTTTCAGGGGCCATTTCCATCTTTCCAGTGTACAAATAATGCTTTTTAGTTTCTACTATTTTATCAACAAACCAAACCCATCATCATCAACCTCCTCTGGATACTTCCTCTCCCCCTTACCCAGCATAGCATAGGCATCCTTCAGTCTCGAGAGACTATGGTAACATGCTCTGAATCGAGGACTGTCCTCTCCAGACCATGAAGCCCGGGTAAGGTAATATGGAGGATAGGCTGTTACTCAAGCAGCAGATCCCCCCTCTCCACATTGCTGAAATGGTCCAATGGAAAGGCAAGAGCCAATACAACTGGTTCCAGCAATGTTGCAGGAGTTGGCAGAACGACACGTGCTGCCTTCGGGACTCCAGCTCCGGATTTTGCCTCTAGGTTAACTCCTGAAGCCTTTTCCATTGGTGGATATAGCCACAAGGCAGTGGAGGTTTGAAATTGGAGTTCTCCTTCTCCTAAGCTGCCCCCAAAATCTCTACATGTATAATTCTGTGAGACAGACAGACAAACAGGCAGCGATTTGTAACACACAGGAGTGTTTACATTGGATTTGTAACTGTAAAACACATGGTCAATTAACATCTTTTGATATCATCAGTACATTTTCTGTGAGTTATCAAATCAGCAGCTGGAGCAGTTGAGAAGTAGTGTGACAGAAAAAGTACACACAAATTGATAAATAAACCTTCCAGTGTTCTTGCATTTTTAAAGCCTTTGTTCTACAAGAGCACAGTGTGTATATAATGCACCATTATGCATATAGAGAAGCAACTAGTAGTGAGAAATTCTTACCCAGATATTATAGTATATAATATATATTATAGTATATAATATTCTTACCCAGATATTATAGTCTATAGATCAACTTTTAGCCCAATAATTTAAATTACAACCGTGGCAGTCTTATCAGAGTCTCACACAGTCCAGCCAAGAAAAAGTCCAGACTAAACAGCAGACACAGGAAGCCAGTCTCTCCAATAGATATTGTTATAATCCATCAGACTCCAGCCCTGGTTTTGCTAGCAACTCAGCCTGTTCAGTTGCATTTGTCTCGCTGATGATTTCCAGACTGCTTTTTTACTTCCAAAAGTTTATTCCTCCTTCAAAAGCCCAGCAACGTTCTGTTATCAAAGTGCCATTCGTCAAACTCCTCAGTCTATTCAGTTAATCTCGCTGGTGATTCACAGTCTGTTTCTTACTTCCAAAAGCTTATTTCTCCTTCTCTGAAGACCCAGCACGATTTTACTGTCAGAGTCCCACACAATCTAAGGAAAAAGATCCTGGCTAAACAGCATTCACCAAATTTTAGTTCCTTAAAGCCTGCTAGTATTATTTTCTCTGGGATTTTTTCCAGAAACACGAGATTTGTCCGTCTCACTGTTCTCTCAGTTTGACCTTGAACCAGCCTGCTGTTTAAAAGTCAAGTTTCCTTTCGTTTTGAAGGCATGGGCTGGCAAGCCAGATTCACCGCTATTATCTTCTTTCAGTCAAATATTTTCACTCTCATTTCTTTTTCATCTTAATGAGGTTTTTCATAAATCAAAGGCTTCCACTTACTTTGTTATTGTATATTTTTGGCCGTGCTTCTTGTTCTCCTGTCCTGGGCAATGGAGTTTCTCCCAGCTGATCTGCCAATATGACTTCCCGTCTCCGATCTGTGCTTGTGTGTGTCATGAGATGGGTTATATAGTTGAGATCTTGTACTGAAGATCGGTTATATAGTAGGAACAATGTAAGAGGGATTCCATATTGGTTCTCTGGATAGATGATTTCTGCAATGCTAACAAAGTATCTGCTAGTAGGAGGATGGGAGAATGCTATTCTGAAGGCCTGAGAAGAACATTCCACGATAAGATAGATGGACTTTGTTGTGGCTTATTGCAGACCAACAAAACCCAAATAACATCTGTTACCCATGGGAAAGGAATGGAGCAGAAAAACAGGACTGTTTACCCAACGTCATACCGTGATTGGATGACGCCGTGAGAAGAAGAAGATAAGGGATATGCCAGCTAAGCTTGAAAAAGGAACTTTTGCCTGTGGACAATGATGAGGAAGTAGGGTACAATATGGCTTAGATTGATCAGACAATATGGATTAGTTTTTAGAGAGATGTGATTATTAGCAGTAGTAAAATTAATAGAATAGGATATTTCTTTTACAGGATTTTTCTTTTTACAAGATAATGATGGACTTTGGACTTTTACACTTATTGGGATTATCTTCTTCCTTTTAGGATCTGTTAGGGATGACCCTGCCTTTGCAGTCTTTGATAGCACCCAGGTTGAGCAGTGTCATTTCATAATTTTAGGATTACATGAATGACTCTGGCTACCTTGTTCTGGGACTTGCATCCAGCTTGTTTTGGCCTAAGCGTACTCCTATAATCTTAGGATTTGTCGGAGGACCTGGTTTTGTTTGTATCCAGCTTAGCTCTGGGTCTCCCACTATGATCTTAGGATCTGTCAGGAGTACCTAGCTGCATCTGGCTTGGCCTAGAGTCATGCCCTATGATCTCAGCATCTGTCGGGATGACCTGGCCCTAGTGGTATCTATCTGCAGCCAGCTCAGCCATTGATCATCTCTGTAACTTTAGGGTTCACAGGTTGATCACCGTTTTTCTTTTTTTTTCCTTTTGGATTCTTCAGAATTTTGGTTTGGCAGCTGTCTGTCCTCTCACATATCTTAGGATAGCAGAGTGACAACAGTTGGTCAAAGGTGCAGAGAAGATTTTTAATTTTATTTTGGTTTTGGCAGCTGTCTGTCCTCTTTGTTGATCTTAGGATCACAGAGTGACAGCAGTTGGTCGAAGGTGCAGAGGAGATTTTAATTTTTTTTAATTCTGATTTTCCTTGGAGTTGTGTTTTGTTTTTATTGCTGACCTAGTTTAGGCTAGATTGCCAGCAGAACATGGGGGAGCAAGAACAGTCGGCAGACGTGGACAGAATCTTGGAAGTGGCTTCGGGATTTTTCAGGCAAGCCAAGCAGAAAATTCAGGAAAAAGATTGGCTGATAAAACAGCTTTACCGGGAAAACTTACTTTTAAAACATCTTTTAAGCACAGAACCTGGCTTGATGCAAAGGATTTTCCAAGCTCAGCAGGGTCCATTTAAGGATTACTGTAACGGGACACTCCAGACAATTGGGAGCGATCCTGAGATGCAAAATGCTTGCGTGGAAAGTTAACGAGGCCCAGTGGAATTCTAATGAGCATTCCAGAGGAGACAGCGATTTATCATCCATCCAAACAGAGGTTTTACAGGCCCCGGAGTCGCGTGCAGAGGAAGGAATGCAGGAGAAAGAGACATCGCTTCACCGAGCTGTTTCCGTGGAGGAACTAGCATCGGACGACGCAAGGGAAAACTGCAGTGCTCCAGAGAACTTCAGTGCATTGGAATGCAGCTCAGCTCACCCCTCAGTCCTTCTTCAAAGCCCAGGGCAGGTGAGAAACTCTGGAACTATGGGTTTGCTTGCTAAGAGGGAGGAAGTACTGCCAGAAGGCCTTTGCTTAGAAGCATGGGCAGAATCTCGTTCGCTCCCGGACTTGAGAGAATGCCCAGCATTAGTGACTATGTCAGAACAGGAGAGACAGCTTACTGTTCCTCAATTGCCTGAGCAACTGGGAACTGTAGGATCTGAAGGAACGTGTGTGGGGGAAAGATACCAGCAGGATGATGTAATGGAGACTCAGCTTAATTCTTTGCTAGGACTTGTGTCAGCAGATCTTGATGCATGTCAGGTCTCAAACAACCCCCCTTCTCTCAGCCCAGAGAGAACAGTGAAATTGGATATTGTGAAGTTGGAGGGCATTCCTTGGTCTTCCTGGCAGCTTTGCAGGGAGGCAATGCTCCATAAGGGGGAACTAATTGGAGCAGGAGAGAACACATCAAAGCAGACCGAAGGAGATAAAGTACCTTTACTAGAGACGTTGAGTAAGGCTACAGGAGGAGTTAATTGTACAGAGGCTTTGCAGCATGGACTTTCACATTGTTTCAATGGTACAAGAGAATGTGATGCTAATTCGGTAAGCTTGCTTCAAGATAAGAAACTGCATTTAAACCTGTCGGGTTGTGGGACTGTTTCTAACACAACCAACGATGGGGGAAGTCTCCCCTTCGGTCCCCCATTTTCTAGAGGGACCCCCAGACTGGGTGGTTCCAGGTTTTTCCGGGAGCTATTCCCAGACGCTGCTGGCTGCACCACAACAAAGGTCTGCCTCCTCGGCTCCTGTCTGACTTAACCTGATTTTTTTTGGGGGGGGGCTCCTGATCACTAAGAATGCCTTTGTTTCCCTCTGCAGAGCAAGGCAACCTTTCCTCCTGGCGAGTCCTCCTCGTCCTGGTCTCCCTCTCCGCCTCTCTCCTGCCTGACTCCGTCCTCACCCCATGTCCTCCAGCCCCTTCTCTCCAGACCGTCTGCATCTTGTTCCCGTCTCACCTGCCTCTTTCTGTCCTGCCTGTCTGAATCCTCTCCCCTACTCTCTGGCACACATGCAACCTCTCTGTATTTCTCCTGCCCCTTCTCTCCTGCCCCTCTACATCTTCTCCCCATGTCTCTTGCCCCTTTCTCTTCTGCCCCTATGCAACCTCTATCTCTCCTGTCCCCTTTCCTCCTGCCTTTCCAAATCCTTTCCCCATGTCTCCTGCCCCCTTTCCTCCTGCCCTTCCAAATCATTTTCCTATGTCTCCTGCCCGCTTTCCTCCCGGTCCTACAAGTCCTCCCTGGGTATTTTCCACCCTAATCCATCCTGTCCCCAACCCTCCTGCCTCCCTGCCCCAAAAGTGGAAGTATGAGGAAGACAAGAACCCTCCTTCCATCGCTCCCCAGAAGATCCAGCCCAGGTAAGGGCAGTCAGTCGGTCTCAAGGGAGGCCTACGGCCAGAGTGGAGGGGCAGATGACCAGGGACCCCCCCCCCAGCATCTCTTCCTGGCACTTGGTCGGCCGCTCTCTGTGGAGCGAGAGGGCGGCCATGTCCTGCCAAGGTCAGCCCCCCCATGGCCAGGGTGTCAGTGGTCTGGGCAATGGGCATCATAGTCCAGCTGCCAGTGCCCTAGCTGAGGTCCCATGGCTGGATGACAGATCTTCCCCTGCCAGAGGAGCAAATCCTGCCAGAATCGTCTCAAGACTGACCTCCTCCCACCCACACACCCCTCTCTTTCTGCAGGAACATCGCAGCATCTCAGAAGAGGAAGGCCAAAGGGCACCCGGTGGCTCCAGCATCCTTCCCCTTTGGTGGGTGAAAACGGGCACCTTCAGGTCTTCCAGGTATGGCCTCGGGCAGGGGGGCTGGGGTCAGGGTTAGGGTCTCCATCCACTCGGCCCCTTCCCAGGGATCAACCCCAGGAGGTTCGTTAGTTTTCTGGTTCGTTTTTTTCCGCTGGTAGACTTGGGCCTCTCTTTCCGTAGGAGCTGTGCCAGCCTCTGGGGAGGAGGCGATAGACTGCACCCTGGTGCCGGACAAAATCAGGTTCTTCTAGATGCAGGTCAGGAAGGTGAGGGCTGCAGAAGGCTGCTCCCCTTTGGGGCAGGGGCGACAGAGGGTGTCATAAAAGCGTTTCCTAAGAAACTGCTTTTACACGGAACAGAGAGGGGTCCAGGATGATCAGTTCCTACTCAGGTAAAACTGGGTCCTTTAATTTTACCCTAGGCAACTTTTTCACCCTTTCTCCCAAGTCTGCTTCGATTTTTAAATAAACAATCTCCAATAATTCTAGAAGATTTACTCTTCTTTATCTTATATGTAGGACCCTAAATTGGTAGCATGCACGTGGCCTGATTAAATAAATCAATTTTAAAGTAGCCAATTAACTAGAGTAGCTTGATAGTCTATTCAAGAAGCCAACGTTCAGACAAACAGCCTTTTAATATTTTATTATAAAACTAGAGATTAATACTAAATGAATTTAGATAAGCAAATCAAGACATCATTACACAATCATTTCCAAAAGACCCCCAGCCATAACCACAAGACATTTTCCTCTATAAAAACCCCAAATAACAAATAAGCTAACTACATTTTCAAACAGAGTTCTATCTTACTGTTAATTTGAAAAATAAGATCCTTTTAAAGTTTTTCTCTAGCGTTCATTCCTCTGGGCAGGAATTCTCTTGCTGCGTTCGGGCAGACATCTAGGCTGTCTCTCCGTCCATCTTCTTAGCTGTCTTCTCTCTTCCCATCTCTCTTAAATTAACCAGTTATGTCCTTGCCCATCGGAGTTTAGATACTGTAAGATAAAGGTCATCTTGCTCTTCTTGACTTTTTTTTCTTCTGCTGAAGAAGAACTGACCTTGTACATTTTTTCTCTCTAATTAGCACTTGGACACAAGCGGATTTCTAGCTTTTTCGTTGCTGCTCTGAAATAAATCCTATGATATACAACTCTATTCTGTTTTCATAATCAAATTCATGACAGAGGGAGCTGTGCCCTCCACCCCAGCCATCTTCCAGAGGAGAATGTGGGGCAGGGTGGGTGGGTCGGGTCGGGGAGAGTGAGGCCAACCAGCCCAGCAGAGGGGGAGGCCAGGTCTCCCCACAGAGAGCAGAGCAGGGAACCCAGTGGGAGTTCAGCCCCTTCCCTAGGACCCTCACGGCTTCCCATTTTCTCTTCCAGAAGCCCCAAGAAGAAGAACCAAGCAACCCAGAAATTTCAATATGACTTTTTAAGATCACTTTTCCTTTTCCGGACCCCCCATTCACCCCCTTTTTTCCCCTATTAATATTAATGTTGCCATGTTTTTTTTTGTATTTTTTATTTTTTATAAGGGATAACAAAAAGGAAAAGGGAATTGGGATTGATGAGGAAGAGGGGAGACAATAACATACTTTCATCCATTCTGTACCTATTGCCATATCAAGATTTTAAATTATTCTATTTCCTCTTTTCTGCCTTCTAGATTCAGTTCTCCTTTCAATATGTACTGTTCACAAGCTGCCTGTTGATTCTGTCCACTTGTTAAATAGATCCCATCTTTCTGTTGCCTTTTGCAAGGGATAGTCCTTCATAACTTCTGATAAAATGTCCATTTCGGCTATTTCCCGTATCTTTTCAATAAGATCTTCTTGTTTCGGTACCGTTGATCTTTTCCAATTTTTAGCATATAAAATTCTAGCTGCCGTAACTATGTATATAACTATATAATTCTTTGACTTATCTATATTTTCAGGTATCATACTCAATAAAAACAGTTCTGGGGTTAATGGCACTTTACAGAGCAATATTTGTTCCAACATTACATGTACTCTTTTCCAATATTGTTTCGCTACTCCACATGACCACCACATATGATAATAGCTTCCCACTTGTGATTCACATTTCCAACACTTATTTGATACATCTGTATACATCTTTGACAATTTTTCTGGCGTCATGTGCCATCTATAAAACATCTTATATATATTCTCTTTAAAGTTCACCGATCTTGTAAGCTTTATATTATTTTGCCATATTTTCAGCCATTGATCAATATCAATGTTATGCCCTATATTTTGTGCCCACTTAATCATACATTCCTTAACCATTTCATCTTCCATCTTAATTTCCAACATATAATTATACATTTTCTTAACAGTTTGTTCTTTTGAACCTAATAAAAGTTTGTCAAAAATCGTTTGCTCTAAGTAGAAGCCTTCTATTTTATCTTTTGTATATCTAGATTCTAGCTGTGCTCTAGGCCACCACTCTATATATATATTCTGTGACTCTAGCTCTTCTTTAGACTTTAGTTCACCATCCTTTTTAAATAGATCTTGATATTTTAAAAAGTTTGTTTTTGTCATAAGACTGGGTTGGATAAAGGCCTCTAACGGTGACACCCATACAGGTATTTTGTAATAAATTTGTTGTACAATTTTTCTCCACATTCCCAGTAAAGCTCTTCTTATCATATGTGAATTAAAAATTTTTTGTTCTTTGTCCTTTTTATACCATAAATAGGCATGCCAGCCTAATTGCAAATCATGTCCCTCCAAGCTAAGTAATCTATCATTTTCTAGAGTTATCCATTCTTTTATCCAATCTAGAATACAAGCTCTATAATACAGAACCCAGTCAGGAAGACCAAAGCCACCCCTCTGCTTAGCATCTTGCATTGCCTTAATTTTAATTCTTGGTTTTTTACCTTGCCATATAAATCTCATGATTATCTTATTAAATTCTTTGAAAAATGACTGTTTTAATATTATAGGGATTGACTGAAATAAGAATAGGATTTTTGGTAAAATAGTCATTTTAATTGCTGCAATTCTTCCCAACAACGATAGTTGTAATTTGTCCCATTTCTCCAAATTGTTCTGTATCTCCTTCATTAGTTTCATGTAGTTATCTTTGAATAATGTACTTGTCTTTTTTGTAATTTGTATTCCTAAATATCGAATTTTCTTCTCCTCATGAAAGTTCGTCTTCTCTATTAGCTCTTGTCTTTCATGTTCTCTCATGTTTTTGGTAAGTAATTTAGTCTTCTTTTGGTTTATTCTCATTCCTGCCATGTCACCAAAAATTCTTAACGTTGTCATCAGGTCCTCTATTGAATCCAATGGTTCTTCCAATATGATAACTAAATCATCCGCAAAGGCCTGGAGTTTGTAGACTTGACCTTTCACTTTTAATCCTTTCAATTCTCTTTTGTTTCTAATTTGTTCGTTTAGTATTTCCAGAGTCAAAATAAACAGGAGTGGGGAGAGTGGGCACCCTTGTCTAGTACCTTTCTGTATTTGGATTTCTTTTGATAGTTCGCCATTGATTTTTACTTTTGCCTTTTGCTCCGTATATATTGCTTTAATTAGTTTCATAAATCTTTCTCCAACCTGCAGTGTTTTCAATGTGTGCATCATAAAATTCCAGTCAAGATTATCAAATGCTTTTTCCGCATCCAAGAATATCATAGCCATCTGTTTCTCCGGGTGTACTTCATAGTATTCCAGGGCATTTAAAACTATCCTTATATTATTCTTCATCTGTCTTTTAGGGAGAAACCCAGACTGATCTTGATGTATCAAGTGGGTTAAAATTCTTTTCAATCTAGTTGCCAGGATAGTCGCATATATTTTGTAGTTCACATTCAACAATGAAATTGGTCTATAATTTTGTGTTTCTTTACCTTCCGTGTTTTCCTTATGTATAAGAGAGATTGTTGCTTCAGTCCATGTTGCTGGTATTTTCCCTTCTTCTTCAATGCATTCTAGAAGCTTTTTAAATGGCTGGAGAAGCACCTCTTCCAGTTCTTTGTAGTATTCTGCTGGTAGTCCATCTGGGCCTGGTGCTTTCCCACTTTAATGTTGCCATGTTTTAAACTGAAATTAGATTTTTCCTCTACTTAAGCCCAAGAGCCTTTTGCCTTTTTTCCAGGGGAAGTGTGTGGGTGAGGAAGTGGGGTGGTGGGTGAGAGGGAGCCCACAACCCCCCAGCAGGGGCCTGGACAGGAGGCTGCCGGCTCTTGACCCCTTCGCTCCCCCAGCCTCAGCATGAGGATGGGGAGAAAAGACACACCACCCCCAGGTGAGTTCAAGGGTGAAGGGAAAGGGGATGGTAACCGCCTGGGTTTTCAAAGGGGACCCGGAGGAAAGCCAGAAAGGGCATCCGGGAGAGAATTCCCTCCAAGCAAATAGGGAGTCCAGACGGTGGGATAGGGAGCCCCAGGAGAAAAAAGCCGAGGGCGGCCTAAAGAAAAAGCGAGGGCAGCCTGGCTTGACCAAGGCCATCCTCTCGGGCTGCCCATGGGAGGCAATGCCTGTCCCTTGCTGGACACCCGGTTCCTTGGACACCCCCCTGGCATGTCTCCTTCGGTCTGTATTCCTGCGCCGAGAAGGGGGTTGGACGCTGTTACAGTCAGCTCTGATGTCACCTGTCCTTCAAGGGTTTGGAGGGAAAGTTATCATCCAGTAGTGGTCGGGAGGCGGGACATCAGGGGGAGGAGCTGCGTTGTATATATAGAAAGTGGATGGTTTAGGTGAGGAGGGAGAAGGATTTGGGTTCTGTGTGAACACGTGTGGAGAGTCTGTATAAGCTTGAGCCTTTCTTTACCTGATTACATGATATTTGTGTTTTACCAATCCATGTGTACCAATCAATAAACATTTAGTTCTTTTATTTTTAAATCCATTCCAGTCTGTGTGACTCAATTCAGGGAATGGTTGGTGGCAGACTACCGGAGGTGTAGAAGTGTGGTGACGTAGCGACCTTCCTTTGTGAGGTGGAAGGAGGTCGTTACATATAAAAGTGGTGGCAGCTTGTGGGATTACGAAGAGATCCAGTGAGGCCTTGGCTGAATCGTGCCCAGAGCAAGGGTTTTTAGTCAGGGAAATCTGAGCCAAAGCGTGGGTAACCTTCTAGGATCTGGCTCACGGGGAGCAGGTCTAGTAGAGGGGCGCTGAAACTTCAGATTGGGACTAGACAGGGAAGCTCTGAGGTAACCTTTTGGTGGAAAAAGTGCCCAGTAGGCAGAGGCTGTAGTGGGGCTGGTCTGTCCTGAGTTTAGTGAAGCTCTGAAGGGATAAGGCTGAAGCCAAAAAGACAGCTACACTGAGGGAACGTCCCATTTGTGAACAGCAGAGCCGGAGGAAAGGCAGAGCTGTGTGAAATTAAGATTGGTACCACAGGCAGAGCAAAGTGATTTCACTCTGTTTACTGAGAGGCCTAGCGAAAGGGGCAGAAGCCTGCCTGGTTACTGTTTCTAGCTGGGGGTGCTAGAAGGACAGCAACAGTGTACAGTACAGACTCTATGTAAAGAAAAAAAAGAGTGGTGTGCGTTTATTCTGAGGCTTGGAAATTGGGAAAAAGCCTTGTGAGGTTAGAATATGCCACTAACACGCAGTCAGACGTCAGAAATGGGGGAACTGAGGGACCCACTGGTGGATGAGGGGGCTGAAGAAGGATTGGGCTCAGTGCAGGGAGAAAATATTGGGGAACAGACATCAGAACTCAGGAAAATGCACTTAGCCCAACAATATGAATTGAGAGTGAGGGAAATAGAGGCACAGAGGGAGAGAATGAGAATGGAAATGGAGGAAAGAGAAAGAGAGAAACAAAGACAATTTGAATTGGAGAGAGAAAGAATAAATATAGAGAAAGAACGGATGGCATTTGAACTGAGGAAGTTGGAAGTAATGAATGAAAATAATAACAATAATGTTAATCCAAGTGATGAGGGCAAATTGTCAAAAGCTGACCTGAAGAAATTCCCAGTTTACAGGAAGGGAGATTGCCCTGAAGTTTTCTTTTCTCTTCTGGAAAGAACGTTTATAGATTTCTCAGGGAGTCAGAAAAGATGACCATTGTGAGGTCTTTAATTAGTGGAAGCCTGGCTGAGGTCTATGCCAAGATGCCAGTAGAGATGTTAAAAGATTTTTCAGAGTTTAAGAAACTGGTGTTTGCCCGGCATGGTATCAACGCTGAACAGTTGCGTCAAAAGTTCAGATCACTTACCAAACGGCCAGACCAAACTTTCACACAGTTAGGATCTGATCTGGTGAGGTTTTTGGAAAAATGGCTGTCTCAGGAGGGGATAGAGACATTCCAGCAATTGAAGGATGTTATAGCATTGGAACAATTCTATTCTATCCTACATGGGGAATTAAAATTCCAGGTTAAAGAAAAGAAGCCGAAAATTCTGAAAGAGGCCACGGAAATCGCTGATTTTATATCTCAGATCAGAAAACCACTATATTCTGAGGGAGAAACTGTGAGGAAGACAGGGGAGATTTATAATAGGTTCTCTCAGGGACAAGTAAAGAGTCAGCAGGGAGGAGGTAGCCATGTTGAAGGGAAGCCCTCGGACCATAAACAACAGAGACCTCAGATTTTGGAGGGAAAACCAAAGATAGATGAGAAATACTCAGGAAACAACAGAAAATGTTACTTTTGCCAAGAAAAAGGCCACTTGATCTCCAACTGTGAGAAACTAAAACACAGAAAGGAAAATTTGCCTCAAAATTTGAGCGGGAACAAGCCAAAAGCTGTTTATTGTGTACAGCAGGAGCAAAATTCTTCTCCACTGGGAGAGACTGTTGCCATAGCGACCCCGGCACAACTTGATACAGCAGCTGAGGGGGATGCGGAGTGTATTCCTCTGGCTGATATAAAGTACTGTCTTTTAGTTAGGACGAATTCCCAACTTTTTGAGACTGCTGGAGTTAAAATAGGGATATTTGATCATGATTATTTGGCCCTAAGGGACACCTGTTCCCAGGTGACTCTTTGTCACCCTGATATTATTCCTAAGGAGCATATTATCCCACACGAGAGCCTAAAAGTTAAAGGGATAGAAGGACAAGTAATTTCTCTGCCAGTGGCTGAAGTATTCGTGCGTTATCAAGGCTGGAGGGGCAATTGGCGGATTGGAATTTCATCGGAGTTGCCAGCAGCCGTGCTTGTGGGAATTGACTTGGATGAACATGTCAAGAGGGTGTTAATGCTTACACGTTCACAAGACCCAACAGGGACAGTTCAGGAAGTTACTGAGGAACAGGAGGTGAAAGTAGATGAGGGTAGACACGAAGATGAAGCAGTTAAAATGTTATTACCCAAAGACAGCACATTTTCACAAGAGCAAAAGGAAGATGGCACGCTTAAAAATTGCTTTGGTAAGGTGACAGAAACCCAGTTAACACCAGAAACGCCAGAGAGATTTCACATCAAACAGGGAATATTATACAGGGAGACACTAATGAATATCTCAAAAGGGGGAGATGGGATTAGAAGTCAGATAGTAGTGCCGGTTAAATATCGCCAGATGATATTAGAAAGGGGACACTCTGACATATTTGCTGCACACTTGGGAGTAAATAAAACTAAGCACAGGATCACACAAAATTTTTATTGGCCTGAGATGGGGAAGCAGATTAAGGAGTTCTGCAGACAATGCGATGTTTGTCAAAGGCAGGGGAATAACCGTGACAGAACCAAAGCTAAGTTATGCCCATTACCCGTGATATCATCGCCATTTAAATGCATAGGGGTGGACATTGTGGGGCCATTGCCTAAGGCCACAAAGAGAGGGAACAGATTCATCCTTACCATTGTGGACCATGCCACGAGGTACCCAGAAGCCATTCCCCTAAGTAACATAGAAACTAACACAGTGGCTGATGCCTTGGTAGGGTACATGTCTAGGATGGGATTCGCTTCGGAAATAATAACAGATTTGGGAACATCTTTTACTTCTAAGCTCATGAAACGATTATGGCAAATTTGTGGAATCAAACACAAAGAAACCACCGCGTATCATCCTGAGAGTAATGGGTTAATGGAAAAGTTTAATGGGACCCTAATGAGAATGATCAGGGCTTACCTGGCAGAAAACCCAAACAACTGGGATCAGAAATTGTAGTCATTGTTGTTCGCGTATAGATCAGTGCCACAAGCCAGAACAGGGTTCAGTCCTTTTGAAATTTGTTTGGAAGGAAAGTGAAGGGACCACTGGAGCTGATTAAACAGAATTGGGAACAGATCATAGAGGATGATCCCCAAGATGTAGTTACCTACATAGACACGCTAATGAATGATCTGAAGAGAAATTTAGAGTTAGCGTCAGAAAATTTGCAAGCACAAAAAGCTAGACAGAAAGCCTGGTACGATAAAAAGTCACGAGAAAGGCACTTTGGACCGGGAGATGAGGTGTTGTGGTTAAAACCCTTCAAAGGGAACAAGTTACAGTTAAATTGGGCAGGACCATACAGGGTCATCTCAAAAATGAATGACCTGAATTACATTATCGAGGATGAGGAACACCAAGTCAGGAAAGTAGTGCATGTTAACGCTCTGAAACCTTACTTCAGGGGGGAACAGAGAGTCTTATTTGCCATGAAAGCAGCTGATAGTGAGGAAGCTGACTTGCCTTTCTGGGAGGGTAGAGGTGAAGTGAAATACAACTCAGAGGAGGTGAAGATCAGTCCGGCACTCACCCAAGATCAGCAGCAAGAACTGAAATTGCTGATCAATAAATATTATAAGGTCTTTTCAAATAAGCCTGGGATAGCTAAGGGAGTGATGCATAGGATCCATACAGGGAATGCACCCCCGCAGGCAGTATCCCCATACAGAGTTACAGGACCCTATAAGGACAAGGTGCGTAAGGAGTTGGATGAGATGCTCAGGGAGAATATCATAGTTCCATCTTCTAGCCCTTGGTCCTCTCCTATAGTACTTGTGGATGAACCAGATGGGAGTGTCAGGTTTTGCGTTGACTACAGGAAGTTAAACTTAGTGACCACACCTGATGCCTACCCCATGCCCAGATTAGACAACCTGATTGAGACCATAGGGGGTTGTCGGTACATATCATCATTAGATCTGGTAAAGGGATTTTGGCAGGTGAGGATTGATCCAAGAGATCAAGAGAAGACCGCTTTTTGCAGCCCTTTCGGTTTGTTTGAATTTCGTGTCCTCAGTTTCGGCCTCAGGAATTCACCAGCTACCTTCCAAAGGCTGATGGACCGTACTTTAGAAGGTCTCAGTGACTTCACCGTAGCCTACATCGATGATATAGGGGTCTTCAGTAACACCTGGGAAGATCACCTGAACCACCTAGAAGTAGTGCTGCAGAGGTTAAGTGCAGTAGGGCTAACAGTGAAAGCAAGCAAGTGTCAGTTGGGTAGCCCAGAGATCAAATATTTGGGTCATATGGTAGGGGGAGGAGTGATCAAACCCCTAGAAGCCAAAATAGAGGCAATACGTGATTGGCCTAGACCCAATACCAAGAAGAAAGTCAGATCATTTCTTGGTCTGGTAGGCTACTATAGAAAATTTATCCCTAGGTTCAGCGAGATGGCAGCGCCGCTAACCGAGCTGACGAGGAAGAAGACCGATGACCACGTCCCGTGGACCAGCGACTGTGAGGAGGCGTTCCAGAAGTTGAAGGAGGCGCTAATCCACCACCCAGTGCTGCGTGCTCCAGACTTCGACCGGGAGTTCATCGTGTACACAGATGTGTCCAACACCGGGGTAGGAGCTGTCCTGTGCCAAGCCGATGACAACGGAGACCAGCATCCAGTGTCCTACCTTAGTAAAAAGCTCCAGAAAGGAGAGAGACACTTAGCTACCGTGGAGAAGGAGTGTCTTGCCATCGTTTTTGCAGTCCAGAAGTTATCGCCTTACATCTGGGGGAGACATTTTGTTCTTTGCACGGACCACTCCCCACTACAGTGGTTAAAGACAATGAAAACTCACAATAGCAAACTGATGAGGTGGGCTATGATGTTACAGGACTTCGACTTCGAGGTTAAGGTTGTCAAAGGGACGATGAACTGTGTGGCTGACGCCTTATCCCGAAGACCAGAAGAATGAAGACGACCAGATGGACTATGGACTATAGTGGCCCATACGGGTTCAATGTTTATGCATACATGTTGATTAAAATGGTGTTATGTATATGAATAAAGATGAACAATGGAGATGTAAGTATAATTGTTTTGATGCATGAAATAATTTAAGTATATGTTGCATAGTGTTGGTAAGTTTGTGAATAATGCAATGTTATAAAGTTATAATGTGTTGATTTTGCTCCTGGTTGTTTTTGGGAGAAAAGCAATCTAGCTTTCCCCTGCAAAAACAACTTATAAAGGGGGGAGGTGTTACAGTCAGCTCTGATGTCACCTGTCCTTCAAGGGTTTGGAGGGAAAGTTATCATCCAATAGTGGTCGGGAGGCGGGACATCAGGGGGAGGAGCTGCGTTGTATATATAGAAAGTGGATGGTTTAGGTGAGGAGGGAGAAGGATTTGGGTTCTGTGTGAACACGTGTGGAGAGTCTGTATAAGCTTGAGCCTTTCTTTACCTGATTACATGATATTTGTGTTTTACCAATCCATGTGTACCAATCAATAAACATTTAGTTCTTTTATTTTTAAATCCATTCCAGTCTGTGTGACTCAATTCAGGGAATGGTTGGTGGCAGACTACCGGAAGTGTAGAAGTGTGGTGACGTAGCGACCTTCCTTTGTGAGGTGGAAGGAGGTCGTTACATATAAGATGGCCTCTGAGGCTCTTTCAAACTTTACGATTCCATCCTTTTATAGGAATCACCTCCAGGGGGTGGCCAGAAGCTGGTGGGGTCTGCCTGGTCGCAGGTGAGGGGTGCCCAGCTTCCCCCTCCCATCAACACTCTCCCTCTCTCCCCCCTCCCAGGGCCCAGCCGAAGCACCCCTGCACCGGGAGATCAGTGAAAGCGAGGTCCTTCCTGTGCCCGGGTGCTGGTGGTGGGCAGATGGTCTGACCAGAGAGCAGGTGAGGCTCTTCGGTGGTCCAATTCAGCCAAGGATTGGTGTCCGTCACAGCACAGAAGCAGGAAAGAAGATACCAGGTGGAAGAAAGCAGAGGCCAATCGAGGAGCGTCCCCCATGAAATATGGCAAGAGGAATTGCAAAATTGGTGAGCCTGAGACAAATCTGTAGAGGGGAGCAAGACGTACCCGTTCCCCCGTCTGGAAGGAGTTGCAGCTGGAAGAGGGAGTGCAAAATTGGAACTTGTTTCCAGACCAGAAGAGGGGAAGCCGGTTGGCTCAAGCCAAGTCTGTAGCCGATGGACAAAAGTGTCCACATGGGAAAGGAAGCATTCCCTCCTGCATGGCAACAGATGGGATTGGCCCAGGAGATCGGACTCTGACCCCTGCTTGCCCAGAAGGGAGTTCTCTGCCTATAAGAGGGATGGCCAGGAAAGAGAGTGTGGGCTTTGATCGGCGCTGCAATGTTGCTCCCATTGCTCTGACCGAGAGACGGATCAACTATCTGGGAAGAGTGTTTTCTGTGGGAGGGAGTGTGGACAGAAGGGAAGGGGCCTCTGGGTGCCTTTGTTGTTTGCTGTCTTCTGAAGGAAAGCAATAAATGTCACATGAAGAGTGCTTTAATCCCAAACGTTTTGTGTCTCATCTTCTTGCCAGTCGTCTGGCTGGGCTCTCTCTCTATCTCTCTATCTCTTTCCTCTCCTGGTCCTTCTCCTCAGGATACAAAAGAAGAGAAATCACACACACACGGTATGACAGTGAATCCAAAAGCGTTAAGTTGTAAGTAACGGATCAAGAAGTCCCTTTGCACAACCCAAAATGATGTCCCATAGATGCCACTGGAGCTCTAGTGGTGAGCCTTCAGCCTCTGGGCCGAATCTGGCCCTCCAGGACTTCCTTGGAGAACCCTGCCTCCTTCCACAAGATATCCTCACCTCCCAGTTTCCATCAGAGCTTTTTGCCCAGTGGTGTCATGGTGCTGGCACTCACAGGTTCAAAGCCCTGGAGCAGCAGCAGGGACCCTGCCATCATCTGCCACCTCCCTCCGGTTTTCCTCTTCTCTATGAGCTGAGCTGCAAACCTCAGTTCAGCTGAGAGAGGAAGGGATTTCCCCCCCAAAAAACAGTTTATCTCTGCAAGCTACTATCTCTGGCAAAGCACTGACATGTGCAATCAAGAGCCATTAGCTTTACAAAATGCAGACCAATCCAATGTGGAATGATATCATAGGGAGCATCAGGATAATCTGGGCCACATGCCACCAGAAAGGGGCTTTTATAAAAGGGTGGAGAGTGGGGGGGGGAGAGAAGAAGAAGAGAGAAACAAATGTTTAAGAGGTCTGGGACCCTTTGTTGATCACACGTGGGCTGGTGGCTGCTTTGGCCATAAAAGGGGATGGATTCCGATTCTCAGAATAATGTCCCAGGGAGAATTCTGAAAGTTTCAGTCCCAGGAACAAAACAAACCAAACCTATCCCCCCCCATCAAAAATAACCCCAAACCCAACATATCATTCTGGGGTTTGTAGTACTTCTGCCTCAAAAAATAAATAAATAGATAAATAAAAAGCGGTAATCTATCTCTGTGATTTCCTTCAAGAGATATTTAGCCTTCCCTCTCTGTGTGATTCCTCCAGATATATTCTCTGAGTATTCTTTTCTTTTGCCCCAATGTCACATGAATGGGAATCGGGGTCTGTTTGGAAACCTTTTCTTGGAGCGTGCAAGTCAAACGGGTCCCTGGAGACTATGGGGTGTGTGTGTTTTCTGCTCACCCTTCGCTTCTACCTGGCTCTTTCCTGGGGCCCGATGGTGCCTTGGTTCCTTCCTGCCCTATTTCTCTCTCCTGTGCGCCTTCTTCCTCCACAAAGGGCCCTTTTCCCCCAGAGGGAGATGGCCCGAGCCCTTGCAACCTGAGGGCTCTCTCACTCTCTCTCTCTCTCTCTCTCTCTCTCTCCACACTTGCATCCATGCCATCCAGATTTTGGTTTAACCAGGTTAGAAACGTTCTTCAAAGCTAAATTAAATTATTTGGAATCTGGAAGACAAACCACCTTCTTTGTTTTTCTCTCAAATGCTATATTTTTGACCTTTTCTTCTGAAATACTAAAGTCTGTGGTTAATAAACTTTTTCTAAAGTTATTGCAAATCAACTCCCTGTTTTTTGACTCTGTACTTAGTTTAGCTCATGGAGGATAATGGGTCAGAACACAGGATGATCTCTAAAAATTTTCGGCTCTTTCCCTCCCATGGATGGCAATGAATTGGCACCCTGTTGAGGAACCAGAGAAAACCCCAGGATCCTGACCCTGGGAGAGGTTGGGGAGAGCGGGAGAAACCCCCTCCTGAACGAAGGCTTTCCCCCCAGGTCTCCTGGTGAGCCTCCCTCCCGAGGGGCTTGGCGGCTGCCACCTAGGCCAGGGCCTGAGCCTGCAAACAAGGGTCAGGCTGGCCCCGATCCTGCAGCTGCCAGGGCGGTAGTGATCAGATCCTGACAGCCAGTGATTCTATCGACCGATGACCATGTTCAAGCTTCCCACAGGAGTACTTGCAAGATCAAAATAGAATGGCTTAACTGGAAAGTCCCTCCAGTATACCCAACTGAAGAGAAAGGGAACTTCAAAAAGTCAAGAGGCACAAAAGACCAGCGGCTTCTTGATAAAAGGATCCTGAAGAACGCAACAAGAAAAAAAAAAACACATTTTAACATGGCCGTGGAGCTCAGCCTGTGCCTCCATTACTGACTTTTTACTTATTTGAGGTGGCATAAAAACAATACCATTTCTTATTAACCTGGACTGGTTCTTTTCCCTCACAAAAGCCAGAAGTACAAGCTTTTCTCTCTCTTTTCAGTGGCTTTCCTTCTAACTCAGTAGCGCTTCTCCAATCAACTCTCCTCAGCGACTTCCAACCTCACAACAACCCGGTTCACAGTATTTTTCCCTTCTCTGAGCCATTTCTGTCTCCAGACTTTTGCTTAGCTTTTGCTTAGCTTTTCTGATCCCGTCAGATCTATTTTGACCTAGGCTTCCACTCTATCTGCCATTGCCCTTTACCCTCAGAGCTCCGGATTTTGAACTAGCCACTAGGGCTTGTAAATCCTGAGGTAAAAAAAAAAAAAGATTTCTCCTCAGTAGGCATTTCCCTTCTCTTCGGATTCCCCAGATCTGGGTCCAGAAGCCCCAAAACTAAGTCTTCACCAAGACTCAAATGGGGAACCACTTCTTACCACAGATCCTAACCCCTTCCAGTGACCGTTTCCCCGAAAATAAGACCTAACCTGAAAATAAGCCCTAGTAGGATTTTTCAGGAGGCTTGTCATAGAAACCCTACCCCAAAAATAAGCCCCAGTTAAGTGAAACCCCCTCTCCACCATTGTTTCCCCAAAAATAAGACCTAACCTGAAAATAAACCCTAGCGGAGGAGGAGAAAGAGGAAGAGGAAAAGGGGGAAGCTGCTCCGAGGGCTGACGGGCACCTCCCGGAGAAGTCTCCCGAGCGCCATGAAAAAGAGGAGGAAGTGCCCAAGGGCACAGCTGTGTCTCCTCTCCCACCTCCTTCATCAGCGTCTGAGAGGGGAGTCCCCATGGACCACCCCCAGCCCGACGACAAGGAGACGGGAGAGGTGACGGCGGCAACAGCAGTCTGCGAAGCCAGAAACGAAGCACCCTCGGAGGACAGCCACCGGGCCATGGACGACCACAAGGGGGCACAGACTCAGTTCTAGGCCAGACCCCTTCCCAAGAAGACCGCCCCTTTGCCCGAAGGGCAGACTGGAAGAGGGGACCCTATGGGATATGGGGTGGGGGAGGCCAGGCGAGACGCAGAGGAGTGCCTCGGCTGGCCCAGGAGCGTGGCCATCACCGGGAGGGCCGTAGCTTTCTCTCTTGGAGGTGGGGAGGCAGAAGCCTAGAAATAATATTTCCTGCTGTGAGGGTCTTCTTCTGGCGGGGTCTCGGGAGCCGGACGACCCTTCCAAGCTTCCGTAGCCCCCGACTAGGTTGCTTCCCTGCTCCCCTTCTTGGCACTTTGCTTCATTCTCTCTGCCTTTCACGGTGGCATCGGTTGGGTCACTTGTGTCTCTGCATCTGGGTTCCCCTTCCCACCCCTTTCGACTGAAAAAGATATTTAACCTTGGATACCCAGAGACACGGGTCTTCCCCTGTCTTTATGCCAAGCTGGCCTTGTCTCCTAACCTAGTTGTGGCTTGAATCCACACCTGCGGATGCCTCCTTTCTTCTCTCTCCGCCTGACTGAGCCTGCCTGGTTTTTACCCCCCCCCTTTCCCCCTATGCCATGGCTCTTTTTCTCCTGCCCCAACGTTAACTATTACAGGTAGGTCATTGGTTCTCAGCCTTTGGTCCCCAGACATTCTTGGACTACAACTCCCAGAAGCCTCCACCTCTAACTGTGCTTGCCAAGATTTCTGGGAGTTGTAGTCCAAGAACCTCCAGGGACCCAAGGTTGGGAAGCACCCGGGTGGGTGACTCTCTTTTCTCCTTGGTCTCGGCCTGCCCTTCCCAGGGCCAACGGGAAGTGACTTGATCTGAAATTCCCAAGTTGATGCTTCGGGAAACATGACGGAAAAGCATTCTTTTCCTGCCCTTTCCAAAACGCTGGAGTTCTAGGAGCTTCTACGGAGAGATCTAGCTGTCTTGGCTTAAACGTCAAGGCAAAGGGAGGGCAGAAAAGATGCATGTGGTCGGTGTTCCTGTGAAGAACCATTTTCAAGCAGGGAGCTATGAATGCACCAGGATGAAGGCAAAGCTACTAGATGTGTTTTCTCCTTTGACTGTTTTTTTTGGGGGGCGGGTGTTGAAGGCTGGCCATTCTGGGGTTAACAAATAAGCATTTTATTATTATTGTATCTCACTTCATGCACCGCTTTTATTCCCATTGCTTCTTCCACAACGCAGCAATTGTATTTAGTTTCAATACAACTTAATTATTGTAACGTCTTGCACATGAATACTTGTGTAACTTTATGTATCTGAATGTATCTGTATCCGAATGGGTCTGTATTAGAAACTGCTTTTACTGTAGACTGACCCTGACTTAGATCTCTTCTGACTCTTGCCACAATCACACCAGGGTGCTAACTTTACAGACACATCCTTGCATATCAAAACACATAGTGCTTTACAGACACATCCTTGCATATCAAAACACATAGTGCTTTACAAACACACCCTTGTATATCAAAACACATAGTGCCTCAATGGCCTTCCATCTGTTGGCTGAGAGATATCGCCCCAAGGAACAGAACATAATACTTTCACTTCCCAAAACAACAGGCCTGCTCAGAGGGCAATTAAGGAGATAATTGGCACCCTTGGTATGCGTAGGGAGGAAGCTAAGGCACTTCCATCTTGACACCAAGGGAAAAGCTGTTACTTGAAGGCCACCATATACAGTGCAACAATAAACAAAACGACATAGATAACGAATATCTGGGTACTGTCAATTCAGACACATAGTCGCCATTTGAGTAATTCATAACCTTAAGGCCAAGGGGGCATGCGTATCATATGCACATTCAGGTATAGCCAATAAGTCAGACCCACAGAACATTTAGGGCCAATGGGCATAGAGATCCAAAGTTTCGGGTTCAGGATACCAATCAGAATCTAACTGTTTATGGCCCTTTGTGTGTATCCCTATAAAACATCTATGACCCCGTGCTTCGGGGCTCTTCTCTGCTTTTAAGAGATTGGGCCCTAGCTGTGTAATTTAATAAATAATTGGCATTCTATACAGCTGGTCATCTCGTGTCTTAGTCTGCTGCCTCTGCCGGAGAATTGCCTCGATTTTCGGGGTTAACATTTGGTGCCGTGACTCGGATACTCCGGTGAGTTAACTACTCCTCAATGTGAGGCACAGACACTGGGTCCCGGACCTTTGACGCCCGCCACTCGCCCTCCACGGTGAGCTCCCAGAAAAGGTGCTCTTCATGAACCATAAGATATGGGAGACTCCTGAAAGACGGTAATCCCATGAGGCCTGGGAAAGCGCGTTTGATAGCCACCCTTCACTGCCAAGACGCCCCACCTGCTTGCCGAGGCTCCGGCCCGTGACGCTTGAAAGGTGAACGCAAGTGGACAGTGAACAGGGCTTGTGAGTGATACGAACGGAGGAACGTGTGACAGCTCATCGAGGCTTGAGAGTGGACAGTGATTGCCCCAGGCGCTCTAGAAGGGAGACCCGGCCGGGCAATAAGATTCTTGCTAGACACGAGTCACCAATATGGGTGGTTCCTGCGCTGGTAAGGCACAGCAAACTCGGGGGACGCCCCTACGCTGTGTACTAAATAATTGGAGGGGACTCGTGGGAAGAAGGTCCGGGCTCAAAAAGAGATGCATTATAAAATTGTGCACCGAAGTATGGCCATCACAATTGCCCATGAGCCCGCCCTGGCCAGAAACTGAGAGTTTTTCTCCAGAAGCCCTTAAGGCGCTGACCAAGTGGGCTGAGGAGGAATTGCAAAAAGGAGAAAAGGATAATGTCCAATACGCCTCCTGTTTCTTGAACATTGCGACAAACCCAAATGCATTTGAGGGAGCGGCGGGATTGGTCCCATCCACCGACCCAAAAGACCCCTACGGGTCCGGCACTTATGTTGCCCCTCCTCCTTCTCCAGAGTTGCCCTTGCCACCAGGAATTTTTGTTTGAACGAGACGAACGGTACAAGGCACTTTTGGCTGAAGTCCGAGAGATCAAGACCGGCCAAGACGCAACAGGTCAGTCGGCGCCGAAGAAGGTGTTTCAAGACGACGGTGGTGAGTATATTCCGCCTCCGGTGTATCCCTCTGCCCCTCCCCTCCCAGATGACGGTCAGGCCGGTCGGCCTGCCGCCTGGGGTGTTGCCATGAGGCAACCCTCAGGTGACATCCCAATCCAAGAGCCTGAACATGCCCAAGTTCCAAGCTCGGCCCACGCGCCTGAACCCACCAGTCAAGGGACACCTGCACAACCCTCGGGATCAGGCGCACCTTCCCAAATCCTTTTGGCTCCCCCAGGAACCCCCTCTGGGGGGGAGTATTCTTGGTTCCCCCGGCCCCACTACAGACACAGCAGGGAGTTCCCCAGGTACAAGTGGTCATTAACTAACAACCTACGCCGATACGTGACTTTACCCACACGCCTCCTCACAAGTCCCCTCCCCTCTGTCCGGATTCAAGTGGGGCAGAGGGGGGAGATGAGGAAGATCCAGAATTAGTACAACCCGGCGTTCTTAGACGTCGGAAGGGGCCACGGCAACCCGATCCTCTCAGCTCCCCAGCCCTTACCAGGGCAAAGGCGGGGCAAGCTGACAGCAGTACGAACCAACCAGATGGAATTTTTCCCCTTAGAGAACAAATAGTAGTACAGCCTGATGGGGCGGTACAGCGGGCGTATGTATACGTCCCATTCTCCACTTCTGATCTTTTCAATTGGAAGACCAATTATCCCAAGTATTCTGAGGACCCTGAAAGGCTCACGGAATTGATTCGAGGCATTATGCTGTCTCATAACCCTACTTGGGGAGACGCTACCCTCCTTCTGAATATGCTTTTAACGGAGGCTGAACGTAAATTAGTTTGGGATGCGGCGCGTAAATACGCCACAGACCGATGGAAGGATGATGCAAATCAGGCGTACCTGGCCCCCACGGCCCTAGTGCCGGACACTCGCCCGGCGTGGGACCACGGGCAAACAGAAATAGAAATGAGAAGCCTTCAGCGATTCCGTGAGTGCATTTTAGAAGGCCTCAAAAAGGGGTTTCCGAAACAGATAGCCAATCACAAAGTACATGCAATTTTTCAAAGAAAGGATGAAAACCCAGCCGACTACTTGGACAGGCTGGTAAAAGCCTTCCGTCAGTACACTGACTTAGACCCGGAAGGGGAAAACTCTAGGGCCTTTGTAAACTCTGTCTACATTAACAATGTGGCAGAAGACATCAAAAGAAAGCTCAATAAAGTAGATGGGGCTCTCTCTGTCCCCCTAGTGGAGGTGGCCTTCAAAGTCTTTAACAACCGAGCTCAGGAAGAGGCCAAGGAAGCTAAGGAAACCCAAAAGATGTTGGTCGCAATGGCACAAGGGGGCATGGCTCCCAGACGGGGTTCAGGATACTGGCCGCCGCGCCGCGGGATGCCTGGCCGCGGCCGTGGCCGAGGTGCTCAGCGGTTCTCAAACTATCAGAATAACCCGACCAGCCCACCCAACCCCCACCAGGTAGACAGTGGCTGCAGGATCTGTGGGGATCAAAACCACTGGGCCCGATCTTGCCCGCAGAACGTGTACAACCAACCATCCACGGGTTGTCGTATCTGCAGTGACTCAAACCACTGGGCCGACAGCTGCCCTTACCGGGCCCCTCCGCGGGCACCAGTATTTCAGGGACAACCACAATCCAACTCCAATCACCCCACCTATGCCACTCAGGGATCGGGGGCAGTGTACGCCCTAGAGACAGAGGCAGGACAATGACGGGGTCCCGGGGTATTCCGACTCCCGCCCGGGGACCCCATGGTGGACCTACAGGTGGGAAACCAGACTATTCCCTTCCTTGTTGATACTGGAGCTACCCATTCTGTAATCACTGTGCGCCCCCCCGGTATGCAGCCTCAGCCGGGAGGTCCGTCCCGCAATGTGATTGACGCTTCCGGAGGAGTTACGAAGGTCCCCTTTCTCCCAAAAGTGAAAGTCAAAGTGGGAAGTAAGAACTTGGATCATGAATTCTTGTTCATTGAAAAATGTCCGGCTAGCTTGTTGGGAAGAGACCTATTAATGAAGTTAGGGGCTAAGTTGGAATTCTCTCCGGAAGGTTGTCACCTTGCACTGGGCACTACTGAAGCGGCTGCATTCCTTTTAACTTTGAAAAATCCAAAGTCAGATTTGACTACACCTGACTCTCTCTTGAGTCAAGCAATCTCTCAAGTAGTTCCTTGGGTATGGGCGGATGGCACCCCCGGTCGGGCAAAAAGGGCGGAACCAGTTGTGGTGGAACTTAAACCCGGCTACCAGGCGGTTCACGTTCGCCAATATCCCCTCAAACAAGACACAAAAATTGGCTTACAAAAGGTTGTAAAATCACTGTTTGAGGCTGGACTCATTGCCCCGTGCTAATCTGAATGCAACACTCCCATCATGGGGGTACCCAAGAAAGATGGGAAGTATAGACTGGTTCAGGATCTCCGGGCCGTGAATGAAGTCACCCGGGACATCACCCCGGTGGTCCCCAACCCCTACACGTTAGTAACCCTGATCCCGGGAACACATGCCTTTTTCTCCTGTCTTGATCTCAAGGATGCTTTCTTTACAATTCCCTTACACCCCAGCTCATACCCAATTTTCGCCTTCACTTGGGAGGACCCCCCGGGTACCCCAGGAATCCCCTCTGGTCAGTACTCATGGCGGGTGCTCCCGCAAGGGTACAAGAACGCTCCCACATTGTTTGGGGAGGCCCTGTGCAAAATCTTAAGGTTCTGGGTCCCCAAAATCCCCTGTCGCGTGATCCAATACGTTGATGATCTCCTGGTATCCGCGATCAGCCAGAATGAGTGTCTCGGAGCCACGATCGATCTCCTCAACTTTTTGGGGTACAAAGGTTTCAAGGTGTCACAAAACAAAGCACAGATAGCACGGGAGGAGGTCAGTTACTTGGGGTTCTTAATTTCAAAAGGACAGAGAAGATTGACTCAGGATAGAATCAGCACTATATGTGCTGTTCCGCTCCCCACCACACGACGAGTGTGGCGCACCTTTTTGGGCATGGCGGGTTTCTGCAAACTCTGGATTCCCAACTTCTCTGTTTTGGCAAGACCTTTGTTCGATGCGCTAAAGGGGGCAGGGGAGAGGGTGGAGGATACAGCCGTAATGAGGAAAGCCTTTGAAGAGATCAAACAACGCCTCCTTTCTGCTCCGGCTCTCGGGCTACCGGACCCAGAGAAGCCGTTTGAGCTGTTTGTACACAAGCGGCAAGGTATGGCTCTCGGCGTCCTCACTCAACAGGTTGGCAGCTGGCGAAGGCCGGTCGCCTACCTCTCAAAGTTGCTGGACAATCTGACCAAAGGATGGCCGTCATGCCTACGAGCGGTAGCGGCGACTGTCCTCCTGGCTAAGGAGGCTCAGAAGTTCTCTCTAGGAGCCCCAGTCACCATACATGTTCCACATGCGGTGACGACGGTGCTGGAGCAGAAGGGGGGTCTCTGGCTCTCCAATGCGCGCATAAGTAAATATCAAGCGCAGCTGCTCGACAACCCGGATCTCCGGTTAGTCACTAGCTCATGCCTGAATCCGGCCACCCTCCTTCCTACCCCGGCATCGACCTCAGATAATCAAAGCCCCATTTTCCACGATTGCATCCAAACTATTGAAACTGAGTACTCCAGCCGTCGCGATCTCTCGGACACCCCCCTTCCACACCCCCACGTGGAGTTCTTCGTGGATGGGAGTAGCATGGTCTGTAATGGGATACGCATGGCCGGATACGCAGTGGTTACAGACAATGAGGTGGTTGAGGCGCGTCCCCTCCCACCCGGCACTTCAGCCCAAAAGGCCGAACTTATAGCACTCACAAGAGCTCTCGAATTGGCATACAAACGAAAAGTAAATATCTTCACGGGGCTGTTGCCTCGCACTCTCTGGACCTTTTATTCCATGGCTCCCATTCTTTTCTTTGTGTTGTCCTTTGTATGCTTCCCAAGGGGGGACCCTTTTGAGGATAATACGATGATCCGGCTGCACCAGGAGGTGGTCTGCCATGCCTCGCTGCCGGATTGTTGGATTTGCACCTTTTTCCCTCTCCACGGGAGAATTGGTCTCCCTTCATGGCCGGTTCCCTTGGACCTCCATGACTGGTACAACCGCTCTATCAACATTATTGAGGTAGGACCATCCACCATCCCCCCATTCTCTCTCCGGGGCACTCACCAACGGGCACCTATTTGTATTAATCGTACCCTTGGCCACGCTCTCTCTTTGGGATCCTGGGACAATTGTTCCCTCACCTTCTTTTGGGATGGAACCACATGGATGCTCGAGGGTGATCCCGTCCCTTTCCTGGCTCACAACCCCAACAGCACACAGTTTACTCTCTATACCCTTTTCCTTCAATACCCCGACTCATTTCGGGGTCCTAAACCCCTCATTGTAGACACCCTTACCCTTCTCCAGGCCCAGAAACCCCTTCGACTGGAATCGGGCCTCTGGTGGTTTTGCGGCCTCTGCGTCTTTAAGGTTCTCCCTGTGGGGTGGGAAGGCATTTGTACTATAGGTTTTCTCTGGCCCGGCGGGATGCATCCCCGGGAGGTCTCTGCCATCCGATATTCTTCCAGATCCACTCATAGGTCTCTTCATTCCCTATCCAAACCCTGGAAGTGGTCCATAGGCACGCTCCTTGGGCGTGCCTTCCTCCCATCTCTTGGGGTAGCTCAAAATTATAAAGATATCCACATGTTAGCTGATTTTGTTTATAACACTTCTGTTGCCCTGGACACCCTGGAAAATGTCACGTCTGACATCCAAACCCGGACGACCCTTCCAAGCTTCCATAGCCCCCGACTAGGTTGCTTCCCTGCTCCCCTTCTTGGCACTTTGCTTCATTCTCTCTGCCTTTCACGGTGGCATCGGTTGGGTCACTTGTGTCTCTGCATCTGGGTTCCCCTTCCCACCCCTTTCGACTGAAAAAGATATTTAACCTTGGATACCCAGAGACACGGGTCTTCCCCTGTCTTTATGCCAAGCTGGCCTTGTCTCCTAACCTAGTTGTGGCTTGAATCCACACCTGCGGCTGCCTCCTTTCTTCTCTCTCCGCCTGACTGAGCCTGCCTGGTTTTTACCCCCCCCCCTTTCTCCCTATGCCATGGCTCCTTTTCTCCTGCCCCAACGTTAACTATTACAGGTAGGTCATTGGTTCTCAGCCTTTGGTCCCCAGACATTCTTGGACTACAACTCCCAGAAGCCTCCACCACTAACTGTGCTGGCCAGGATTTCTGGGAGTTGTAGTCCAAGAACCTCCAGGGACCCAAGGTTGGGAAGCACCCGGGTGGGTGACTCTCTTCTCTCCTTGGTCTCGGCCTGCCCTTCCCGGGGCCAACGGGAAGTGACTTGATCCCAAGTTGATGCTTCGGGAAACGTGACGGAAAAGCATTCTTTTCCTGCCCTTTCCAAAACGCTGGAGTTCTAGGAGCTTCTACGGAGAGATCTAGCCGTCTTGGCTTAAACGTCAAGGCAGAAAAGATGCATGTGGTCGGTGTTCCTGTGAAGAACCATTTTCAAGCAGGGAGCTATGAATGCACCAGGATGAAGGCAAAGCTACTAGACGTGTTTTCTCCTTTGACTGTTTTTTTTGGGAGGGGGTGTCTTAAGAGGACTGGAAGGGCTGCAGCTGATTTGCAGGGTGTGAGTGTCCCAGAAATAAGAGGCCACCAGATCCCCTTGTAGATTCAGCTGCCTGTGATTTCCGAGTGTTCTTCCCTGTGGCTTTTCCATGAAAATTCATCCCATGTAGGTTTCTACTTTTCTCTCTCTGAAGGTCCTCACTTTGGAGTCCTTCTTCCACGCAGCTCCTGGATGGTGTAAGAGGGATCTGTGTGGTTGTTTGGTATTGAACACAGAAGATGGAGCACGTTGGGTTGCTTTTTCCTGTGCTGACTGTGGGGCAGGAGTGGTTTATCTGGGCAGAGGGAAGCAGGAAACAGGAATCTTCCCCGGCCTTTCTGAACCTTTAGAAACCCCTGGCTGACGGTGGTTCCTGGATGTTTGGTCCTTCAGGAGTCTCTTGGACTTCCATCCCCAGAAATGCGAGGAGCAAAAGCCACCGCCAGCCACCAAAGATTCAGAAGTCCAGGGTTTGAGAGCAGTGGTTTGAGAACATGCTATTTTGGAGAGGATTTTGAGCACACATACAGAAACCTTTATTGGCATTACAGGGTACAGGGAGTACACAGGATAGTTACATTCCAATACCGGGTGGGGGGAAGGGTGAGGTTGGGATTGTAGTAGGCTAGGTTCAAAGAGATTTATAGAGGGTTTAGGGGAGGAGGAGGGGGGGAGGGGAGGTCTTCATAACAGTTAGGAGAAAGTCAGCAACTTGACTGGTGATAAAAGGCGAGAAATCTCTCAGGAGTATGGGGGTAAGGTCGAGGAAGAAAGGGGAGAGGGAAGAGAGGAGTGGGCCTAGTAGCCACTTACGGGGGATGTTGTGGGATGGGCACCGGAGTAAGATGTGGTCCAGGGAGTCGGGTTCGGATGCACAAGAATGACACAATCTGTTGGGGCGGGGGATTCGAGTGAATCTCCCAAAGTGGGCTGCTGATGGAAAGATATTCAGCCTAGCGAGCATAAAAGCTTGTCTTTTTTGAGGGTTGGACAATTGGTTAAAATAATTGGAGGGGCGGCCAAGGGAGGGGGATAGGCCAAAGGCAAGAGGGGAGCAGGTGGGGTTCAATTGGGAGAATAGGGTTGCATATTCAAGGTCATAGAGACTGGATCTAATGATTTGATATGCTGAGTTGAGGTTCATGTCGGCTAGAGTTTCGACAGAGAGAGATAATGACAATAGTTTGGCTTCTATGAAGTGAAACCACGTAGATTCCTCACCAAACCCTGTTCGAGTAGCTTACCTTTCCACAAAAAGCCGGGCTTTTGTAAATCTCATAGGTCTTAGTTGCACATTGAAAATCGAGGGACCTTCAAATATTCTATGGATCCTGAAAGCTGCGCATTGCTGCTGGAAAACTCTATACTGATAACTCTGAAGATTGCATGCCGGGGGGGGGGGGAGCTCCTGACAAACAGAAAAGCTTGGGGCGCTTTTACTGGCGAATGAGAGGATTTCCCCCCCCCCCCCAGTTGTGGTCTACTCTTGAAGAAGGACTTAAGAGGGACCTTCTTGTTTTAATGTGATGTTTCGGAGATCATGCCTTTACCCGGTCTCTGTAGGCTGGAGCAGACCTGGCAGCAAAACAATGGGAACGACGACTTTGTAATCCCAGTCGCTGGACTAAGTGCCCTGCGTTGTGTGTTCAGATTGGACAACAGCTTTTGGGCCCCTCCCGGTTGTGAAGACGGCAGCTGGTTTCCTGCTGCTCTGGAGCATGTCCCCCCGACACAAGTCTGCAGCAGGGTTTCCTCCTCTGAAGGAGAAAGGGCAGGATAGATTATTTGGGGGGGAGGGAGAAGGAAGAGTGGGAGCCTGGGTGGTCATTTGGATGACAGGGCGCCAAAGTCTTTGGGTCTGCAGGATCCTGGGAAATGTAGTATGTCTCCCCTTGCCCCCACCCACCCCCCACCCAGGAGGCATCTTTTCCCTCTCTTCCCCCTCTCATCATCACCATCTAGGAGCATCTGGCTTTGTTTTGCATCACGGGGTGGGATGGGGTGGCTCCATGGTGGGCCGCTGGCATTTCCCCAAAAGTGGAGGTGGTGGGGAAGGCTGTGTGGCGAAACTGCACTTGGAAGGAACTGCCGGTGCCACGGTGGCTTGCAATTTTGGGTGACTCCTCTCAGGTTTCTGCCATAGCTTTCTTCCATACCGTTGGAACCGATGGACAGCAACCCTTTGGAACCGTGGGACAAATAAGACATATGGATGGGGGAAAATGTCTCTATCCGGATGTAAACAAAATCCCTGGGTGTACAGAGTGTTCACCCAATTAAGCCCCGGTTCATAGCCATAGGGCGAAAGCCACCAGGGCTCATCTGAGTTCAGAGGCAGCTTCTGTCCTTCCAGCTACTCAATGAGGTACAAAATCATGCCCTGATTTGATCAGGGAAACCAGAACCCAGGACCCCTGATCTTAGAATCATAAAATAGTGAAGTTGGAAGGGCCTCTAAAGCTCTCAAGTCCAACCCCTTTCTCAATGCAGAAAAACAAGTCAAAGGATATCTGCCCGGTGGTTGTCTCGGTTTCTCTCGAAGGCCTCACCACCTCTCGAGGTCATGGGTTCCACTGTCATACTGCTCTAACAGTTGAGAACATTCCCCTGATATTCAGCTTAAATCTGACTTCCTGCAACTTGAGTGCATTGTTGGCTGGATTCAAGGAGGTCCCGCAGTGAGATGGAAAGGAATCTGCAGTGGGTTGAGCATCATCAGCTCCCTACCGATGAAGGCTCCCCCGGTCGGCTTGGAGCGGAAGACTGGGGAGACTCCAGATGGACAAGAACAGCCCGGGAGGTGTGGGGGTGGCCAGTGGGGTGATAAAGACAGGCTTGGGAGGCAGGGATTCCACCCCCTTCACACGCAGATGTGGGATCCCGTGGAAGGCCTTCCGCAATGCCCGTCCACCCCATGACGGTACAGGAAGGCAAAACCGGGGACGCACACGCAGGAAAAGGAAAAGACCGGGCGGGTCGGATGGAAAACCTCCCATGGGCTTGCTGTTTGCAAGAGAGGTTGCTGTCAGGCAAGGGGGACATCCCAACTGGGCTGGACGATTAAATCAAAGCTCTTGGTGCAGGCAATGGGTCCCCAAACCCGGAAAGCTTGCTCAACATTGGCGCAGGCCCTTGCGCTAGGCAGCGACCAAGCACACACACATACTGTCCCTGCCAGGCCTGTCCATCGTTATGAAAAGTGGGACCCAAAAAGGGTTAGAAGCCACCCAAGGCCAACTGCCAAGGAGTTTGGGAAGGAGAAAGAGGCCCTCAAAGAGTTCCCAAATCCACAGGCAGGGGAGATTTTCATTGAGATTCACTCTTGCCTCTTCTGAGGGGCCATGAAGTGGCATCCCGGTGAAAAAGATCCTACCAATGAGCCGTCTCCAAGGTGTCCGGTCCTCAAGAGCCCTGCTCTGTTCTCTGCCCTCAGCTCAAGCCTGTGGCTTCCTTTAGGGAGCCCGGCCATTGCTTGGCTGGCCTTCCTCTTTTCCTGCTGCCTTCCTCCTTCCCCAGCATGACTGACCTTCCCCCTCTTCCCCTCCATCTGGCCTTTGGAGGTCCCTTCCTTCGAAGCCTGGAGACGATACATCCCCAACATGGCTTGTCACCTGTGATGGACATCTCCTCCAGGAATCTGTCCCATCCCTTCTTGAAGGCCTCTAGATGCCAGATGCCTTTAAAATCCTACGGCATCAACAAGGGAGAAAGACAGCTTGGGGGGTCGGGGGGTTGAGAAGATACGTGGCAAGAGATAGACTAATTCTGGACCCTCCCTGGAAATCTTTTGACCTCGACTTGTTTCCTGAGATTGTACAAAAGTGACGAGGGACTGCAGTGACATTAAATAAAGCTGGATTTTATTCATAATATATAAGCCCTTTTGTCTTAAACATTTGGTATAAGATTTGCAATAAACCATTTGGGAAGAAAAGAGAGAGGAAAGGCAGGCTTGGCTTCCCAAGATGAAGGCACTTTGAGAAAGAGAGCAGCAGAAAGCTGCCTAGGAGGCACCCAATTCCGAGAGAAATTCTCAAAAATATTTCAGAGGCTGGCGGAACTGGCCATCTGGTGAGTCCAGCAGAAACGGTTTGACAAGGTGTCCGCCTCGGATCACGGCCGGTATTTCTTTGCGAGGCTTTCCTCCGACTGTCCGCCGGGACGACTCAACCCAATTTGCAGCCGGCCTTTCGGCTGCTCGGTTTCCCATGTGGAAAAATGCTTTTACCCAATTAAAAGTTGGAGCAACCCTACCAGGCGACCTCACATTTACAAATCTGGTGCCGTTCCCAGTGCTCGAGGGACTCTCCCGGGCCTTGGTTTGGCTCAAAATCCAGGTGGAGATGCAGGAGCCCAAACCCATTGCCTCCCAGCAGAAGAGGAAGACACACCCACCAGGCAGGGCAAACCAAACAGAACCCAGCCCTCTCCGCCCTCCTGGTGCCAGAGAACAGGGGCCAGATAATCTCCTTTTTGGGGGGGGCACTCCCGAGGCTCCCTAGCACGTGTGAACCAAGGCCCTTTTGGCTGGGAAACCTGGAAGAGAAACTTCTCCAACCTATAGGAAAAAAATGTGGAATAAAAAAAGGCTGAAGCGACTCAATCTAAAAACCTTCTCATGTGTTCTCCGGGTCTCTCCCTATTTCACAGAAAAAGAGTGGAAGGAAAAGGCTGGGCTTCCCTCCTCAACGCCACCTCAGCAGCCAAACAGGCTTTCACCCTTGGCGGCAGCAGCCGGACCTTCTCTCACCTCTACCTGCAAACAGCAAACAGCAGGTCCCCTCTCGTTTCCGGCATGGGGGTCTTCCAACCGCGCAAGGCTGGGAGATGGCGCCGAGACATTTCAGCTCAAAATCCTCTCCAAAATAGCATGTTCTCAAACCACTGCTCTCAAACCCTGGACTTCTGAATCTTTGGTGGTGGAAGTCCAAGAGACTCCTGAAGGACCAAACATCCAGGAACCACCGTCAGCCAGGGGTTTCTAAAGGTTCAGAAAGGCCGGGGAAGATTCCTGTTTCCCGCTTCCCTCTGCCCAGATAAACCACTCCTGCCCCACAGTCAGCACAGGAAAAAGCAACCCAACGTGCTCCATCTTCTGTGTTCAATACCAAACAACCACACAGATCCCTCTTACACCATCCAGGAGCTGCGTGGAAGAAGGACTCCAAGGTGAGGACCTTCAGAGAGAGAAAAGTAGAAACCTACATGGGATGAATTTTCATGGAAAAGCCACAGGGAAGAATACCCGGGAATCACAGGCAGCTAAATCTACAAGGGGATCTGGTGGCCTCTTATTTCCGGGACACTCACACCCTGCAAATCAGCTGCAGCCCTTCCAGTCCTCTTAAGACACCCCCCCCCCAAAAAAAAAAACAGTCAAAGGAGAAAACACGTCTGGTAGCTTTCCCTTCATCCTGGGGCATTCATAGCTCCCTGCTTGAAACCACATGCATCTTTTCTGCCCTCCATTTGCCTCAATGTTTAAGCCAAGACGGCTAGATCTCTCCGTAGAAGCTCCTAGAACTCCAGCGTTTTGGAAAGGGCAGGAAAAGAATGCTTTTCCGTCACGTTTCCCGAAGCATCAACTTGGGAATTTCAGATCAAGTCACTTCCCGTTGGCCCCGGGAAGGGCAGGCCGAGACCAAGGAGAGAAGAGAGTCACCCACCCGGGTGCTTCCCAACCTTGGGTCCCTGGAGGTTCTTGGACTACAACTCCCAGAAATCCTGGCCAGCACAGTTTATTTATTTATTTATTTATTTATTGGACTTATATACCGCCCCATAGCGCTACAAGCACTCTCCAGGCGGTTTACAATTTTAATTATACAGGCTACACATTGCCCCCCCAGCAAGCTGGGTACTCATTTTACCGACCTCTTAAGGATGGAAGGCTGAGTCAACCTTGAGCCGGCTACCTGGGATTTGAACCCCAGGTCGTGAGCACAGGTTTTTAGCTGCAGTACAGTGTTTTAACCACTGCGCCACGAGGCGCAGTTAGTAGTGGAGGCTTCTGGGAGTTGTAGTCCAAGAAAGTCTGGGGACCAAAGGCTGAGAACCAATGACCTACCTGTAATAGTTAATGTTGGGGCAGGAGAAAAGGAGCCATGGCATAGGGGGAAAGGGGGGGGGGTAAAAACCAGGCAGGCTCAGTCAGGCGGAGAGAGAAGAAAGGAGGCAACCGCAGGTGTGGATTCAAGCCACAACTAGGTTAGGAGACAAGGCCAGCTTGGCATAAAGACTGAAAAGGGTTGGCCACACAGACAGGGGAAGGCCCGTGTCTCTGGGTATCCAAGGTTAAATATCTTTTCAGTCGAAAGGGGTGGGAAGGGGAACCCAGACGCAGAGACACAAGTGACCCAACCGATGCAGCCATGGAAGGCAGAGAGAATGAAGCAAAGTGCCAAGAAGGGGAGCAGGGAAGCAACCTAGTCGGGGGCTACGGAAGCTTGGAAGGGTCGTCCGGCTCCCGAGACCCCGCCGGAAGAAGACCCTCGCAGCAGGAAATATTATTTCTAGGCTTCTGCCTCCCCACCTCCAAGAGAGAAAGCTACGGCCCTCCCGGTGATGGCCACGCTCCTGGGCCAGCTGAGGCACTCCTCTGCATCTCGCCTGGCCTCCCCCACCCCGTATCCCATAGGGTCCCCTCTTCCAGTCTGCCCTTCGGGCAAAGGGGCGGTCTTCTTGGGAAGGGGGTCTGGCCTAGAACTGAGTCTGTGCCCCCTTGTGGTCGTCCATGGCCCGGTGGCTGTCCTCCAAGGGTGCTTCGTTTCTGGCTTCGCAGACTGCCGTTGCCGCCGTCACCTCTCCCGTCTCCTTGTCGTCGGGCAGGGGGTGGTCCATGGGGACTCCCCCCTCAGCCGCCGAGGAAGGAGGTGGGAGAGGAGACACAGCTGTGCCCTCGGGCACTTCCTCCTCTTTTTCATGGCGCTCGGGAGACTTTTCCGGGAGGTGCCCGTCAGCCCTCGGAGCAGCTTCTCCCTTTTCCTCTTCCTCTTTCTCCTCCTCTGCTCGCTCCCGGGTGGCCTGGTTCTCTTGGACCACAGTGCCGTTGCTGAGGGGCTCCTCCTTCTTCTCGGCAGCAGGAACCGGCGTCTCCACCTGGAACTCCTTCACCAACATCGTACGAAGCTCCTTCAGGCTCTCAGGCGAGCCTGGGGTCGGAGGAGCCGGGGAAAGACCCGTAGCATCTGCCTCCATCGCCTCCTCCAGGGAAGCGACGTCGTAAGGCGGGGCTCCTTCGTCCACCTGGATGACCGACATCACTTGCTTGGCCTGGCGCTGCTTCTCCTCTGCTGGGTCAGCCTCTGCCGGGCAGCCAAACTCCTCCTCCCAGTCGATGGGCGTCCCCTCCCCAAGCAGGTGGAGGTTCGGATCGCTGTTGTGCATCACGATGCTGTCCCGGTAGAGGTTGTGCTTCCGCTGAACGGCGGCTTCTTTCACAGCTGAAAGGGACAAGAACGGGAGATTCGCTGAGGACGGGGACCTGGCCTGCAACGGAACTAGCCGCCCTAAAGTTAACTTTCCAGACCATCCCTAAGCTCCTTCTTTGTTCATCTGGGAAGCAACCCAACAGAAGGATCAGGTGGGGTGTGGGGGGGGGGGAAGGCGAACAGACTCTCAGTCCCCACAGGCTTTGGGGAGGCTCCCAACTGACAAGTAGCACGAAATTGCTTTCAACAGCATCATGGCCACTGGACTTCTTGCTTATTCGGCTCAAACCTTTCACTTCTTCAGTCTGAGGAGACTTGGCAGGGTACCCCGGATAGATCTTCCAAATGAGTTTCACTTCCCCCTGGTCTGAATAGGCTGGTTAGCTAGACCAAGGACTGGGGTGTGTGAGTGAAAATCCCACCTCTCCCATCCTTCTCCGCCCATTGCCATGGGTCATTAACAGTCCTTAACATGGACCTTTCTGGTGGGTGTGGTCCTGATCTTTCTGGGGATGGGATGAAAGGGCAGCCTGATGAATGGGAGACAGATTGTCTCTAAGGCCTCCTCCAGAAAGATCAGAACTACACCCACAAGAAAGGCCACCGGTTCACTGTCAGCCAAAGAAGAAGCAAGTGGCCCAGTGGCCATATGGCAACTTCCAGAGAACCTTACCAGGATGCCTGAAATTATTCACAATAAACACTTACTTTTTTAAAAAAATGTAAAAGCACTTTAGAAGCATTTAAAGCAGGAGATTTGTGGCATGCCCTTATTATTTATAAGTGGCAAAGAAACTATTATTCTCAAAGGCTTTTGCAGCTGGGATCCGATGGTGGTTGTGGGTTTTTCGAGCTGTCTGGCTGTGTTCTGCAGGTTTTTCTTCCCAACGTCTTGCCAGATCACGGACAGAGTTCTAGCTCCTGTCCTCTGAAGAGGCCGGCCACAGGGACAGGCAAAACATTAGGAAGAAAAACCTCCGGAACACGGCCAAAGAGTCTGAAAAACCCACAACAACCAAACTATTATTTCATTATTGTTGTGGGTAGTTTTATTGGCAAGGCGAAATAGCAAAATTGGCCACGAGAGGGAGCCAGAGATCGTTTACCAATATTTTTCTGGCCTGTTTGTAGCGATTTCCTAAGTTACGTGCAACACGATTTTGGCCGCTGAGTTCCAGTCTTGACAAAGAAAATCTGAATTCCTCTCAGAACTCGCTGTGGGACTGGCCTTGCTGCCCGAGGCGGGCGCCGTGCTTTGCCAAACGGAAGGACCGGCCCCACTCACAAACCCAACCACATACCCATCATTATGTCCTTCATGACGGACTGCAGCACCACCTCCTCGTACGTGTTCTCCACCAGGATGAATCGGGCAAAGTCTTCAAAGATCAGCTCCTGGAATCTCGATAAATCCTGCCATGAGAAAGGGCATGGTTGGGAACCGACAACCCACGAGACACACGCCTGCTCTCCTGCCCAAACGCCACCCCAGAAAAGGAAGCCTCTGGGGAAGGCGCCTCTCCGACATCCAGTGCGGTCCGAGCAGAGACAGTGAGAGACTAGCCAGGGCTCAGGAGACCTGGGTTCAAAGCCCAGGCACGGGAATCCATGGGGCTGCATTATTGGTGAAATCCTCCATTTTCTCACATACTTTGAAAGCCCTACTTGGGTTGCCATCAAAACGGATGCAGTCTGTGGGCACTTAATGATATAATGGATATATATATATATAAAATCACTCCCTTTGCCTTCAGTTTCTAGGCTGAAAATGCTGTTCATGATGCAGTCCAGTTGGCACTCCCAATAGAAATAGCTTAACCCATGGTTCCTTCCTTCCTTCCTTCCTTCCTTCCTTCCTTCCTTCCTTCCTTCCTTCCTTCCTTCCTTCCTTCCTTCCTTCCCTTCTATCCATCATCAGCCCCTTCTTTCTTTCCTTCCTTATTTATTTTATTTATGTATTTAATTTATACCCCGCCTATCTGGACTACCAGACCACTCTAGGGAGCTTCCTTCCATCCATCATCAACTCAATGTATTCGCGAAGGCTTTCACGGCCGGGATCTAATGGTTGTTGTGGGTTTTTCGGGCTTCTTGGCCGTGTTCTGAAAGTGGTTCTTCCTAACGTTTCGCCAGTCTCTGTGGCCGGCATCTTCAGAGGACAGCAAACTGTGCTCTGGGTAGGCTTGAGAGTCGGTGGAGTATTGATAGCTGTGAGAAGGCTAGTTTGTGAGGTAGGCTACTGTCCTAATCAGGAGATGGTTGATTAATGTGTTTTGTTGTGGATGTATTGTTTTGATAATGGAGGGGAGATTATCCGTCCCTGTGGTTGATGGGTGTCATTAGCTGGTCTTTTGTGTGCAGTAATCCCATGACAAGCATCAACAAAACTTCAACCGGAAGGAGGAATGTCTGAAACTCAACAAAACCTGGCTCCCAGCTCTCAAAAACACAGAGTGCAAAAGGTCAACGAACTCCACCCAGCCACAAGGTCAGGGGATTACTGTCCTCTGAAGATGCCGGCCACAGAGACTGGCGAAACGTTAGGAAGAACCACTTTCAGAACACAACAACCATCATCAACTCCTTTCTTTCTTTCTTTCTTTCTTTCTTTCTTTCTTTCTTTCTTTCTGTCTTTCTTTCTTTCTTTCTTTCTTTCTTTCTTTCTTTCTTTCTTTCTTTCTTTCTTTCTTTCTTTCTTTCTTTCTTTCCTTCCTTCCTTCCTGCCTTCCTTCCTTCCTTCCTGCCTTCCTTCCTTCCTGCCTTCCTTCCTTCTATCCATCATCAGCTCCTTCCTTCCTTCCTTCCTTCCTTCCTTCCTTCCTTCCTTCCTTCCTTCCTTCCTTCCTTCCTTCCTTCCTTCCTTCCTTTCCTTCTATCCATCATCAACTCCTTCCTTCCTTACCCCTTTGCAGGTGGGCGCCAACTTATTCAGCAAGAAAGGGATCGTGATCTGTAGGAGGGCTTCCCTAAAGAACTTCTTCCGCACCGTGCTGCTGTCGTAGTCGTATTTCTAAGAGAAGGGAAGAGGGAATGCTATTACATCAAGTGAATGCTACAGTATTACATCGCATCACTGGGGAGAGATTTCAGAGGCAAAAAAAGACGGATACCAAAGAACACAGGGCTGAACCACCAGGGCTTTTGGCTCCTTTTAACTAACTGTTGTCGCCCCAAAACATCTGGGGACCCAAGGATGGGAACCACTGCTTTAGAGGCAACGCTTGCCTTGCTTGCCTTTTGATGCAAAAGTATCGATGGTCACATTTAATGGGTTAAATCTTTGTGTCTTTCCAAGCTCCCTTTGGGACCTCGGTTCAAACGCCACCCAGGTTGTTCTTAGAGAGGCAAGTGGGGCCCTTTAGCGACACCTGGGACCTGCCCTTGGAGGAGAGCAGAACCTCCCATGACGGACCCATGGCTTGCAACGCACAGTGCTTCTGAATCTTCGAAATCTACCATCGCTCGTAGGAAAAAAAAAAACAACTGAGCGCGACTGGCAGGGAGGGAGTGGACAGCAAGCCGCCTTACCTTGAGCACGCGCTCCAGGATGCGCTGGATGGCTTTACACAGGTCGTCTTTGCTCAACGACTTCCCCAGCTCCTGATGGAGGAGCGTCTCAAAGGTGTAGACTGTATCGTCCATTTGCTGCAACGACACCCGTTATTAAAAAATTAGAAAAAAGGGGGGGAAACCAAAAACAGTCCTGTCAGAGAAGATCTGCTAGGAAAGATGGCAGTCAAGCGCCTACTGACCCACCATAGTTGGGAAGAGTGGCGAGAGATGCCCAAGGGAGCATGTTTAGAGGTGGAAGTTCAGAGCATGGAAACGGGGGGGGGGGAGGGGCACCTCCAAATACTGTTAGACTGGGACATGACGCTGGGGATGATGGACGTGGGATTCAGCAGAGAGAGGATCGCACCTTCCCGAGTCTTGATCAAAGAAGGGTAAAGGGAAAACTGGAACGTGATGGACTACAGATCTCCTGCTCCACAGTCAGCCAGGCTATGGCTAGCTCAGGATGCTGGGGAGTTCTAACCCGTCACCCCTGGAGGAGGTGGGACTGGAGACGGCTGGGTTGAAGGGCACCCACTCTGCCCTCTTTTCCCTAGCGATGGCAGAGCAGCACAGGGAGGGAAGAGAGCTTGTCCTGACCAGGGTGTGCGTGGAGGAGAAAGGGTGAAGCTGCACCCAACACGGTATGGCCAAGGGTTGGGGAAAGGGGGAATGGCTGCGGGTGGGCGGGGACAGAGGGGAAAGGGTTCCTGGATCGCCACCATCCCCAAAATTGAATAAGCAAGACAGAAAACATTTTGCCAACAGCCTTTCAGCCAGTAGGGGGCGCTGGCAACCTATGCCTTGCCCGAGCCAACCGAACTCAAGAAGGCAAAAGCATCCTCAAGCCCGATAATAAAGGCCTTATTATGGGGTGGGTGTCTTTAGTTCACCTTTCCTGAAAGCAAGCAAGCAAATAAGAAGACATCTAGGATGCCCGCCGGGTTGTGGCTTCAGTTGTCTGACAACTGGCCTCTGATCGAGACTGGAGTTGGTGGGTCATGGCCCCCCAAAAGGCGCTAGGATGGTGGTCAAAACGTTTCTGGCTTCCGTGTGGGGAGAGAGAAGATCTGGAGCAGGCCAAGAGGAGCTAGTTTGACAAGGACCGAACGGGGCCGTAGCGATGCTGAGGAAGGGATGGAGAGTGGCCACCGGAGGGGATCCTCCAGATGCTGGCCTGGCCTAGAAACATCTGGAGGGTCATGCTTCCCTCCCCGAGAACTGTTGCTTTTGGCAGCCGGCCCAGGAAGGGCCTTCTTCGGGGCAGGGCCTTCCTTACCTGCCTCATCGGGATCTGGGCCCTCTGCTTGAACACCGACGCGCTGGACACGTCAAACCTCTGCTGAAGGCCTTCCAGCTTCAACTGGTCCATCTTCTCGTAGCAGGACTGCATCTTGACCGGGTGGAAGGCCAGCTGGGAAAGCTTCTCCATATACTTTTGAGGGAGAATGGAGAAGAGAGAAAGGGAGACGACAACACAGGTAAGCGGCCTGACATCGAGGCCTTCGCAAGACCAAGGGCGCTGCAATAGAAAGTGGCAGCACAGCCTGCTCCCTTCCATTGGCCCCCTCTGCCCTTCTTCCTGAGAGAGCCACCTTCTTTGGCCGGACCGGTTTGGGGCCCTGTATGGAGTCCAGTCCAAATAAGCTCCCCCTCTCCCCCCCACATCCTCCTGTCCCGAAGGTCACGGGCGGTCCGTCCTCTGACCTCTCCGAGCTTCTCCGTCCCGCCTTCATTGACAATGTTCAGGTTCATGTCCGTGACCTCCTTGAAGAAGACCTCCCGCACTTCAGCAAAGCCCTGGCTGGTGGGGGTCATCAGAGCCTCCAGGATGGACGCGATGTACGGCTGGACGTGGTTCCGGACGCAGATCTCGGCTTTGGAAAAGACCGAAGCTGGGAAAGGACGTGTTGAAAGAAAAGAAAGGAACCTTAGAACTAAGGGTGAGCGGGCTTGTTTGTTTCCTCCTCACAGGGAGGGAAGGGCAAGGAGTCCAAACATGCTTCTCCTCGCGGGAAAGGTCGCTTTTCTCCTGCCTGCCTCCAGTCTGGCCCATTTGTGAATGGTTGCACACCCCCCCCGGAAAACAGCTCCCTAATTGGGATGCTTGCTCCTTAAGATCCCTGGAAGCCGAAGGGTCTGAAGCCTCAGGTGGGTCGCTGGCCTCTTTCTCAAGCGCCCACCTGTTCTCCTGTGCTTGCCCTCCACGAAGGCCGTGCTTGGCAAGAGGAGTCTCGGCCCCTCGGTCTGAAGACCCCTTTGGACAAATTCTGAAGACCTCGAGAAGGAAGAAGCCCCTGTTCCGCTCTTGGCTTGACCGTGAGGGATATCTGAGAGTGTTACGGCATTTCTCCACACTCTCCCTCTAATGCCTCCTCCTCCGAGGTCTGGCTCCGGGCGAGGATGAGCCTCTGTCCTTTGCCTTGGGCAGCAAAATCTCTTGGGCTCACCCTGCTACTCAGCCACAGGGGAAACTAAGGCGGGCCAAGGGCGGGCAAATGGACCCGCACTGGTATCTCCTGGACCGTGGCTTCCCTAATTCCTCACCTCTGACCAGGCTGGCAAGGAGAGGTGGACGTTTGAAACCCTCCCACTCCCCCCACCCCTCAAAAAATACATCTGGAGAACCACAGTTGCCCACTCCCTAGATAGGCTCTGGGTCCAATCCAGCCAGATTCTTCTCCTTTTCCAATTACAGAACTGGGGGATTCTGCACAGGAGAAGACAGGGCTCCAGAATGGCCCGCTGGGAGCGGCGCTCGGCCGCCTACCTCGGATTTTGCTGGCCAGGTGCTCCTTGGATTGGATGATCTGGTCCATATCGGTGCGGATGGTGCTTTGCAAACTGGGCGTCTGAAGTTCGCATTCGACCACCGCCGCCTCGTAGTGGGCTTTCGTCTGGTCATAAACCATCCTGTACACAGCATCGGAGACCTGGAAAAAGGAGGAACCGTTTTGGGAGAGAAGCAGGAGACAGATATAGACACCCACCCCCATGGGGTAGGGTTCGTCGTCATCATCATTTTAGAAATGGTAGAGCCAGAAGGGACCCCTACGGATCATCCAGCCCAGCCGCTGTCAAAGAGGCCCGCAGACAGAGCCCTCAACCACTGAGCGATCCAACAGTTCTTGTGGTTAAGAATTTCTTTTAATATTTTATTATCAGGCCACTAGGGGGGAAAGGCATCCACAATCAAGAGCCTCCAAACACCAGTTGTCTGGACTACAACACCCAGAAGTCACAGCCATGCTGGGTTGAGGATACTGGAAACTGTAGTCCGAAGAGTAGGCTTTCCAAACTTTACAGCGTGCACATGTGGCTGTGTTTAAACACATTTGCTATGATCTAGAAAGGGGGATCATATGCCCCTCGTAATGTTGGGCATCCATGTCCCCCAGCCCTGGCCAGACTAGCCAAAGGATGGGAGTTGTAGTCCAGCCAGGCCCAGAAGGTTACATGTTCCCCCTTTCCTGTTCTAAGGTCGATCCCTCTTCTGATTTGTGCTTAGCCTCTTTTCCCTCAAGCTGTTAAAATTTCACACTTGAATTTTGGAGGACTGAATTCCAAAGCTGGAAATGACATAAAAGTTGTTTAGCTACAATTCTCATATTCCTCTAGATCCCCACCCCACACCCCCACTGGTGAGAGATACCTGTGTACCAAAAGGCATCATATCATTTCACGGCAACAATATTTGAGAAGGTTAAGAAGCTTGTTGAGTCCAATATTTGCTTTTAAAAGAAGGTTCTGCTTAGCTGTTTTTAAAAGGGCTCACATAGAAATACTTATTTTGCTTTTTCAAATAATAAAAATAATAAAGACACAGAGAGATTTTCCTCTCCCACCCAAAGGTTGACATTTGGAGTCAAAATTATCTTCCGGTGAGCTAAAAACGTACGCACTAAACATAGCCTGGAGAAGGAGGAGCGGGAGCGCCTGAACAAATGTCCCTTTTTTCGGGGAGGGGGAGGGGGAAGAAAAGAGGGAGATGATATGCCTGGGAATGACAGAGGATTTTAAAAGATGAGAAGGAACAACTGTTTTTTTTTAAATTCCATGTAAACTTCAGGTTGGAAAGAGAAGGAAGACATGGCTCAGAAGGGGACCAGGAAGTTAAATTCCAAAATATCTCCCACCGGCCCAAAGAGCTGCGGACACTTGTGGTTCAAGCATTCAGAAACCCCTTTGTTGAGGAAAGATGAAAATCCAGGATGAGAACCAAGGACCCAAAATGCTTGACTTGGCAGGTGCGTCCGGCTTTCTCTCAAACCTATCCTTAGCCAACGTACCTGAGTCGTCAAGAGTGACAACTAGCCACAGGATGAGAAGAAAACCGCACAGCGCTCAAGGTGCCATGGGGAGACCTGCACCCCTAGTCCCTCCCCCTGCGTCTAATATTTCAGCCAGCAGAGCAGAGGATTCGAATCAACAACCACCTTCAGGAATATGTGCGGCAGAGGGCTGCACGCCTTCAATGGGCCCATGGGCCAAATCCTTGCCCTCAGCAGGTATGCTGGGCCAGACGAGGTCCAGAAATGGCCCTGAATTGCAAGCAAACAAAAATGAGCAGAACTGGCAGTCCACCTCTGGATTTTACAGGGGATGGAGTGCAAAAATAAAAATAAAAGCCGGGTCCTGGGGACCCACGGCCATGTTTATTTTTCAGTTTGGAAAGCTCCCACTGACTCGAAAGTCTAAATAGGCTGGCCTTGCTTTGTCTTGTGGCAGGGCGTTCCACAGGCTCATCAGAGAAAAGGAAAGGACGTTGTGGTGCACAGCGTTAGCCCTCACCTGAATCCACACCCGGTGCCTCTCCTGGGCTTTGCCCTTCAGCCGCGGCCCGATCATGTTCTTCAGCTCTGGAAGGAGCTCCTCCATCACCAGGTTGGTCAAGACCTGGAGGGCCAAAGAGCAACAACTGCCCGTCATTTGGGGAGACGGGTTTCTGTCGCCTTTCTTGGCACCGCGCAGTTCAAGGATGTGCACGGCGCTCTCCTCTTCCCTGCTCGGGCCTCGTCACGCCAGCCCTATAAGGTAGGTTAGGCAGAGCCGCTGCAGTTGGGGAGCGATGGGAAAGGTCGTCCAAAGGGAGACCGGGGGGAGAAGGCTGGGAGCAAGGGCTCCGTTCAGACAGGAATGGGCATCCCGCCTTTGGCAGGGCGGGTGGATGGCGAGGGGCCCAACCGAATGGGTTTCCAGTAGGGAAGAACCCCCACCCCCTCCATGGGATTGGTCCCATGGCCAAAACGTCCTCCCCGTGGCGAGTCTTCCCTGCCCCCAAGCCCCAAGCAAAAGGAGACCCCGAGGGGACTTCCGGAGAGGTGGGTCTGCCCAGATCTGCCACGGGCCTCTCTGGGATTCGCGTCAATTTGCCCCGAAGGCTTGCACCTTGACACGAGGGTGATCCGGCCGTTGGAGTTGAGCCACAAACCTGCAGGTGGATCCACTCCACGTCCTCGCACCACCAAAGATGTCTTCCATTTGGGGACAACACACCCCTCGCCGGACCCTCTCTCGGTTCCCCTCCCTGCTCTCCCTGTCGTGGGACAGGCCGGCTTGGGCTCCCCGAGACTCACCTGGGCTTCATTGCCACACAGCATGTCCCACGTCCCGTACTGCTCTTTCGACTGGCGGTACATGCGGACAGCATCTGTGAAGGCCGGGGCTTCCCCCTTCGAGTCCTCGGGGATTCCTGGAAAGGGCAGAGGAGAAGACCCCGCTCACATCCCTTCATTTGGCAACCTGGGGCAGGAAGAAGGGGTCATCGCCCCCCCAGGACCCCTAGGGCCCCTCTCTGCGCCTCGGCTCCGTGGCACGTCCTGGGTTGCCTCGGGCCCAGCGGATAGCCGAGAGGGTCGGTTTGTCTGCAGGAAGGGGAACCAGAGGGCAGAGTGGGGGGCCTCTGGTCCCGCCGTCAATGCAGGCACATAACGCCCGAGACCGATGGAACTCAGAAAGTTGGGCAGATGTGCAGGAGAGAGTTTTAAATGATCTAGGCCAGAGTCCAGCCACTGGCTCTAGAGATCCGGGTTAGAAGCGCCAAAGGAAGATTTCTGTCGGGAGGCTGACTGTCGGCGGAAGCCAGGGCTCTAAAAAAGGAAATTGCCAATTTTTGGGCAGAGCTGGGGTGGCTAAAAATAAAGTGACGGCACGAGAACTGCCAAAGAGCACAGGGCTTCCAGAACCTAACAAAAAGCAGGGAAGGAAAAAGGTTCTGTATGGCCGCCCCAGAGAGCTTCACAGCCAACGGAGACTCGGGGAATCGCTCTGGTCAAGAGGACTAGAAGCTTGAAGGGGGCGGGACTGGGGATGCCTGGCCCTGCTTCCCTTCCGCTTCTCTCCCCATAAGAATCCGAGAAGGCCCTTCAGAGCAAGAGGGCGTTGAGCCAAGAGAGGGGCGGATTCAAGGAACAAAGGCCTAAGGCGGTGGCAGCAGATCGACAGCAGGAATGCAAGCCACTCCGCCTGGGGAAGGGAAGGAGGAAAAAATCAAAGAGCAGAAGGCGACCTTTCCCTGTGCAAACCCCAAACGGGCAGGGAGAGAAACAGGGGGTGAGAAAGCCACTGGGGAGGCAGGCTCAAGGCATTTCTCTGAAAGGGAGGGCCCGCTGGTTTTAATGCTAGACCCGGGGAGGGGAGGCTGCAGCGGGACTGGCGACAGGAAAGCCCCCCCCTCCGGAGAAAACCAGGGGTTTGTTGCTGCTTAAGAGCGTGGCAGTGGCAACTTATGGCTCGCATCCAGGGAAAGGAAGGTTGTGAGCCGGAGCCTCAGAGGTAAATATCCCAGATTCTGACAGGTCGATCCGGAGACGTCCGACGTCACGGCCCTCCATGGGCAACCACCAGCGCCCGCCCAGGAAAGCAGGCGCCATTCCTTTCCTCCCTCTCCCCTTGTCCCTCCAACCTCTAAGCCTTGGGGGGGGGGAACGATTGGGGCCTGGGTGGAAGCCGGAGGAAGGAACTCGGCTGGTTTCCTCCCCTTCGACCGTGGGGTCTGGACAGATCCAAAAGCCAGCCGGACGGTTTCGCCTGCTCACGGCTGATGGGCCCAGCCCACGCCTGGCAGGCACAGAACGCCACCGGAGAAAACGTTCCACCACTGCCCCATTCGGTCACCCCAAAGAGCTTGGGCAAATTCCTTCAAGAAACATTACAATAAGAAACTTACAACCCGCAAACCCTGCCTGCTGGCAGTCTAGCTTCTGTGGGTGAAGAGCCCAGGGCTTCAAAACCGCAGGGGAGAAAATCCACTCTAAACGTGATGCAGACCCTCTTTGGAGGAAGCCTTCCAGTCGCTGGGTTGGCCCCCCGGGTGCCTCCGGCGCTTCGTTCTTGGCTTCCCCTTCCCATCCTCCTGCTATCCGGCGCCTGCTCTTGCTGTCCTTTGCGTTCTTCTGGCGCCCAACTGCCAGGCCCTCCCTTTTCAGGGGCTCTGGCTGGCCGCCCCCTCCCAAAATGCTTCTGCCCGCCTCGAGAGAAGGGCCCTGGTCCTTCTGCTGGCTTCTCATCCCAGGACGGTGAACCGGCCAAGTCTGGGCAAATCAGGCTCAGGCCTGGAGGGCCGTCAACGACACCAGGAAAGAAACTCAGTGAACGTTCAAAAGGAGGACGAAATGCCATCAAAAGGAGACGGGTGGCATTTTTAATTTGGGACGCGGAGGAGGGCAGGCGAATCCTTTGGAAAAGGGCGGCGTAGAGACATTTTATGAGGAACACCTACAGCCCAGGGAGACCAGCTCTGACCTCTCCACCGCCCGCCCTGGGCAGCCAGTTATGCAACCAGGTAGAAGATGGTGGCATCCAGCCATCCTGAGTCAAGGTGTAAATCATCCACCATCCCAGTGGCATGAAACAGAAACACACACACACACACACCGCTTCAGCAAGCTAACTCTCAAAGGCTACCGCTTAAAAAAAAGAAAAAAGAAAACAGGGCAGGGATCGTGAAAAGGGCAGTGAGGAGTTGTCCCGCCAAAGGTGGCCAGCCGGGCAGTTTGCCCATCAAGAGGGTCCGGGGACTCCGGAGCTCAGCTGCTGCCACACTCCCACCCACCCAGTGCGTTCCACGGGCCCCCACACACACACACACACCGGAAACGGATCAGGGCCCTTGCCAAGCGGTGGCATCAAGGCAGGACCGAGAGAGGAAACACCAGGGGAAGAACCGCTGGATGGCTGGACTAGATGACCCTTAGGGGTCCCTTCCAGCTCTGGAGTGGATGACGATGGAGGAAAGGAAAGAATCACCTTCTGCCAACAAGGTGTGGCTCAGGGAAGGGCAAAATCCTCTGCCCGCCCAGGGGTGTTTCTGACCTTGCCAATGCCTGGAGACACACATCCAGGTGCCCCCCCTCCCGGTGGGGCCAGGCATGGAGGCAACGGGACCAGCTCCTGCTCTGAATGGGAGAAAAAGGCCGCTGCCCGGTTGCTAGGAGCGGCCTGGAGTGCTCCGCGGGTATCCTGGGGAGCTCACCTGTAAGGGGACCCCAGGTGGAGCACACCTGCAACCCGGAGGGAGGGAAGGCAGAGAGAGGCAGAGGATCACTCCCCATTTGTTTTGGTGGCCTTGAAAAAGGAGGACGGGGGGGCGGACAGGCCTCTCCCAGGAAGGGCTGAAAGCGCATCCGGTTAAAAAGTAACTTCTTGCCCAGGCTGTCCTTCGAGGAGGGCTTCGGGATGGCCCCGAACGGATCGCTCAATGAATTCAGAGCCACGGTGGTAAGACTCGGCCCGCCTGGGTGGTAACCTTGGAGACGCCCGTCCCCTCCTTGCTCTTTTCCCCATCGCTTTCTGCCCAAGGTTTGGAGCACATGTTCCAGAGAAACTGGGACTTGGATCTCGGCCATGGAAAAACACCGCCTGGCTTCACCTGCTTCTCCGTGCCCCACGGCGGGACTGAATCCTCATCTTGTGACAGCAGAAAGAATTTAAGAATTTTAGCAAGGAAGGAAGGAAGGGAGGGAGGAAGGAAGGAAGGAAGGAAGGAAGGAAGGAAGGAAGGAAGGAAGGAAGGAAGGAAGGAAGGAAGGAAGGAAGGAAGGAAGGAAGGAAGGAAGGAAGGAAGGGGAGGGGAGGGGAGGGGGAAGCACAACTCAATGCCAAGCAAAGCTGTTGAGCCAGTTCTGAAGCCCCCTTTGTGTTGCTGCAGCAGAACAGTTCAAGTGCGAGAAAGCGATCGGATCTGGACCCACAGAGAGCACCCTTGAAACAGACTTGCAGTAGGATCTTGCAGATCCTCAATCTGGTCTCAGTACCCATTGGGTATCCACACGTAGCCCTCAGCTTTCCGAGTGGCTTGAAAATCACATCCCCTCTTTTTCCAACCCAGTCTACCTTGTAAGGGCGTTGTGCCCATTTGGAGGGGATGAATACTGTTTGGAACAGAGAATAGGTAACAAAGCATCTGGGACATGAAGCAGGCTTGGCCTCCTGGATGGCAGAAACACAGAGCTGGGGTCCGACAGCAAAGCACAGAATCCTGGGAATTCTAGGCTTTACTGCCATTTAAAGAAGGATCCCAAGTCCCTAGTCCTTATGACAGAAAAACAATGTTTAAAGGGAAACTCCAGAATGAAAGTGTACTGGAAGGTGGTGGTCACACCCTAGTAGAAAGTTACCCCGGAGCAGAAGGCGAAAGTGGAAAGGAAACAATCCTTCATGAGAGAGAAAGAGAGAGAGAGAGAGAGGCTCACCATTGTTGCAGTGGCGCACACAGTCCTGGAAAACCGCGCGCCACTTCTCCTGCTCCTTGCCGGTCATCACGCAGAAGTAGTAGTGGCGCGCGTAGGGGTGCCAAAGGATGAGGGGGAACTGCGTGGGGCATTTCAAGACGGAGGCGCTGCCCGATTTGGGGGCTGGACCTAAGCAGACAAAAGAAAGAGGTTTTCAGTAATCATTTGATTTTAAAACGTCTCTCCCACCGGACAGGGTTTCCCGGATCCTGCAAGCTGTCCAGACGCATTAAAAGAAAAAGGGAAAAGCAAAACCCGTCTCCTACTCGCCATCATATAAAATGTCAAACCAGGAAGACCGATTCCACTCGGGGAACAACGCTCTGGAAAGCCAACGCCTTCTAGAGACCTTCAGTGGTGACCTGGCTACTCACTGGGGCCACCTCGGAAAGGGCACCTTTGCCCGACCGGGCCAGGAAGGGAAGCAAGGCAGGCGCTCTCTGGCCCAGGCAACCCTCTCAGCCTCTCGCTCTGCCTCCCTTTTCCTCCCACAACTGGAGTTCGATTCCCCCCATGGGGCCTCCTGGGAGGAGAGACAGACCGGCTGGCCTTGGGCAAAAGCCGCACCATTCCGTAGGATGTCCCCGGAAGAAGGAAATAGCAAGCCACTCCCCTGAGTATTCCTGGAAAATCAAGAAGGTCAAAACTGACTTCATGGCATGTGTTCATCATCATCATCATCATCATCATCATCATCATCATCATCATCACCATCATTGTTATTGTTATTATTATTACTATTATTACTTGTTTGACACTCTAACTACTACACTGCACTGCCCCTCGTAAGGGTGATTTCACCGCCTGTGGTGTGATCCCGCCTTGAAATGTCAGCCTTTTCCTCCCTCTTAGGCTGCCTCGCAGGGTTGTTGTGAAGACTGCCGATCAATACGGCACATGGAAAGCAGCAGATACTTGGAAATGAGATCCAGATTTTAAGCAGCATGTTATGACCAGGAAAGAGGTGCTGGTGGGCCTTTTAATTCAGGGACTGGGAAAACCGACAGCCTTCCAGCTGGACTACAATGCCCAGCGTCCCTCATCACTGGCCATGTCAGCTAGGGTGGCCGTCCAGCCACATGTGGAGGGCCACGCGGCAACCGCTTCTGCTCCCAGGGGAGAAGAGGAGGACGACTCTGAAACAAGCTTGCACATCCATCCAGCAAAAAAGGACCGAATTTGGAGCCTCCGGTTTAATCAAAAGTGTGTGTGTGTGTGGGGGGGGTTGGTGCAACGCAGCCGGCTCTCGCCACGATGCTGCTGGAGGAGCAGGACGCCGGAGGCCAGGAGACCTGCCTGCCCCTGATCTCCAAGGGCCAGCAAATCCACAGCCCGGTCGTTCTTCCCGGATGCAACTGCTGACTGCCAACAACCTTGAGGTCAAGAAAAAGGGAAGCCAGAACATTTGGGAGACTTGGAAACCTCTGGAATAAGCAGACGGAAGCAGGTGGCCATCCTGTCAGCCCAGCTTCCCTCAAGCTAAATCCGTATTGCACAAGGTGGCCAAGTCACGGCCTTTTGCTCCCATGGGAGGCACAGAACGCTCATCTTTCGGGCGGGCAGTCTCCAGCCAGAGCACCCCATTAAGACCCGGGCTAAAGGCACAACACGAGGGCTACGACCGGCGGAACTTCCTGCCTCAAGAAGTGGTGATATCTCCTTTCCCGAAAGAATTTGAGCCAAGCTTAGAGGGTTAAGGCAGCTGCTGCTCTAAGAACCACATGTTGATGAAGGAGGAGGCTGAATCTCACACTTGGACTATCCGGGAGGTGTTGAACGTCCACTCCCAGACAGCCCGACCAGTCCAGGATTTTGGAAGTTGAAGTCCACCAACGTCGGTGAACCTACAATAGTGGGTGACCATCCTAGCTTCAACTCTTCTGCTCCCGTTCAAGATTTGGGATGACTGGGAGGCAGTGACTTCACCCCGAAAAGATCAGACGGAGACCCTGGGGATTTTCCCAGACTGCATTTCCATCCTCTTTGGAAGGTGGCTTTGGACTTCACCTTTCTTTGGTTCATTCTCGTCGGAAACCCAAAGGTCAGGGCACATACGAGACCCTACGAGGGCTTCATCTGGCCGGGCACCGCAGAGATGCAGGCCGTTCAAAACACAGACATCCACACCGGGAAAGGTCCTCCCCCCCCCCCCATCCTAGGCCAGCAGGCGTTACAGACTGTTCTGCTTCACTGCGGGGGCAGCCGCTCCAGTCGAAGGCATGGACGGTGGACTTCCCCCTCCGGTGGGGTGGATTAAAATGTCTCTCTCCATCAGGTGAGGTCAAAGGGGGGGGGCACAGGTGGTTTCCTCTACAGACCCAAGGGGACTGCAGTAAAAACGGCCAAAGCAAAGCCACCCCACATCTGAGTCTCTGATCCGACCACATCTCCTAAGTCACTGCTGGTTGCGTGTGGGGCTGGCCTCCTCCTGCCGCCGCCGAATCTCTACGTGGCTGCCTCCACAGTGGGTCAGCCGGGGCTGGACCCAATCCTGGCTTTCTCTCTCGGTTTGCGCTTCGGGGCACATGCTGCCTTTTAGGACAGTTATGCCCCCCACCTTCTTCCCCGCCTTGGGTCCCCAAAGGTTCTTGCACCACAACCCCCAGGAATCCTGGCCCGTGGCAAAGGCGTCTGGGAGTTGTAGTCCAAGAGCATCCGGGGACCCAAGGAGGGATCCCCTGCTCTGGTGACAGGATGGCTTCATTCTCTGGAGCCAGGACCTGCCGTGCCGGTTTTCTGTCCAAACAAGCATGCTTTTCTGCCTCGGGCAGCTGCTGAAAATAACTCCTCGATACTACCCCACCCATCAGCCACGGTCCCTTGACACTGTGTGTTACTACCTGGTGAAAACACACCGCTTGTCCCAGAGCTGGTGATTCACAGCCGAGCTGTGCAGCTGGTTTGTTTCCGTCACCTCTCCCTTCACCCTCAAACTCATGTGGGTCGTGTGTGTTCTTTTCTCCCCATCCTCTTGCCGAGGGTGGGGGAAGGAAGGGGGCAAGAGCCGGCGGCCCCCCGCCTGCCTGCCCAGGACCCGGCAGGTATTTGTGGGTTCCCTCTCACCCGCCACCCCACTTCCTCACCCATCTGCCTCTCTTGGAAAGAAGGCAACAGGCTTTTCGGCTCAACTAAACAAACACAAACTAATTTTATTTAAAAACAGGGTAACATTAACATTAATATAAATAGAGAGGGGAAAGAAAGGGAGAACGGGGGGTGGCAGAAAAAGGAAAGGAAGCAATCTTGACATCGCCGGCTTGCTTGCTTCTTCTTGGGGACCCTGCTCTGCTCTCTGTGGGGAGACCTGGCCTCACCCTCCGCTGGGCTGGCCCGCCGGCCTCGCTCTCCCCCCGCCCCGCCCACCCTGCCCCACTTACTCCTCTGGAAGGGGGCTGGGGTGGAGGGCACAGATCCCTCTGCCACCCCTGACCCAATGGGGAGCAGCCCTCTGAAGCCCTTCCCTTCCTGACCTGCGTCTAGACGTGTCTGATTTTGTCCGGCGCCGGCGTGCAGTTCATCGGCTCCTCCCCGGAGGCTGGCACAGCTGCTATGGAAAGAAGAGGCCCAGGTCTACCAGAGGAAACAAACGAACCAGCGAACTAACGAACCTCCCGGGGTTGGTCCCTGGGAAGGGGCTGAGTGGATGGAGACGCTAACCTTGACCCCAGCCCCCCTCCTCGAGGCCTGCTTATCTGCTGTGAAGGACACAAATCTTCAGCTGAATGGGACCTCTGCAGGCGCACTGGCACCTGGACTATGATGCCCATCATCCCAGACCACTGATACCCTGGCCAAGCCGGGCTGACCTTGGCAAGACATGCCCTGGAGAGTGGCCGTCCATGTGCCAGGAAAAGATGCCGGGGGGGGGGTCTCCCCGGTCTGCTGCCCCTCCACACCGGGCACTGGCCTCCCTCTAGACTGACCAACTGCCCTCACATGGGGGGTGATAGAAGGAGCGGTCCTGTCTTCGTCTTCACCATGCTTCCATTTTTGGTGCAGGGATGCAGGAGGGTTGGGAGCAGGGCGGATTAGGGTGGAAGACACCCGAGGAGGACTTGTAGGGCCAAGAGGAAAGGGGGCAGGAGACACGGGGAGATGATTCGGAAGGGCAGAAGAAAAGGGGGCAGGAGAGATAGGGAAAGGTTGCATAGGGGCAGAAGAGAAAGGGGCAAGAGACGGTCTGGAGAGAAGGGGCTCGAGGACATAGGGTGAGGATGGAGCTGGGCAGGAAAGAGGCGAATGGGGGGGACCCGACGAGGAAGACTCCCTTTCCGGGAGTAAAGCTTGCCTTGCTCTGCAGAGGGAAACAAAGGCATTCTCAGTGATCAGGACCCTCCCCCCCCATCAGTTCAAATCAGACAGGAGCCCAGGAGTCCCTTGGCCCCCCACCCAGGTCCATCTGTCCCCCCCCATCCACAACCCGACAGGCAAGGCTCTGGAGGAGGGATGATCTGCCTGGGGGAGGAAAGCAAGTTGTCGGTCCAAAGGGGAGAGAGAGGGAGAGAGAGAGCAGTGAGCACCCCCCATATAGCCTCCCCCAGACCAAGGAGCTTTCCTCTGGGAAGAGGGGCAGCTGACCCAGTGGGAGTCCCTTTTTCCTTCATGGAGCAGGCTGGTGGGTGTTTGGGGGGTGGGGGGGCACTGGCCAGAAAGAAGGGCCCCTCCCAGCCTGCACATCCCCCCACACCCTTGGTGTGCCTTCTCCAGGCTCAACCCTAGCTCTGCCCTCCCCCTGGAGAGATGTGGGGAGCAGGAAATGGGGAGGAAGGGGCACCTTGGGGCCCCCCAGGGGGCCCAGGTTGAGTCCAAAGGGGTCCCTGAGCATTGCTGGTTCCTCTGAGCAACGGTGAATGCTTTGGCCTTAGGGCGGGCGGGCCGCTTGAGATTAAGGGGTGGAGCGGGTATCAATGCTTCACCACCAGAGTGAAGGCCAAGCTCACGGCCACAATCATTGGCAGCAGCAGGCACCAGAGGAGCAGAGCGCGGTCCTTCCAGGGTCCCGCCAGCAACACGTAGGGGACCGGCTGTCCCTGGGTGGCTGCCTCGTTCGCTGCCGCCAGCATCTCCTGGGCCGTCGTTTCCATCACCTCGGCCAGGGCGGGCAGCAGGTTCCCCACCACTCCCTAGCATGCCATCGGGAGAGAAGGGGGTGAGGAGGAGGAGGAGGAGGAAGAGGAGGAGGAAGGTGGAGCAGGGGAAAGGAGAGCAAAGAGGAGGAGGCGAGGAGGAGGAAGAGGAGGAGGAGGAAGAAGGACCAGGGAAAGGGCCAAGAGGAGGAGACCAAGATGAGCGAAGAGGCGACCAAGAGGAGACCAAGACGAGCCACGAGAGGAGGAGCAGGGAAAGGGACCTGGATCCACGGAAGCAGAGTGGCCGGAGTGGCGGTTCGACTGTCAATCTGTAAAACTGGAGGCGGGGCATCTGGTGGGAGCATCTTTGGTTGCCTTAGCAACGGTGGAAGCTTCGACCTTAGGGTGGGCGGGCCTTAGCTTAAGCCCCGCCCCTGGCTGTGCCCACCTGGCTGCTCTCTGGCTTCTGCACCTGGGATGGAGGAAGGTGGCCGACATGCTGACCCAAGGCATGCTGCCGCCTGAGATTAAGGGGTGGAGCGGGTATCAATGCTTCGCTTCGAGGAACTGCCGAGAGGGGCTCAGAGGAAGGAGGCAGATGGGGGAGAGAATGCCAGACCCACCTAGATGGCTCACGCCTTTCTGGTTTTGCCTCCTCTTACAGTCCCCTTCCCTGCTATGCTCTGACTCCTCAGGGCTTTCTTTTCTTCTGAGTCTGATGAGATGCCTGCTGTTCCAGCTTCAGCCTTCAGGGGGAGCCAGTTGCTCAGGATCTGCTCAGCAGGCATAATCAGAGGACCTGAAAACAAGTACAGTACTGTACAGAAAACCTAGCCAAGGAAATGTTTCAAGTGAAAAGATGCCAAAGGCTGTTCAGCTCATTTGGCGCTGCTGCTTAAGGGCACATCCACACAGATGTGTTGCCTCTGGTCATTCTGGGGTGGCTCTTGATCTTTCTGATTTTATTTTATTTTTGCAGTTTTGAAAAGTTCATGCCAATATTGGCATCCACATATGGTGAGGAGGTTTGTTGCCGGGGGCTCTCAGATGCACAGGGCCACCCTGCGACTCCCTGCCCCCGTTCGGCTGAAATTGTTCCTTCCCTGCTCTATTTTGCTCTCTCCTCTGTTCCAGTTTTCAAGCCAGTCCCAACCACATTCTGCTCTCCTGCTTGCAATGAGAAAGATAACAACTAACTTAATTTAACACACGGACAGTCTGCTCTGCCTGACATATATTTGTGTGTATAGCATTGCATATTTCCTTTTGATTTCGATGTTGCCCATCTGGTGATTTCCATGTGTAGAGTCGCCTCTTGTGTTGTTGGAAAAGGGTGTTTGTGATGACCAGCTTGTTCTCTTGACAAAACTCTTATTAGCCTTTGCCCTGCTTCGTTTTGAACTCCAAGGCCAAACTTCCCTGTTGTTCCTTTTATCTCTTGACTCCCTACCTTAGCATTCCAGTCCCCCAGAATGAGAAGAACATCCTTCTTCGGTGTCAGTTCTAGAAGGTGTTGTAAATCTTCATAAAATTGTTCAATTTCAGTCTCCTCAGCAATGGAGGTTGGTGCATAAACTTGGATTATTGTGATGTTGAAAGGTCTGCCTTGGATACGTATTGACATCATTCTATCATTTTTGAGATTATATCCCATTACAGCTTTCCCCACTCTTTTGTTGACTATGAGGGCTACTCCATTCCTTCTACGGGATTCTTGCCCACAATAGTAGACATGATAATCATCTGAGTTGAAATCACCCATTCTCATCCATTTTAGTTCACTGATGCCCAGAATGTCGATGTTTATTCTTGCCATCTCCTGTTTGACCACCTCCAGCTTCCCAAGGTGGAAACCCAGCGAAGGGCATCCGGGAGGGAATTCCCTCCAAGGAAACAGGGAGTCCAGAAGGAGGGAAAGAGAGCCTCAGGAGAAAAAAGAGTGTGGCCTGAGGAAAAAACAACGGCAGCTTGGCTTGCCCAAGATCGCCCACGGGAGAAAATGTTCCTTGGAGGAGGGGGTTGGAAGCAATGGCCTCTGAGGCCATTTTAGACTTCATGATTCCATCATTTTATAGGAAAGCATCATCTCCAGGGGGTGGCCAGATGGTGGTGGGGTCTGCCTGGTTGCAGCTGAGGGGTGCCCAGCTTCCCCCACCCGTTAATGCTCTCCCTCTCTCCCCCCCCTCCCAGGGCGCTTTCCTGTGGGAAGTTAGCAAAAGCGAGGTCCTTCCTCAGGTGCTGATGATGGGCAGACGGTCCAGCCAGAGAGGAGGGGAGGCTCTCCGCTGGTCCAGTTCAGCCAAAGATTTGTGTCCATCACAGCAGAGAAGCAGGGAAGAAGGTTCCCAAAACGAGGAGCGTCCCCCACAAAATGGGGCAAGGGTGAAAGGAAGAAGGGAAAGCTGAGCAACCAGCAGGAAAGTTCGAGGAGGAGAAGGGAAGGGAAAAGGCCCTGAGCTTCGGAGGCCGACTGCGAGGAGGAACGGAAGGCGCAACTCGGAGTTCAAGGGCCAAGCAGCCAGGTCTTTGTGCTCCCCAGGTTGTGCCCGTCCTTCTGCTCTCCCGGAAAGTCCAGTCCTCCTTTTGTCCTGCGGCAGACAAGGCGACCCTAGCCTCTTCTCCGGGAAGGCTCTGGGACTGTCTTACAAGTGACCGAGCGTGTGTTTTTGTGTGTGTGGTGGAGCAAGACGTACCCATTTTCCCATCCGGAAGGAGTTGCAGCTGGAAGAGGGAGTGCAAAATTGGAACTTGTTTCCAGACCAGAAGAGGGGAAGCTGGTTGGCTCAAGCCAAGTCTGTGGCCCATGGACAAAACTGTCCACACGGGAAAGGAAGCATTCCCTCCTGCATGGCAACAGATGGGATTGGCCCAGGAAATCGGACTCTGACCCCTGCTTGCCCAGAAGGGAGTTCTCTGCCTATAAGAGGGACGGCCAGGAAAGAGAGTGTGGGCTTTGATCAGCGCTGCAATGTTGCTCCCATTGCTCTGACCGAGAGACGGATCAACTATCTGGGAAGAGTGTTTTCTGTGGGTGGGAGTGTGGACAGAAAGGAAGGGGCCTCTGGGTGCCTTGGTCATTTGCTGTCTTCTGAAGGAAAGCAATAACCGTCACACGAAGAGTGCTTCAAACTAAAACGCTTTGTATATCGTCTTCTTCTCTGGCTGGGCTCTCTCTCTCTCTCTCTTTCCTCACCTGGTCCTTCTCCCCAGGATAGAAAAGAAGACAAATCCCGGGGGGCGGGGGAAGCAGGCAACCAAAGGGGGCAAGAAAACGGTCTTGGTCCGAGAGGCAGTAAAAGGACTCGCCCTTCTCTTGACCTTTGTGTACCAAGGGGTGAATCAGGTCCCTCCTCCTTTGCTCTTGGAGAGCATGGTCTGAAAGGTGCTTGTCGAAGATAGGAACCCCCTTCTTCTCTCCTGCCAGTCCAAATCCTCTCCCCGTGTCTCCTGACCCCTTTCCTCCTCCCCCTACAAGTCCTCCCCAGGTGTCTTCCACCCCGATCCATCCTTCCCCTGTCCCTCCTACCTCCCTGCCCCGAAAGTGGAAGCATGAGGAAGACAGGACCCCTCCTTCCATTGCCCCCCAGAAGATCCAGCCCAGGTGAGGGCAGTCGTTCGGTCTCAAGGAAGGCCTGTGGGCCGGGTGGAGGGGCAGCAGACCAGGGACCTACCCCACAGCATCTCTCCCAGGCACTTGGTTGGCCGCTCTCCATGGAGGGAGAGGGCGGCCGTCTCATGCCAAGGTCAGGCCCCCATGGCCAGGTTGTCAGTGGTCTGGGACGATGAGCATCGTAGTCCAGTTGCCAGTGCCCCTGCAGAGGTCCCATGGCTGAACGATGGATCTTCCCTTGCCAGAGGAGCAAATCCTGCCGGAATCGTCTCAGGATTGACCTCCTCCCACCTACCCAGCCCTCTCTTTCTGCAGCAACAGCGCCTCTTGCAAGAAGAAGGCCAAGGGGCAGCTGGTGGCTCCATTGTCCTTCACCTTTGGCGGATCAAACCGGGCACTCTTGGCTCCTCAAACCGGGCACTCTTGGCTCCTCCAGGTATGGCCTCGGGCAGGAGCAGGGGGTGAGGGTTAGGGTCTCTATCTACTTGGCCCCTTCCCAGGGACCAACCCTGGGAAGGGGGGCTGGTGGAGGCAGTGGGTCTGCCAGTGGGAGACCCAACCGGGGACCCATCAATTTTGCTGGTTCGTTATTTTTCCACTGGTAGGTTTGGGCCTCCTTTTTCAATAGCAGATGTGCTAGCCTCCGGGGAGTAGGGTTGGACTTCCCGCCTGCGCCAGACAAAACCAGACAGGCGAGGCTTCAGATGGCTCCTCCCTATCATTGCGGGGGGGGACAAAGGGACCTGTGCCCTCCACCCAGGCCACCCTTCCAGAGGAGAAAGCAGGTCAGGGTGGGTGGGTCAGGGGGCAGAGAGTGAGACTGGCCTAGCGGAGGGGGAAGCCGCATCTCCCCCACACACACACTTCTTTCCCCTCTCTATTTATATTAATGACAGCTTGCTTTGAAATGAAATCACAGTCTATTATTTTCATGGCAGGTACAGCCAAAGACCAGCAGAATTTGGGTCCGGATGGAAGGGCCCCCAAAAGATGTTGAGCCAGGTCCACCCCTGGGAGAAGGAGGGAAGACGAGCCTCCCTGCCGGCCTGACGAGGGGCTGGTCGACCCCCAGCTCCAGAGCAATTAGAAAGGAGGACGGAGCCGGCGGCCGCAGTGAACGGGCAACTGGATGGACCCTCATTATGTCCACCTGTGTGTGGGTATTCTCAGACGAATAACCCCATCTCTAGAAACAACAATTTCAAAATAAGTTAAACAGCTGGAAAAATTAACCACAACTGAGAAGTATCTATGGAACACAGAATCATAATAATTCAAGACAGGCATGGCTAAAATTGGGGACCCTTAAGAAAGAAACCAAATGAATTAATAGAATTAGTACTAACAGCAAATGTCAACTCTGCCAAGAAAAAAATGAAAATGTGTCACACTTTGTCTGTGAATGTTCAAAGATTGCACAAACAGATTAAAAAGTTAGACATGACAGAGTGGCAAAGTTAGTGCCCTGGGCATTATGCAAAAAATATAACCTGCCGGCCTCCAAAAACCCATGGGAGCATCAGGTAGAGAAGGTGTCAAAAATGAGGAAGTCAAGATCTTGTGGGATTTCTGGATTCAAACGGACAGACACCTTGAACATAACACACCAGACAGAGTAGTGATAGACCGAAGAAAGGTCTGGATAATTGACATTGCAATTCCAGGGATGCCAGAGTTGAAAATAAAGAATTGGAAAAACTAATCAAGTACAGAGACCTGGCCATCTTGCATCTGGAAAAAGCACACTTCAGTGGTCCCCGCAGTCATTGAGGCTTTGGGAACAATATCAAGAAATTACATACAGTACTGTAAGCAGTTGCAAATCTCAGAAATCACATCAGAGGAAGAAATTAAAAAAAGCAATATGAGGAATAATGTGTTGATATTTAAGGTCTTTGATTAAGACTTGCATCTGCTATATAATTCCAGTCAATGTTTTTATAATATTGATTGACTATGCCTGGTGTAAATGCAAAATTGAGAAATTATCAAATGTTATTGCGAGGCAAACCAAACAGCCCGTGGTTTTCTGATGAGGGATCCTAGCCCAGGATCCAGCAATCAAGACACGGAGACAAGAGTCATGAACCAAAAGCTCTCTCTCACCCAAGTGAGAGGTTTATTTTATAGTACAAAGTAAACAATACTACAGCTAGTAAGCAATGCTAACGAGCAGGTGCGTTACCAATGTTTTGTCTTCATGCAAGGCCTTGGCTCCAGATAAAGGCAAGATGATCTAATTGTTTTCTGGCTACTGAATCAGGATCAACATGACCTTTCCAGACGTGGTTTGCCAGCGATCTTAGACGAGGTCACATCTCCCCCTTTTCTTTAGCCGTTGATAATAAACCTGTCGAGGTGATAATGGTTTTGTTTTGGAGCATGAAGACATGAAAAGATTGAGTAAATTTGGCAGGCATTGCAAGAAGCAGCAAAAGGCAATTAAAATGAACCCAGACATGATTAGCCATTGCACTACCTTTCGAATCCAGCCCACAGGTAACCAGCTCCAGAGAGCATCCCACCACGCTGGACCGATTTGCTCTTTGACAGAGGCTGCATAACTTTTTAGAGTGTTGATCTGTTGTTGAATTCTATTACTGTTGTCTGTTAGATTAAAGCAACACATTTCCTTTATGGCTTCACAGCCCAGATGCTGTTGTAATAATAGATAATCAATAGCAGCCCGATTGTCCAAAATGGCTTGTCGCAGTTCCTGCTGTTCAGTTGCCAATAAACTGATAGCAGTGGAAGTAGTGTTAATGGTTTTTGCTAATAAGCAGGCAATTCGTGCAGTGTTGCGAGCATTTACTTTTACCATAGCTGGTAAGCCTACAAAGCTTAAAATAAGAGCAGAATATTCAGCTTTTGAGTATAAGATTATATTGTAATATGAGTGATGTTTCTGGTACAATTCCATTGGGGATTGCCAGGGTTCAGAACCCCCCAGGAACCTTTGCTTGGGTACAGTTTATTATGCGGGCACACGTGTTATTGACTGTGTTAGCAACATGAGGTGTAAGTACCTGAAATGCTTCTGCAGGCAGCTGTTGTTGAATAGGTCCCCAATTCGGTAGAGAGGAATATTGTATCAGTGACTCATTCATGAATTTACTTAAGCCTGAGTCAGTACCAATATTGCCAGGGGCTTTACAGACTGGAACAAGACAAGTACTTATTGCAAGCGATTGTACAAAAGCAGTGCATACAGTGTAAGTAGAAAGATACAAATAATACATATTAAAAATGGTTACATAGTAATTAAAATTCAGTTACATAGGAATTAAAATTCAATGCAGTGACAAAGGCCGCCATGTAATTCTCAGGTGATGGCTCTGCCTGAATGGCTTCTAAAAGTCCTGCGGCCTGTGCCAATAAGTTCTTAAGAGTCCCCCATGTCACAGGTGGCGACAGGCTCCTGCTGTTGCCATCCCTGTTCCCTTGGTGTCATCCTGGGACTGTTCTGGTGTGAGCTGAAGTCTGGGATTGGAGTGGTCAGATGTCGAGGCCACAACATGAGGTGGTCGCACCGAGCTGGCACCCTCAAAGGACCGTCTGGAATGTCAACCGCCACGTAATCAGCCAACCCGGACCTGGAGGCTTCCGATAGCGAACTAAGGGTTGGACACCTAGAGTGTCTATGAACACAAGTGGTTAGTTTGGAAGAAAAGAAACAAAGGATTTAATAAAAAGATACAGGACAAAGCATTGATGAACGTTAAATGAATGTGGAAGCCTTTATTGGACTTTGTAGGTCTTTATTGGACTTTGTAGGTCTGTGACTGTAAAGAATGATGATATATAGATAAGGAGACCTTTAAAACTTTGAGTATGAACAATTATTAATGCAGTAACTATTGAAATGCTTCTTAGAAGGAAGTGAAAAGAATTCATGCAAGAGTGAATTCTTTATACATGAGACCATGGATTCTTTATTCATGAGACCCATCCTTGAGACCCAGGCCTAGGGATGGTCCAGGGATAATTCCCCCTTTTCTTTTAATTGTGCTAAGGCTGACTTAATACCAAAAGTATCCATAGGCCATAAGTGATTTGGCTCTAAACCATGTGGATTGAGATAGATACGTAAGTTCAATTTGATTAGCAATATTAAAGACTATTTACAATGAGATTGAATTCTTGTCTAGTGAATTAAGAAAGACTAAGATAGCAGCAGCCAACTTTGCTCTTTAAGTTGTTGTTTGCAGTCCTGTAAACTTGGATCTTTCAGAAACATGTGAACACAGATAAAACCTGATCTTGTAATTGTACAGTTAGCTGGTATGAAAAGAAAATTTAGATAGATATCTCCCAATGTGGAATGTTCTAATTAGGGAGGTATTCAAACATTGTCACATATAGTATAACTCCTTAAAGCTTTAAACACAAAAACATGAGTGTGGTTTGGGAACAGCTATGTATAAACACTACAGCATTTCTTCAACCTATCTACTGGGCTTAGCTTATATACCCCTATAGGACCTAAATATGGAAAGATACATAACCAGAATCAGCTAATAAGCTCTATGTTTTACCATCAGCAGAACCATTGCAAAATCCATCTCTGCGCAATCAGTGAGTCATAAGCATCACCTTGTTTCCATTGCTAGGAGTGCATGAACACAGCAGACTGCTACAAGGAAAAAGGCAGAAAATGTTAAGGTACACAGAACTGTTGCATAGAAATATCTGAAGAATTAAATGTTAAATGTGCGCTTTCCACAATTTCTTGCTCTGTAGACTTAAAAAGAAATCCTATGCTTCAGGGTGATTCCTTATTGAACACACAAGATATTCAAATACAGTGTTGGATCACATGTCTTAAAGCAAGTAACAATTAAAGTCATAGAAAAAAATTCAAAAGCTGTCACGTAACAAAACCTTGAGAAGATGAACTGTCTGTGAAGAGAATACAAGATGCTGGGAAGAAAACAAATGGTTAATTGACAGAAAACACAGAGAAGCAGGCGCTTGTCCTTTGGAGAATTCAACATTACCTGCAGACAACAAAAAAATTAGCAAAAGTTGATTACGGCACTATCTGGAACAAGCTTTGGCAACACAAATCTGTAACTGCTTTAACGCAGGAGTACAAGTTCAAAGGAGTGTCTGATAAGTGCATCTTTCACTAATTGTAATCCTATCCTTCTAGTTAGGGATGAAGAAGAGAACTGTAATTGACAGCCGTGGTATAGCTAAGATTGGTCACAGCTTGCAGATGAAGTTGTTGATAGATCATGTGTATACAATGCTAAAACTGACATGCAATAGATGTGTTAAAGATGCAAAATTTTTATGCTGAGGCTGCACAAGCATTTTGCAGGAGGTAAGTGTTAACAAATGATTTTCTCTTAGACTGTCCGAGATGAATAGCATTCTCCTGCAGAGCGCCCAGAATCGCTGATAAGAAGTCTGGGATTTACGCCAGGCTATGACCTAGAGTTTTCTACTTCACAGAGCAGGGAAAACAATACAGACTTTATGTCCTAGCAGGTTGCACTGTATCCGTGGATGAGATTAGACCCATCACGCTGAGATATTTAGGAAACTACTAAGCAATGCAAGGTATGATAGAGGAACAATGCTTTCATGTTATAATAATTATGAAGTGAATACTAGCTTCCATACATGTCCCAGTATTTTTACTGCTGGGTCACTAATTAAATTACCTGTTGATGAATGACTGGCCTCATAACAAAAAATTACCTGTAAAAATGCTTAGGTGTCATCATGGAGCTGTGACCATAACACAGTCCTACAGTATACAGACTTGAACAGCCATAGACTCAAAGCAAATTTAACCCTATGCAATAATGGCTCTTTGACAGTAATCTCAAAAAAACTTTTACATCTGTTGAATTTATTTTGCCTCTTATTACTGTAAGAAATAGGGACAAAGCTTTTGGATTTTCTGAGCTTTAAACTAAGAATTGTTTCTCTGAAATTCAATACTTATTACCCTTTAAACCTATTACCCTTTAATATCTGGCCAGCTGATAAGACAGAAGAAAGCGCTCCTTAACGACAGCATTCCACAGAAAAGAACATAAACAGTTCCTGACACAAGCAATCATTTACTCGGAGATATAGCAAACTGCATTTAGCAACCATGAGACCTGCACAGAAGACACACAGCAAGCTTCCCTTGCAAACATGACCTGAAATAACTCTCGCAAATCCCCTGGGGGCTGCCCTGGGGGCTGCCCTGAATCCCATTTCTCTCTGCTGTAATGTGACCCCATCAGCAATGTGGCTGGTGCATCCAGACCTGCCCAGAAAGGATGCAAGCAGTCAGCTTTTTTCCCTGTTTTGGCTATCTCTGATTTTTGAAGACCATCAGTGGCTGATGCAAGATTAATTTTCATTTGCTTAGGGCAAATGAGTCCTTCCTTTTGTGGCAGGAGACCCCTGCTCCAGTCACTAGGGACTGACTGTTGGACAGATGAGCATTTGGGAAGAGCCTCTGTCCCTTTGTCTGTAAGACTGAGTTGCAGTTCACAGACCCCTTGAGATGGGAGCAAGTCACAGCAGGCTGAAACAGCTGCCTCATCTCTCTGAGCTAAAATCACACAGGCAGGGTCCAACACAGGAGGACTGCGAGGCATCCCAGGCGGTTCCACAATTAGCAGGGAGGCCGAAGGGAGGGGAAGAAGAATTTGAGGGAGTTTAAACAAATTACTTTCACCTTCTGGAGCGAGAAGAATGTTACGTTGACTCACTGGGGTCTCTCGTATGCCAGATACTACACAACCCTCTCGAGAACTCTCACTTAAAGTTTCAGTTTTTTCCTCTACAGGAGCAGACGGTAAAGGATCTAAATTTGGTGGAGGCAATGCTGAAGAAGCAGCAGCAAGGGGGGCCGGTGGAGGCAGCGCTGTAGAAGCAGCGGGGGGGGGGCTAACACAAACTGCGGAGATGAAAGTTTTTCCTCTGCTCCTTTTAAAACCAAATTGTAGTTTCCATGAAATACAGAGAGTGCCTCATAAATAACTTTCCAAGTTAACAAACATGTAATACTTGCTCTTGGCTCTGACTGCAATTCTTTCCCTATCCTTTGCCAAACTTCTAACTTCAAACTTCCATGCAGAGGATACCAAGCACAACTCTGATCTATCTCACTTAACAATTCCAATATTTCTTTATCTGACACTTGTCTCTTGCAATTCTGCTGAACGAGCCTACTTAGCTCTCGAGCGTGTTGCTCCTGTTCCTTTAATTCTTTGCCTGATACTTGCCATCCGTCATTTTGCCTCACAATTAACTCTTCAGCATTCTGATGCTGCTCTTTAGTAGATAAGCAACCCATACTTACCCGGGGAGCCCGTGGGCTGGGTGCACGAAGACTATTCCAGTCGAGGGAAGCAGGGTGAATGGGAGTTGAACCTACATCAGAAGAGGTTCGGCTGCTGGGAGCTGGATGATCACGTCGGGGTCACCAACTGATGAGGGATCCTAGCCCAGGATCCAGCAATCAAGACACGGAGACAAGAGTCATGAACCAAAAGCTCTCTCTCACCCAAGTGAGAGGTTTATTTTATAGTACAAAGTAAACAATACTACAGCTAGTAAGCAATGCTAACGAGCAGGTGCGTTACCAATGTTTTGTCTTCATGCAAGGCCTTGGCTCCAGATAAAGGCAAGATGATCTAATTGTTTTCTGGCTACTGAATCAGGATCAACATGACCTTTCCAGACGTGGTTTGCCAGCGATCTTAGACGAGGTCACAGTTTTCAAAAAAGAATGATGGAAATTTGGGAAAGGAAACACCCAAGTATGTAGTGACATAACTGAAGAACGATTAATAGAGCAGAGAAAGTTTATCATCCGGAGTAAAGTGTTTTCAGGATTGGAATTGCAAGAATTAGAAAAGGTGGCAAAATCAACACAGAACAAGGACCATAATAGGAAAGACAAATGGAGGGCAGAGGTTGACACAACAGTGGAAGAAGACAGATCAATAGAAGAACAACCCAGAAATTATGAGTTGACAGAACGGCAAACATCACTGAGGGGAAAAATGAGTAACCCATATTAGCCAGAACACAGAAAGACAAAGGTTCTCCACATTGCACCCATTACAAAGTAAACCAGTAAAAGGTCTACTGCATGATGCAAATGTCACCAGAACAATCCCAACCAAGGGAACAAACCAGCTCATGTGTAGCACAGCTACCATAACAACCATGGAAGTTGGTTACAAGCTGCAAAAACCCCAGAAAACTCCTGGCACACCAAAATGGAAAATTCAGTTGGAATGGAAAAAAAAATTACATGCAGACATTAGCAACTGAAAACACTTGAAAGATTCAAAACTTAAAAATGAAAAAGTAAAAGCCCGATTCTGCAAAATATAAAACCTGAAAGGAAAATGATTGTTGAAACTATGGAAGAACTAAAACAGTGGGTAAGAGCTACAGCAAAGAAAACTGAAAGATATGAGGGATGCTTAAAACAATATAGAGAAAACATGCAATTTTCAAATAATGAACTATTATTCTATATATCATGAGGAGAAATGAAACCTAAAATTGGATAGTAACAGTGACCTAAAATGTTGGAAAGAAATGTGGGAAAGCCCAACCAGACAAAACAAAAACGCCTCATGGATTAAAGACATTTGTAAAGAAACTCAAGGAAAACAAATGGATGATGTTGTAATAGCAAGTGTAATAATTAGATGGAATAGAGTTTAAAAATGGCAGTATTATAAAATCATCCTCAAGTGAGGAAAATTATAAAAACCTTGGGTTCAAAATAAAGGGCCTTATTAACGTTTCTCTCAGAACTATGAGGTTTCAGGGGAGTGTGCTCTGGAGAGGAGGGTTTGTCTCTAAAATGGCTTCCCTTAGCTTGTGCCTGACTGAGGTAACTGTTGTTTTTACTGGCTTTACTGTCCTCCCACACTTTCCTACCAGCATATTCAGATGCCTGTAACCCATTTTTAGGATTTTTGTGTTTGACCCAATAAGGCAATTCCTGGCAAAATGGAATAAAATTGTTCTGGAGTCAGGAGCTATCAGAGACTCAGCAGGAGGAGATAAACATAGATTGGGATTTAGAGGCAGAGAGTCAAGAGAGTTTTGGAGTTTGGGCGGGAGAGCGGTGGTTGAGGGCAGGGGCTCAAGAAGACGGTTTGTTTAAGAGCTAACAACAGGGCTGGTTCTGTCAACACCTGTATCTATAAACCATTTGTATTTTGTTCTTTTAAAAGGACCTACGGCCTGGACCTTGATCCTTCATAACAGGGGTTGTTGATGAAATCAATGGGGGGGGGAGCTGAGGGTCACGTTGCGTGAGCTCCTCATTGGGTGAAACAAGCAGGGTCCTGTCCTCTTCTTCTGGCTGCTGCAACATGGTGGAGGGTGGGGTTTCTCTCAGCTGGGGCTTATTTATAGGTGTAAGGCTTCTATAACGAGCCTCCTGAAAAATCCTACTAGGGCTTATTTTCAGGTTAGGTCTTATTTTTGGGGAAACAGGGTAGATATTCCTAGAAAAGGTTGACATAAGTCAGAATTGACTTGAGGGCATGTTGTTTTTCTTGTTGTTGTTGGCTTCTTTAATGCTTGGTTTTAAAAGCAATTTCCAGCCTGCATTTTCCCCATAGGATCTATCAGAGAACTTGATGCCAAATCTCACAAGAAGCCGTTTTACTGTTAGCTTTTGTCTGGAAAAGTAAGATAGACTTCTCTTGTACACTGCTGAGCCTCCTGAAAAATCCTACTAGGGTTTATTTTCAGGTTAGGTCTTATTTTTGGGGAAACAAGGTAGATATTCCTAGAAAAGGTTGCCATAAGTCAGAATTGACTTGAGGGCATGCTGTTTTTCTTGTTGTTGTTGGCTTCTTTAATGCTTGGTTTTAAAAGCAATTTCCAGCCTGCATTTTCCCCATAGGATCTATCAGAGAACTTGATGCCAAATCTCACAAGAAGCCGTTTTACTGTTAGCTTTTGTCTGGAAAAGTAAGATAGACTTCTCTTGTACACTGCTGAGCCTCCTGAAAAATCCTACTAGGGTTTATTTTCAGGTTAGGTCTTATTTTTGGGGAAACAGGGTAGATATTCCTAGAAAAGGTTGCCATAAGTCAGAATTGACTTGAGGGCATGTTGTTTTTCTTGTTGTTGTTGGCTTCTTTAATGCTTGGTTTTAAAAGCAATTTCCAGCCTGCATTTTCCCCATAGGATCTATCAGAGAACTTGATGCCAAATCTCACAAGAAGCCGTTTTACTGTTAGCTTTTGTCTGGAAAAGTAAGATAGACTTCTCTTGTACACTGCTGAGCCTCCTGAAAAATCCTACTAGGGTTTATTTTCAGGTTAGGTCTTATTTTTGGGGAAACAATGGTGGAGAGGGGGTTTCACTTAACTGGGGCTTATTTTTGTGGTAGGGTTTCTATGACAAGCCTCCTGAAAAATCCTACTAGGGCTTATTTTCAGGTTAGGTCTTATTTTCGGGGAAATGGTCACTGGAAGGGGTTAGGATCTGTGGTAAGAAGTGGTTCCCCATTTGAGTCTTGGTGAAGACTTAGTTTTGGGGCTTCTGGACCCAGATCTGGGGAATCCGAAGAGAAGGGAAATGCCTACTGAGGAGAAATCTTTTTTTTTTACCTCAGGATTTACAAGCCCTAGTGGCTAGTTCAAAATCCGGAGCTCTGAGGGTAAAGGGCAATGGCAGATAGAGTGGAAGCCTAGGTCAAAATAGATCTGACGGGATCAGAAAAGCTAAGCAAAAGCTAAGCAAAAGTCTGGAGACAGAAATGGCTCAGAGAAGGGAAAAATACTGTGAACCGGGTTGTTGTGAGGTTGGAAGTCGCTGAGGAGAGCTGCTTGGAGAAGCGCCACCGAGTTAGAAGGAAAGTGTTAAAAGCCACTGAAAAGAGAGAGAAAAGCTTGTACTTTTGGCTTTTGTGAGGGAAAAGAACCAGTCCAGGTTAATAAGAAATGGTATTGTTTTTATGCCACCTCAAATAAGTAAAAAGTCAGTAATGGAGGCACAGTCTGAGCTCCACGGCCATATTAAAGTGTGTTTTTCTTCTTGTTGCATTCTTCAGGATCCTTTTATCAAGAAGCCGCTGGTCTTTTGTGCCTCTTGACTTTTTGAAGTCTCCTTTCTCTTAAGTTGGGTATACTGGAGGGAGTTTCCAGTTAAGCCATTCTATTTTGATCTTGCAAGTACTCCTGTGGGAAGCTTGAACATGGTCATCGGTCGATAGAATCACTGGCTGTCAGGATCTGGCCCCTACCGCCCTGGCAGCTGCAGGATCGGGGCCAGCCTGACCCTTGTTTGCAGGCTCAGGCCCTGGCCTGGGTGGCAGCCGCCGAGCCCCTCGGGAGGGAGGCTCACCAGGAGACCTGGGGGGAAAGCCTTCGTTCAGGAGGGGGTTTCTCCCGCTCTCCCCAACCTCTCCCAGGGTCAGGATCCTGGGGTTTTCTCTGGTTCCTCAACAGGGTGCCAATTCATTGCCATCCATGGGAGGGAAAGAGCCGAAAATTTTTAGAGATCATCCTGTGTTCTGACCCATTATCCTCCACGAGCTAAACTAAGTACAGAGTCAAAAAACAGGGTGTTGATTTGCAATAACTTTAGAAAAAGTTTATTAACCACAGACTTTAGTATTTCAGAAGAAAAGGTCAAAAATATAGCATTTGAGAGAAAAACAAAGAAGGTGGTTTGTCTTCCAGATTCCAAATAATTTAATTTAGCTTTGAAGAACGTTTCTAACCTGGTTAAACCAAAATCTGGATGGCATGGATGCAAGTGTGGAGAGAGAGAGAGAGAGAGAGAGAGAGAGAGAGAGCCCTCAGGTCGCAGGGGCTCAGGCCATCTCCCTCTGGGGGAAAAGGGCCCTTTGTGGAGGAAGAAGGCGCACAGGAGAGAGAAATAGGGCAGGAAGGGACCAAGAGACCATCGGGCCCCAGGAAAGAGCCAGGTAGAAGCGAAGGGTGAGCAGAAAACACACACACCCCATAGTCTCCAGGGACCCGATTGACCTGCACGCTCCAAGAAAAGGTTTCCAAACAGACCCCGATTCCCATTCATGTGACATTGGGGCAAAAGAAAAGAATACTCAGAGAATATATCTGGAGGAATCACACAGAGAGGGAAGGCTAAATATCTCTTGAAAGAAATCACAGAGATAGATTACCGCTTTTTATTTATCTATTTATTTATTTTTTGAGGCAGAAGTACTACAAACGCCAGAATGATATGTTGGGTTTGGGGTTATTTTTGATGGGGGGGGGATAGGTTTGGTTTGTTTTGTTCCTGGGACTGAAACTTTCAGAATTCTCCCTGGGACATTATTCTGAGAATCGGAATCCATCCCCTTTCATGGCCAAAACAGCCACCAGCCCACGTGTGATCAACAAAGGGTCCCAGACCTCTTAAACATTTGTTTCTCTCTTCTTCTTCTCTCCCCCCCCCACTCGCCACCCTTTTATAAAAGCCCCTTTCTGGTGGCATGTGGCCCAGATTATCCTGATGCTCCCTATGATATCATTCCACATTGGATTGGTCTGCATTTTGTAAAGCTAATGGCTCTTGATTGCACATGTCAATGCTTTGCCAGAGATAGTAGCTTGCAGAGATAAACTGTTTTTTGGGGGGGAAATCCCTTCCTCTCTCAGCTGCACTGAGGTTTGCAGCTCAGCTCATAGAGAAGAGGAAAACCGGAGGGAGGTGGCAGATGATGGCAGGGTCCCTGCTGCTGCTCCAGGGCTTTGAACCTGTGAGTGCCAGCACCACGACACCACTGGGCAAAAAGCTCTGATGGAAACTGGGAGGTGAGGATATCTTGTGGAAGGAGGCAGGGTTCTCCAAGGGAGTCCTGGAGGGCCAGATTCGGCCCAGAGGCTGAAGGCTCACCACTAGAGCTCCAGTGGCATCTATGGGACATCATTTTGGGTTGTGCAAAGGGACTTCTTGATCCGTTACTTACAACTTAACGCTTTTGGATTCACTGTCATACCGGGTGTGTGTGATTTCTCTTCTTTTGTATCCTGAGGAGAAGGACCAGGAGAGGAAAGAGATAGAGAGATAGAGAGAGAGCCCAGCCAGACGACTGGCAAGAAGATGAGACACAAAACGTTTGGGATTAAAGCACTCTTCATGTGACATTTATTGCTTTCCTTCAGAAGACAGCAAACAACAAAGGCACCCAGAGGCCCCTTCCCTTCTGTCCACACTCCCTCCCACAGAAAACACTCTTCCCAGATAGTTGATCCGTCTCTCGGTCAGAGCAATGGGAGCAACATTGCAGCGCCGATCAAAGCCCACACTCTCTTTCCTGGCCATCCCTCTTATAGGCAGAGAACTCCCTTCTGGGCAAGCAGGGGTCAGAGTCCGATCTCCTGGGCCAATCCCATCTGTTGCCATGCAGGAGGGAATGCTTCCTTTCCCATGTGGACACTTTTGTCCATCGGCTACAGACTTGGCTTGAGCCAACCGGCTTCCCCTCTTCTGGTCTGGAAACACTCCCTCTTCCAGCTGCAACTCCTTCCAGACGGGGGAACGGGTACGTCTTGCTCCCCTCTGCAGATTTGTCTCAGGCTCACCAATTTTGCAATTCCTCTTGCCATATTTCATGGGGGACGCTCCTCGATTGGCCTCTGCTTTCTTCCACCTGGTATCTTCTTTCCTGCTTCTGTGCTGTGACGGACACCAATCCTTGGCTGAATTGGACCACCGAAGAGCCTCACCTGCTCTCTGGTCAGACCATCTGCCCACCACCAGCACCCGGGCACAGGAAGGACCTCGCTTTCACTGATCTCCCGGTGCAGGGGTGCTTCATCTGGGCCCTGGGAGGGGGGAGAGAGGGAGAGTGTTGACGGGAGGGGGAAGCTGGGCACCCTCACCTGCGACCAGGCAGACCCCACCACCACCTGGCCACCCCCTGGAGGTGATACCTATAAAAGGATGGAATCGTAAAGTTTGAAAGAGCCTCAGAGTCCATCTTATATGTAACGACCTCCTTCCACCTCACAAAGGAAGGTCGCTACGTCACCACACTTCTACACTTCCGGTAGTCTGCCACCAACCATTCCCTGAATTGAGTCACACAGACTGGAATGGATTTAAAAATAAAAGAACTAAATGTTTATTGATTGGTACACATGGATTGGTAAAACACAAATATCATGTAATCAGGTAAAGAAAGGCTCAAGCTTATACAGACTCTCCACACGTGTTCACACAGAACCCAAATCCTTCTCCCTCCTCACCTAAACCATCCACTTTCTATATATACAACGCAGCTCCTCCCCCTGATGTCCCGCCTCCCGACCACTATTGGATGATAACTTTCCCTCCAAACCCTTGAAGGACAGGGGACATCAGAGCTGACTGTAACACCTCCCCCCTTTATAAGTTGTTTTTGCGGGGGAAAGCTAGATTGCTTTTCTCCCAAAAACAACCAGGAGCAAAATCAACACATTATAACTTTATAACATTGCATTATTCACAAACTTACCAACACTATGCAACATATACTTAAATTATTTCATGTATCAAAACAATTATACTTACATCTCCATTGTTCATCTTTATTCATATACATAACACCATTTTAATCAACATGTATGCATGAACATTGAACCCGTATGGGCCACTATAGTCCATAGTCCATCTGGTCGTCTTCATTCTTCTGGTCTTCAGGATAAGGCGTCAGCCACACAGTTCATCGTCCCTTTGACAACCTTAACCTCGAAGTCGAAGTCCTGTAACATCATAGCCCACCTCATCAGTTTGCTATTGTGAGTTTTCATTGTCTTTAACCACTGTAGTGGGGAGTGGTCCGTGCAAAGAACAAAATGTCTCCCCCAGATGTAAGGCGATAACTTCTGGACTGCAAAAACGATGGCAAGACACTCCTTCTCCACGGTAGCTAAGTGTCTCTCTCCTTTCTGGAGCTTTTTACTAAGGTAGGACACTGGATGCTGGTCTCCGTTGTCATCGGCTTGGCACAGGACAGCTCCTACCACGGTGTTGGACACATCTGTGTACACGATGAACTCCCGGTCGAAGTCTGGAGCACGCAGCACTGGGTGGTGGATTAGCGCCTCCTTCAACTTCTGGAACGCCTCCTCACAGTCGCTGGTCCACGGGACGTGGTCATCGGTCTTCTTCCTCGTCAGCTCGGTTAGCGGCGCTGCCATCTCGCTGAACCTAGGGATAAATTTTCTATAGTAGCCTACCAGACCAAGAAATGATCTGACTTTCTTCTTGGTATTGGGTCTAGGCCAATCACGTATTGCCTCTATTTTTGCTTCTAGGGGTTTAATCACTCCCCCCCTACCATATGACCCAAATATTTGATCTCTGGGCTACCCAACTGACACTTGCTTGCTTTCACTGTTAGCCCTACTGCACTTAACCTCTGCAGCACTACTTCTAGGTGGTTCAGGTGATCTTCCCAGGTGTTACTGAAGACCCCTATATCATCGATGTAGGCTACGGTGAAGTCACTGAGACCTTCTAAAGTACGGCCCATCAGCCTTTGGAAGGTAGCTGGTGAATTCCTGAGGCCGAAACTGAGGACACGAAATTAAAACAAACCGAAAGGGCTGCAAAAAGCGGTCTTCTCTTGATCTCTTGGATCAATCCTCACCTGCCAAAATCCCTTTACCACATCTAATGATGATATGTACCGACAACCCCCTATGGTCTCAATCAGGTTGTCTAATCTGGGCATGGGGTAGGCATCAGGTGTGGTCACTAAGTTTAACTTCCTGTAGTCAACATAAAACCTGACACTCCCATCTGGTTTATCCACAAGTACTATAGGAGAGGACCAAGGGCTAGAAGATGGAACTATGATATTCTCCCTGAGCATCTCATCCAACTCCTTATGCACCTTGTCCTTATAGGGTCCTGTAACTCTGTATGGGGATACTGCCTGCGGGGGTGCATTCCCTGTATGGATCCTATGCATCACTCCCTTAGCTATCCCAGGCTTATTTGAAAAGACCTTATAATATTTATTGATCAGCAATTTCAGTTCTTGCTGCTGATCTTGGGTGAGTGCCGGACTGATCTTCACCTCCTCTGGGTTGTATTTCACTTCACCTCTACCCTCCCAGAAAGGCAAGTCAGCTTCCTCACTATCAGCTGCTTTCATGGCAAATAAGACTCTCTGTTCCCCCCTGAAGTAAGGTTTCAGAGCGTTAACATGCACTACTTTCCTGACTTGGTGTTCCTCATCCTCGATAATGTAATTCAGGTCATTCATTTTTGAGATGACCCTGTATGGTCCTGCCCAATTTAACTGTAACTTGTTCCCTTTGAAGGGTTTTAACCACAACACCTCATCTCCCGGTCCAAAGTGCCTTTCTCGTGCCTTTTTATCGTACCAGGCTTTCTGTCTAGCTTTTTGTGCTTGCAAATTTTCTGACGCTAACTCTAAATTTCTCTTCAGATCATTCATTAGCGTGTCTATGTAGGTAACTACATCTTGGGGATCATCCTCTATGATCTGTTCCCAATTCTGTTTAATCAGCTCCAGTGGTCCCTTCACTTTCCTTCCAAACAAAAGTTCAAAAGGACTGAACCCTGTTCTGGCTTGTGGCACTGATCTATACGCGAACAACAATGACTACAATTTCTGATCCCAGTTGTTTGGGTTTTCTGCCAGGTAAGCCCTGATCATTCTCATTAGGGTCCCATTAAACTTTTCCGTTAATCCATTACTCTCAGGATGATACGCAGTGGTTTCTTTGTGTTTGATTCCACAAATTTGCCATAATCGTTTCATGAGCTTAGAAGTAAAAGATGTTCCCAAATCTGATATTATTTCCGAAGCGAATCCCATCCTAGACATGTACCCTACCAAGGCATCAGCCACTGTGTTAGTTTCTATGTTACTTAGGGGAATGGCTTCTGGGTACCTCGTGGCATGGTCCACAATGGTAAGGATGAATCTGTTCCCTCTCTTTGTGGCCTTAGGCAATAGCCCCACAATGTCCACCCCTATGCATTTAAATGGCGATGATATCATGGGTAATGGGCATAACTTAGCTTTGGTTCTGTCACGGTTATTCCCCTGCCTTTGACAAACATCGCATTTTCTGCAGAACTCCTTAATCTGCTTCCCCATCTCAGGCCAATAAAAATTTTGTGTGATCCTGTGCTTAGTTTTTTTTCTTTTTTTTTTGTATTTTTATTTTTTATAAGGGATAACAAAAAGGAAAAGGGAATTGGGATTGATGAGGAAGAGGGGAGACAATAACATACTTTCATCCATTCTGTACCTATTGCCATATCAAGATTTTAAATTATTCTATTTACTCTTTTCTGCCTTCTAGATTCAGTTCTCCTTTCAATATGTACTGTTCACAAGCTGCCTGTTGATTCTGTCCACTTGTTAAATAGATCCCATCTTTCTGTTGCCTTTTGCAAGGGATAGTCCTTCATAACTTCTGATAAAATGTCCATTTCGGCTATTTCCCGTATCTTTTCAATAAGATCTTCTTGTTTCGGTACCGTTGATCTTTTCCAATTTTTAGCATATAAAATTCTAGCTGCCGTAACTATGTATATAACTATATAATTCTTTGACTTATCTATATTTTCAGGTATCATACTCAATAAAAACAGTTCTGGGGTTAATGGCACTTTGCAGAGCAATATTTGTTCCAACATTACATGTACTCTTTTCCAATATTGTTTCGCTACTCCACATGAACACCACATATGATAATAGCTTCCCACTTGTGATTCACATTTCCAACACTTATTTGATACATCTGTATACATCTTTGACAATTTTTCTGGGGTCATGTGCCATCTATAAAACATCTTATATATATTCTCTTTAAAGTTCACCGATCTTGTAAGCTTTATATTATTTTGCCATATTTTCAGCCATTGATCAATATCAATGTTATGCCCTATATTTTGTGCCCACTTAATCATACATTCCTTAACCATTTCATCTTCCATCTTAATTTCCAACATATAATTATACATTTTCTTAACAGTTTGTTCTTTTGAACCTAATAAAAGTTTGTCAAAAATCGTTTGCTCTAAGTAGAAGCCTTCTATTTTATCTTTTGTATATCTAGATTCTAGCTGTGCTCTAGGCCACCACTCTATATATATATTCTGTGACTCTAGCTCTTCTTTAGACTTTAGTTCACCATCCTTTTTTAATAGATCTTGATATTTTAAAAAGTTTGTTTTTGTCATAAGACTGGGTTGGATAAAGGCCTCTAACGATCCTGTGCTTAGTTTTATTTACTCCCAAGTGTGCAGCAAATATGTCAGAGTGTCCCCTTTCTAATATCATCTGGCGATATTTAACCGGCACTACTATCTGACTTCTAATCCCATCTCCCCCTTTTGAGATATTCATTAGTGTCTCCCTGTATAATATTCCCTGTTTGATGTGAAATCTCTCTGGCGTTTCTGGTGTTAACTGGGTTTCTGTCACCTTACCAAAGCAATTTTTAAGCTTGCCATCTTCCTTTTGCTCTTGTGAAAATGTGCTGTCTTTGGGTAATACCATTTTAACTGCTTCATCTTCGTGTCTACCCTCATCTACTTTCACCTCCTGTTCCTCAGTAACTTCCTGAACTGTCCCTGTTGGGTCTTGTGAACGTGTAAGCATTAACACCCTCTTGACATGTTCATCCAAGTCAATTCCCACAAGCACGGCTGCTGGCAACTCCGATGAAATTCCAATCCGCCAATTGCCCCTCCAGCCTTGATAACGCACGAATACTTCAGCCACTGGCAGAGAAATTACTTGTCCTTCTATCCCTTTAACTTTTAGGCTCTCATGTGGGATAATATGCTCCTTATTAATAATATCAGGGTGACAAAGAGTCACCTGGGAACAGGTGTCCCTTAGGGCCAAATAATCATGGTCAAATATCCCTATTTTAACTCCAGCAGTCTCAAAAAGTTGGAAATTCGTCCTAACTAAAAGACAGTACTTTATTTCAGCCAGAGGAATACACTCCGCATCCCCCTCAGCTGCTGTATCAAGTCGTGCCGGGGTCGCTATGGCAACAGTCTCTCCCAGTGGAGAAGAATTTTGCTCCTGCTGTACACAATAAACAGCTTTTGGCTTGTTCCCGCTCAAATTTTGAGGCAAATTTTCCTTTCTGTGTTTTAGTTTCTCACAGTTGGAGATCAAGTGGCCTTTTTCTTGGCAAAAGTAACATTTTCTGTTGTTTCCTGAGTATTTCTCATCTATCTTTGGTTTTCCCTCCAAAATCTGAGGTCTCTGTTGTTTATGGTCCGAGGGCTTCCCTTCAACATGGCTACCTCCTCCCTGCTGACTCTTTACTTGTCCCTGAGAGAACCTATTATAAGTCTCCCCTGTCTTCCTCACAGTTTTTCCCTCAGAATATAGTGGTTTTCTGATCTGAGATATAAAATCAGCGATTTCCGTGGCCTCTTTCAGAGTTTTCGGCTTCTTTTCTTTAACCTGGAATTTTAATTCCCCATGTAGGATAGAATAGAATTGTTCCAACGCTATAACATCCTTCAGTTGCTGGAATGTCTCTATCCCCTCCTGAGACAGCCATTTTTCCAAAAACCTCACCAGATCAGATCCTAACTGTGTGAAAGTTTGGTCTGGCCGTTTGGTAAGTGATCTGAACTTTTGACGCAACTGTTCAGCGTTGATACCATGCCGGGCAAACACCAGTTTCTTAAACTCTGAAAAATCTTTTAACATCTCTACTGGCATCTTGGCATAGACCTCAGCCAGGCTTCCACTAATTAAAGACCTCACAATGGTCATCTTTTCTGACTCCCTGAGAAATCTATAAACGTTCTTTCCAGAAGAGAAAAGAAAACTTCAGGGCAATCTCCCTTCCTGTAAACTGGGAATTTCTTCAGGTCAGCTTTTGACAATTTGCCCTCATCACTTGGATTAACATTATTGTTATTATTTTCATTCATTACTTCCAACTTCCTCAGTTCAAATGCCATCCGTTCTTTCTCTATATTTATTCTTTCTCTATCCAATTCAAATTGTATTTGTTTCTCTCTTTCTCTTTCCTCCATTTCCATTCTCATTCTCTCCCTCTGTGCCTCTATTTCCCTCACTCTCAATTCATATTGTTGGGCTAAGTGCATTTTCCTGAGTTCTGATGTCTGTTCCCCAATATTTTCTCCCTGCACTGAGCCCAATCCTTCTTCAGCCCCCTCATCCACCAGTGGGTCCCTCAGTTCCCCCATTTCTGACGTCTGACTGCGTGTTAGTGGCATATTCTAACCTCACAAGGCTTTTTCCCAATTTCCAAGCCTCAGAATAAACGCACACCACTCTTTTTTTCCTTTACATAGAGTCTGTACTGTACACTGTTGCTGTCCTTCTAGCACCCCCCAGCTAGAAACAGTAACCAGGCAGGCTTCTGCCCCTTTCGCTAGGCCTCTCAGTAAACAGAGTGAAATCACTTTGCTCTACCTGTGGTACCAATCTTAATTTCACACAGCTCTGCATTTCCTCCGGCTCTGCTGTTCACAAATGGGACGTTCCCTCAGCGTAGCTGTCTTTTTGGCTTCAGCCTTATCCCTTCAGAGCTTCACTAAACTCAGGACAGACCAGCCCCACTATAGCCTCTGCCTACTGGGCACTTTTTCCACCAAAAGGTTACCTCAGAGCTTCCCTGTCTAGTCCCAATCTGAAGTTTCAGCGCCCCTCTACTAGACCTGCTCCCCGTGAGCCAGATCCTAGAAGGTTACCCACGCTTTGGCTCAGATTTCCCTGACTAAAAACCCTTGCTCTGGGCACGATTCAGCCAAGGCCTCACTGGATCTCTTCGTAATCCCACAAGCTGCCACCACTTTTATATGTAACGACCTCCTTCCACCTCACAAAGGAAGGTCGCTACGTCACCACACTTCTACACTTCCGGTAGTCTGCCACCAACCATTCCCTGAATTGAGTCACACAGACTGGAATGGATTTAAAAATAAAAGAACTAAATGTTTATTGATTGGTACACATGGATTGGTAAAACACAAATATCATGTAATCAGGTAAAGAAAGGCTCAAGCTTATACAGACTCTCCACACGTGTTCACACAGAACCCAAATCCTTCTCCCTCCTCACCTAAACCATCCACTTTCTATATATACAACGCAGCTCCTCCCCCTGATGTCCCGCCTCCCGACCACTACTGGATGATAACTTTCCCTCCAAACCCTTGAAGGACAGGTGACATCAGAGCTGACTGTAACAGCGTCCAACCCCCTTCTCGGCGCAGGAATACAGACCGAAGGAGACATGCCAGGGGGGTGTCCAAGGAACCGGGTGTCCAGCAAGGGACAGGCATTGCCTCCCATGGGCGGCCCGAGAGGATGGCCTTGGTCAAGCCAGGCTGCCCTCTCTTTTTCTTTAGGCCGCCCTCGGCTTTTTTCTCCTGGGGCTCCCTATCCCACCGTCTGGACTCCCTATTTGCTTGGAGGGAATTCTCCCCCGGATGCCCTTTCTGGCTTTCTTCCGGGTCCCCTTTGAAAACCCAGGCGGTTACCATCCCCTTTCCCTTCACCCTTGAACTCACCTGGGGGTGGTGTGTCTTTTCTCCCCATCCTCATGCTGAGGCTGGGGGAGCGAAGGGGTCAAGAGCCGGCAGCCTCCTGCCCAGGCCCCCGCAAGGGGGGTTGTGGGCTCCCTCTCACCCACCACCCCACTTCCTCACCCACACACTTCCCCTGGAAAAAAGGCAAAAGGCTCTTGGGCTTAAGTAGAGGAAAAATCTAATTTCAGTTTAAAACATGGCAACATTAATATTAATAGGGGAAAAAAGGGGGTGAATGGGGGGTCCGGAAAAGGAAAAGTGATCTTAAAAAGTCATATTGAAATTTCTGGGTTGCTTGGTTCTTCTTCTTGGGGCTTCTGGAAGAGAAAATGGGAAGCCGTGAGGGTCCTAGGGAAGGGGCTGAGCTCCCACTGGGTTCCCTGCTCTGCTCTCTGTGGGGAGACCTGGCCTCCCCCTCTGCTGGGCTGGTTGGCCTCACTCTCCCCTCCCCGACCCACCCACCCTGCCCCACATTCTCCTCTGGAAGATGGCTGGGGTGGAGGGCACAGCTCCCTCTGTCATGAATTTGATTATGAAAACAGAATAGAGTTGTATATCATAGGATTTATTTCAGAGCAGCAACGAAAAAGCTAGAAATCCGCTTGTGTCCAAGTGCTAATTAGAGAGAAAAAATGTACAAGGTCAGTTCTTCTTCAGCAGAAGAAAAAAAAGTCAAGAAGAGCAAGATGACCTTTATCTTACAGTATCTAAACTCCGATGGGCAAGGAGATAACTGGTTAATTTAAGAGAGATGGGAAGAGAGAAGACAGCTAAGAAGATGGACGGAGAGACAGCCTGGATGTCTGCCCGAACGCAGCAAGAGAATTTCTGCCCAGAGGAATGAACGCTAGAGAAAAACTTTAAAAGGATCTTATTTTTCAAATTAACAGTAAGATAGAACTCTGTTTGAAAATGTAGTTAGCTTATTTGTTATTTGGGGTTTTTATAGAGGAAAATGTCTTGTGGTTATGGCTGGGGGTCTTTTGGAAATGATTGTGTAATGATGTCTTGATTTGCTTATCTAAATTCATTTAGTATTAATCTCTATTTTTATACTAAAATATAAAAAGGCTGTTTGTCTGAACGTTGGCTTCTTGAACAGACCGTCAAGCTACTCTAGTTAATTGGCTACTTTAAAATTGATTTATTTAATCAGGCCACGCGCATGCTACCAATTTAGGGTCCTACATATAAGATAAAGAAGAGTAAATCTTCTAGAATTATTGGAGATTGTTTACTTAAAAATCGAAGCAGACTTGGGAGAAAGGGTGAAAAAGTAGCCTAGGGTAAAATTAAAGGACCCAGTTTTACCTGAGTAGGAACTGATCATCCTGGACCCCTCTCTGTTCCGTGTAAAAGCAGTTTCTTAGGAAACGCTTTTATGACACCCTCTGTCGCCCCTGCCCCAAAGGGGAGCAGCCTTCTGCAGCCCTCACCTTCCTGACCTGCATCTAGAAGAACCTGATTTTGTCCGGCACCAGGGTGCAGTCTATCGGCTCCTCCCCAGAGGCTGGCACAGCTCCTACAGAAAGAGAGGCCCAAGTCTACCAGCGGAAACAAACAAACCAGCAAACTAACGAACCTCCTGGGGTTGATCCCTGGGAAGGGGCCAAGTGGATGGAGACCCTAACCCTGACCCCAGCCCCCCTGCCCGAGGCCATACCTGGAAGACCTGAAGGTGCCCGTTTTGACCCACCAAAGGGGAAGGATGCTGGAGCCACCGGGTGCCCTTTGGCCTTCCTCTTCTGAGATGCTGCGATGTTCCTGCAGAAAGAGAGGGGTGTGTGGGTGGGAGGAGGTCAGTCTTGAGACGATTCTGGCAGGATTTGCTCCTCTGGCAGGGGAAGATCTGTCATCCAGCCATGGGACCTCAGCTAGGGCACTGGCAGCTGGACTATGATGCCCATTGCCCAGACCACTGACACCCTGGCCATGGGGGGGCTGACCTTGGCAGGACATGGCCGCCCTCTCGCTCCACGGAGAGCGGCCGACCAAGTGCCAGGAAGAGATGCTGGGGGGGGTCCCTGGTCATCTGCCCCTCCACTCCGGCCGTAGGCCTCCCTTGAGACCGACCGACTGCCCTTACCTGGGCTGGATCTTCTGGGGAGCGATGGAAGGAGGGTTCTTGTCTTCCTCATACTTCCACTTTCGGGGCAGGGAGGCAGGAGGGTTGGGGACAGGATGGATTAGGGTGGAAAATACCCAGGGAGGACTTGCAGGACTGGGAGGAAAGCGAGCAGGAGACATAGGAAAATGATTTGGAAGGGTTGGAGGAAAGGGGACAGGAGAGATAGAGGTTGCATAGGGGCAGAAGAGAAAGGGGCAAGAGACATGGGGAGAAGATGTAGAGGGGCAGGAGAGAAGGGGCAGGAGAAATACAGAGAGGTTGCATGTGTGCCAGAGAGTAGGGGAGAGGATTCAGACAGGCAGGACAGAAAGAGGCAGGTGAGACCGGAACAAGATGCAGACGGTCTGGAGAGAAGGGGCTGGAGGACATGGGGTGAGGACGGAGTCAGGCAGGAGAGAGGCGGAGAGGGAGACCAGGACGAGGAGGACTCGCCGGGAGGAAAGTTTGCCTTGCTCTGCAGAGGGAAACAAAGGCATTCTTAGTGATCAGGAGCCCCCCCCCCAAAAAAAATCAGGTTAAGTCAGACAGGAGCCGAGGAGGCAGACCTTTGTTGTGGTGCAGCCAGCAGCGTCTGGGAATAGCTCCCGGAAAAAGCTGGAACCACCCAGTCTGGGGGTCCCTCTAGAAAATGGGGGACCGAAGGGGAGACCAGGAGTGCTCTCTGTGAAGCAGTTGGTGAGCTCAGAAGGTAGAAGATTGGGCAGCAACTCGATTTTTATACCATCTGAAAATTCACACTGTAACGACCAAGGCCCCCGCTAGAGGTTACCTAGTCGGCGGACAGAGAGTAATTAGAAGTTTGCCCACCCTTATGGTGCTGAGTGAGTCCTGGATCTCAGCAAGGCATGAGCCAAACACCTGCTTACAAGTCTGTCCTAATAAGCACACTCCTGTACCTTAAGATATTTCAGATAGCAAACCATGTGGGTTTTGTAGTCCTTGGACATACTAAGCTCCACAGGTAAGGACTCATTAATTATAATTTGGCCGAGGCAATACCATCATGGATGACCTATGACAGTTTACTGTTCAAGAGACCAATTGATTTTTATAGTCATTGTTTTATTAAAGAAAATAGAAAATTCCATAAAGAAAGTCAGTTTATGCAAAAGCATGCCAATGATCAGTTTCCAGGTTAGTTATGTCAGCAAACACAGGTCCAAAAACACACGTGTAAGCCTGGACAGAGAGCAATCAGGAGTTTGCACATGCTAAAATGGGCTGAGTGAGTCCAAACTCAGCTAGCCATGCTACGACACTCCCTCTTACAAGTCTGCCCACATAAGATGCTCTTGTGCCCTTTCTCTATTGCTGAAATAAAACCATGTGGGCTTTGTAGTCCTGAGACTTATCTTGCACCACAGGCAGGACTCTAAGTAAGCTAGGCCGAGGCAGTACTCTCAGATGACCCTATGACAAGTGTATTGTTCAGGAAACCAATTGAGTTTTATAATCTTTAATTTATTAAAGAATAAGCATGTTACTAAGTATCAAAGCCAAATTAAACCAAAGCAAATAAACTAGCATTGTGCTGGTTAGTTACAAAGATGTAGTGAGGCAAAGAAAACATGAAAAATAGAAAGGTGTTCAAAAATCTTACAAGAACACAAAAAGCCATTAAAAAGAATAAAAACAGTTCCAGTCCAGTAATTCATTAGTAAAAACAAAATAATCCAAGTAGGTTATAAAAAGGCTATAGTCCTCAGTGATCCTGTAGAACAAAAATCCTGTACTAAAAAGAAAGATTCAGTAAAAGTCCCATTGTCCTTAGAAAAGTCCAAGAGTATAGTCCACATGAAGTATTTCAAGAAAAGAAGTTCATAAAGAGTATTCCATAGGTAACAGTCCATAGGAAATAGTCCATGCACAGTCCTTAGGAAAAAGCCCATAAGTCCAAGGGTAATCCAGTATAGTAAAGGTTAGTCCCATGTGTCACGAATGAATGAAGAGTCGGTCTTGAATGACAATGTCCATAGGCAAAAAGTTCCTTTTTCAAGAGTAACTGGCAAGGGCTTATCGCACCTTCCCACGATGTCATCCAATCAGAGTTCGTTACTAGGCAAACAGTCCTGTCGCACCACATGACTTCTTTCCCATAAACACCAGGTGTTATTTGGATTACTGTAGTTTATCAAAGAGTCACAACAATTCCCATCTAATCACACCGAGTCCTTTTCTCAGGCTATCAGAATAGCATTCTCTCTGCTCTCCAAGAAAACAACCTGTCAGCATAGCAAAGATACTTTATACAAAGAAACAAGATGGAACCTCTCTTGCTCATTTCTTAATTACAAAACCCATATTCCTTAAAAGATTTTAACTCAAAAACCCATCTCATCACAAGCCCCTGGAAGATTAACAAAATTTCTGAACAATTTGAGTTCTAATTTTGATAACTGAATAAGATGAGATGCCATAGTTAAGCATTAACAAAATAGAGAAAGATATTGACTTGAACATAAAGTAACACATTTCAAATATAATTCTAAAAATAGCAAAACAATTGTTACATGAGAACTATTATAATTACAGTATTTACCATACATGAGAGAAAATTGCGTTAGACACTTCTACTAGTCTGAAAAACAGAAGAACAAACATGTTAGTATAACTAATTACATCATCACTCTGTATATGCTCAGATAATACTCTAGTCATCAAACAGTAAAATAGTGAAACAATGGTTAACATAACAATATCTTGGTAGACTAAAATACTGACATGAGATGATAATGGATAAAACACTCTATGTATGCTCAGGAACGTTGTCATACAGAATATCAAGAAAATCAAACATCAGAGCTTTAACAATTCTAGCCATTTTCTCCCCTTGCATCTGCACTGAACATTCTAGATAAACAGTGAGCAATTAAGGCCTTCTTTCCAGGTAGATGTTCAACATCAAAATCATATTTTTGCAATCTGAAATACCACTGCATTAATCTTGGGCTTGGATGTCTCTGCTTCTCTAAGAATGTCATAGCATTTTTGTTGGCATGAACGACCACTTTCCTTGTACATAAATATATTCTGAAAATGTGAAGTGACCACAAAATCGAATAAGCATTTCCCTCCTTACAATTAAACTTTTTCTCTTTCTCCTTCAGTGTCCTGGCCACATAAGCGACTGGCTGTAAAAAATTAGTGTCATCTGGTTGAAGCAAAATCGCGCTCAAACCACGTTCTGAAAATGCAGTTTGAATTACCATGAGTTTAGCAATGTGAATTACAATGTTGTCTACATAGGCAATGGCGTAATATAGGTCACCAAGCAACTCATCCACCAATTTCTGAAAAGTAACATAGCTATTTTTCAATCTAGGTGCCAACTTGCTGAGTTGGTAAGTCCCCCGAGGGCAAGTAAATGACGTATAAGGGCGATGTTCCTCTTTAATTAAAATCTGATAAAGACCTCCTTTTATTCCAACCACAGAAATGCATTCAGCGTTTGAAACAATTTCTACTAACGTGTCAACATTGATTGTAGGAATAGTCTCTGTCTCAGTGAACTTATTTAACTGGCTAAAATCTAATTCCACTTTGAGATCATCCTGTTCGCCTTGACACACTGAAATAGTATTGAATACAGCTGTTCTACATGGTTCAATCACTCCTTGTGAAATAAGACTTTCAACAGTTCCAGACACTAAATTGCCCTTAGTCCCTTCTAGGTCCATAGGAACAGAAACAGCGGTCAAACCATCTTTAACTGTAATAGAATGTTTCACCACATTAGACTCTCCAGGTGAATCAGAAAAAACGTTTTGGTGATTAGCTAACACAGACTCCAATACCTGTTCTGGGCTAAATTGATCAAGGTCAAGAATTCCACTATCTTCCTCATCACCTTCTCCATCTTGCTCATTATTCTCTTGGTCTACCTCTGTTACCACAGGTGTAGTGTCAGGAATCTCTGGGTCAAGAAATGCAATGCACTTGTAAACCTGAATTGCTGGTGTTCTTTCTGAATTAACTGTGCTAGCAGGTTTGGTCACAAGAGGCCGCTGTTGCATCAAAGTTCCCTCGGGAGTACTCTGCATAGCCTCAGAAACAGTATCAGCATTCTCACCACTTCCTTGGAAAAGAGGCTGTTGAAAATCAGTATGGTCCCAAACCTCTGCTTTTCTTTCTAAAGATCTTTCTGAGAAGATTAACTGTGGTACTGGGCCAAAGTTTCCAGATATGATTTCAGTCTCTGGAGAAACATCAGTACTTTGTAATCCCAAAAAGTTAGCGCTTCCCCCATCGTTGGTTGTGTTAGAAACAGTCCCACAACCCGACAGGTTTAAATGCAGTTTCTTATCTTGAAGCAAGCTTACCAAATTAGCATCACATTCTCTTGTACCATTGAAACAATGTGAAAGTCCATGCTGCAAAGCCTCTGTACAATTAACTCCTCCTGTAGCCTTACTCAATGTCTCTAGTAAAGGTACTTTATCTCCTTTGGTCTGCTTTGATGTGTTCTCTCCTGCTCCAATTAGTTCCCCCTTATGGAGCATTGCCTCCCTGCAAAGCTGCCAGGAAGACCAAGGAATGCCCTCCAACTTCACAGTATCCAATTTCACTGTTCTCTCTGGGCTGAGAGAAGGGGGGTTGTTTGAGACCTGACATGCATCAAGATCTGCTGACACAAGTCCTAGCAAAGAATTAAGCTGAGTCTCCATTACATCATCCTGCTGGTATCTTTCCCCCACACACGTTCCTTCAGATCCTACAGTTCCCGGTTGCTCAGGCAATTGAGGAACAGTAAGCTGTCTCTCCTGTTCTGACATAGTCACTAATGCTGGGCATTCTCTCAAGTCCGGGAGCAAACGAGATTCTGCCCATGCTTCTAAGCAAAGGCCTTCTGGCAGTACTTCCTCCCTCTTAGCAAGCAAACCCATAGTTCCAGAGTTTCTCACCTGCCCTGGACTTTGAAGAAGGACTGAGGGGTGAGCTGCGCTGCATTCCAATGCACTGAAGTTCTCTGGAGCACTGCAGTTTTCCCTTGCGTCGTCCGATGCTAGTTCCTCCACGGAAACAGCTCGGTGAAGCGATGTCTCTTTCTCCTGCATTCCTTCCTCTGCACGCGACTCCGGGGCCTGTAAAACCTCTGTTTGGATGGATGATAAATCGCTGTCTCCTCTGGAATACTCATTAGAATTCCACTGGGCCTCGTTAACTTTCCACGCAAGCATTTTGCATCTCAGGATCACTCCCAATTGTCTGGAGTGTCCGGTTACAGTAATCCTTAAATGGACCCTGCTGAGCTTGGAAAATCCTTTGCATCAAGCCAGGTTCTGTGCTTAAAAGATGTTTTAAAAGTAAGTTTTCCCGGTAAAGCTGTTTTATCAGCCAATCTTTTTCCTGAATTTTCTGCTTGGCTTGCCTGAAAAATCCTGAAGCCACTTCCAAGATTCTGTCCACGTCTGCCGACTGTTCTTGCTCCCCCATGTTCTGCTGGCAATCTAGCCTAAGCTAGGTCAGCAATAAAAACAAAACACAACTCCAAGGAAAATCAGAATTAAAAAAAATTAAAATCTCCTCTGCACCTTCGACCAACTGCTGTCACTCTGTGATCCTAAGATCAGCAAAGAGGACAGACAGCTGCCAAAACCAAAATAAAATTAAAAATCTTCTCTGCACCTTTGACCAACTGTTGTCACTCTGCTATCCTAAGATATGTGAGAGGACAGACAGCTGCCAAACCAAAATACTGAAAAATCCAAAAGGAAAAAAAAAAGAAAAACGGTGATCAACCTGTGAACCCTAAAGTTACAGAGATGATCAATGGCTGAGCTGGGTGCAGATAGATACCACTAGGGCCAGGTCATCCCGACAGATGCTGAGATCATAGGGCATGACTCTAGGCCAAGCCAGATGCAGCTAGGTACTCCTGACAGATCCTAAGATCGTAGTGGGAGACCCAGAGCTAAACAAAACCAGGTCCTCCAACAAATCCTAAGATTATAGGAGTACGCTTAGGCCAAAACAAGCTGGATGCAAGTCTCAGAACAAGGTAGCCAGAGTCATTCATGTAATCCTAAGATTATGAAATGACACTGCTCAACCTGGGTGCTATCAAAGACTGCAAAGGCAGGGTCATCCCTAACAGATCCTAAAAGGAAGAAGATAATCCCAATAAGTGTAAAAGTCCAAAGTCCATCATTATCTTGTAAAAAGAAAAATCCTGTAAAAGAAATATCCTATTCTATTAATTTTACTACTGCTAATAATCACATCTCTCTAAAAACTAATCCATATTGTCTGATCAATCTAAGCCATATTGTACCCTACTTCCTCATCATTGTCCACAGGCAAAAGTTCCTTTTTCAAGCTTAGCTGGCATATCCCTTATCTTCTTCTTCTCACGGCGTCATCCAATCACGGTATGACGTTGGGTAAACAGTCCTGTTTTTCTACTCCATTCCTTTCCCATGGGTAACAGATGTTATTTGGGTTTTGTTGGTCTGCAATAAGCCACAACAAAGTCCATCTATCTTATCGTGGAATGTTCTTCTCAGGCCTTCAGAAGAGCATTCTCCCATCCTCCTACTAGCAGATACTTTGTTAGCATTGCAGAAATCATCTATCCAGAGAACCAATATGGAATCCCTCTTACATTGTTCCTACTATATAACCGATCTTCAGTACAAGATCTCAACTATATAACCCATCTCATGACACACACAAACACAGATCGGAGACGGGAAGTCATATTGGCAGATCAGCTGGGAGAAACTCCACTGCCCAGGACAGGAGAACAAGAAGCACGGCCAAAAATATACAATAACAAAGTAAGTGGAAGCCTTTGATTTATGAAAAACCTCATTAAGATGAAAAAGAAATGAGAGTGAAAATATTTGACTGAAAGAAGATAATAGCGGTGAATCTGGCTTGCCAGCCCATGCCTTCAAAACGAAAAGAAACTTGACTTTTAAACAGCAGGCTGGTTCAAGGTCAAACTGAGAGAACAGTGAGACGGACAAATCTTGTGTTTCTGGAAAAAATCCCAGAGAAAATAATACTAGCAGGCTTTAAGGAACTAAAATTTGGTGAATGCTGTTTAGCCTGGATCTTTTTCCTTAGATTGTGTGGGACTCTGACAGTAAAATCGTGCTGGGTCTTCAGAGAAGGAGAAATAAGCTTTTGGAAGTAAGAAACAGACTGTGAATCACCAGCGAGATTAACTGAATAGACTGAGGAGTTTGACGAATGGCACTTTGATAACAGAACGTTGCTGGGCTTTTGAAGGAGGAATAAACTTTTGGAAGTAAAAAAGCAGTCTGGAAATCATCAGCGAGACAAATGCAACTGAACAGGCTGAGTTGCTAGCAAAACCAGGGCTGGAGTCTGATGGATTATAACAATATCTATTGGAGAGACTGGCTTCCTGTGTCTGCTGTTTAGTCTGGACTTCATCTTGGCTGGACTGTGTGAGACTCTGATAAGACTGCCACGGTTGTAATTTAAATTATTGGGCTAAAAGTTGATCTATAGACTATAATATCTGGGTAAGAATATTATATACTATAATATATATTATATACTATAATATCTGGGTAAGAATTTCTCACTACTAGTTGCTTCCCTATATGCATAATGGTGCATTATATACACACTGTGCTCTTGTAGAACATAGGCTTTAAAAATGCAAGAACACTGGAAGGTTTATTTATCAATTTGTGTGTACTTTTTCTGTCACACTACTTCTCAACTGCTCCAGCTGCTGATTTGATAACTCACAGAAAATGTACTGATGATATCAAAAGATGTTAATTGACCATGTGTTTTACAGTTACAAATCCAACGTAAACACTCCTGTGTGTTACAAATCGCTGCCTGTTTGTCTGTCTGTCTCACAGAATTATACATGTAGAGATTTGGGGGCAGCTTAGGAGAAGGAGAACTCCAATTTCAAACCTCCACTGCCTTGTGGCTATATCCACCAATGGAAAAGGCTTCAGGAGTTAACCTAGAGGCAAAATCCGGAGCTGGAGTCCCGAAGGCAGCACGTGTCGTTCTGCCAACTCCTGCAACATTGCTGGAACCAGTTGTATTGGCTCTTGCCTTTCCATTGGACCATTTCAGCAATGTGGAGAGGGGGGATCTGCTGCTTGGGTAACAGCCTATCCTCCATATTACCTTACCCGGGCTTCATGGTCTGGAGAGGACACTCCTCGATTCAGAGCATGTTACCATAGTCTCTCGAGACTGAAGGATGCCTATGCTATGCTGGGTAAGGGGGAGAGGAAGTATCCAGAGGAGGTTGATGATGATGGGTTTGGTTTGTTGATAAAATAGTAGAAACTAAAAAGCATTATTTGTACACTGGAAAGATGGAAATGGCCCCTGAAAAAGCAGATATCAACTGTTGGAGACTTTACCAGAGAGAGAATGGCAAGTTACCATACAAATGATAATAATAACAGGATTTCAGCAGGTAAATGAGCGTCTTAGCCAGATAGAAGATTTGATGGAAGAGAAATCATCAGATGTTAAACATCAGTTAAAGGAACCTATATTAACTCCAGAACTGTGTTCATTGTGATGCCAGGTAATATAGGTGGGATTAAGTGTTACCCAGTAAGCTATTTAGCTACAACAGTCAGAAAATGGGAGGTTAAAAATCGGATTACTGTCCTGAGTTTGTCCTTCTCTTCCAAAAAATGGAAGAAAACAGAACCACGGAAACAAAATCACATATTGAGAAAATACGAGAAGTGATTGAAATGTATACTTTTTCAGGTGTATACTTTTTCCAAGACAAAAGGAAATTGAAAGAGGGGATGTATTTCACAATTGGTCTCGGTTTCCTGATAGTGTTAGAATAACTTAGATTCAAACCAAAACATAATTGCAAGTTTAAAGCTAGAAGGTAATCAAACAGTTAAAAAAGAAGTAGAAAGTTGATCTATTATTGAAAAATGAATAGATTGGATGATTGTATATTCTGTGTTCTCCTATCCTCAAAACCCTTTTTCCATCCCTTCCACTTCCTTTCACCCTTTGTATTCCCTACCCTATCCCTAGTAGTTTAAAAATAAAATTTAATATATATATATATAAATAAATCAGACAGGAGCCCAGGAGTCGTTTGGCCCCCACCCAGGCCCATATGTCCCCCCCAATCCACAACCCGACAGGCAAGGCTCTGGAGGAGGGATGGCCTGCCTTGGGGAGGAAAGGAAGATGTGGGTCCAGAGGAGAGAGAGAGCAGCCATTGCTCCCCCATGTAAACCACCCCCCCAGATGAGGCCAAGGAGCTTTCCTCCGGGAAGAGGGGCAGCTCACCCGGTGGGAGCCCCCTGGCTGCCCCTCTTTTTCCTTCTCCCTCCTTCTCCCTGCAGAGAAAGGGGACCTTCCCACTGGTGGGGGTCTCCTCCAAGCCTTTGCCCTGAGACTTTGCCTGCTGCCCCCTTTTCTCGAGGGGTGGCCTGCAGATACCTGTGTTGTGGGCGGGGGGAGGTCTTGGCCATGTAGAGGTGGCCAGTCTCCCAGCCCCAGGAGACCTCGGGGGGACAATTTTCAGGGTCAGGGGGGCTAAAGCCCCCCCGGCTTCCCATTTGGTTCTCTGGCCACCATAGGGTGGGCCTCACTCCATAAGTGTGCGTGCCCCATGGCCCTTCGTGGAGGAGGATGGTGGGGGATCGGGGGTAGCGGCACTGACCAGAAAGAGGGGCCCCTCCCAGGCAGCACCTCCTTCCCCCTCACACCCTCTTGGTGCTCCTTCTCCAGGCTCAACCCTGGCTCTGCCCTCCCCCTGGAGAGATGTGGGGGCAGGAAATGGGGAGGAAGGGCCACCTTGGGGCCCCCCAGGGAGCCCAGGCTGAAGCCGAGGGGGTCTCTGCAGGAGACCAGCGCTTCTGGCCTCTCTCAGGGGCCAAGAGGCTTTCGAGCTGGCATTGCTTTGTTGGGGGGGGTCAAGGCAGCATGCCCTTTCTTACCTGTCAGGATGGGGGGGGCCTCCAGGAGACGTGTGAGGCCGTGGTCTGTAGTGGCGGGAGGGTGACGGGCCGTGGCAGGCTAAGCCGGAGGGGGATGCGGGGCCGGAAGAGGCATGGGGGAGGTGGGGGCTCGTAGGGGAACCTGCGCCAGTCCTCCGTCAACGCCCAGAAGGCCTCCGCCGGCCCCACTCTGGCCACCTGGGCGACCATCAGAGTGAAGGCCAAGGTCATGGCCATAGTCGCCGGCAGCAGCAGCCTCTGCTTCAATAAGAGCAGAGGGGGGTCCCTCAAGGGTCCTGCCAGCAGCACGTAGTGCACCAACTGTCCCTGGGCGGCCGCCTCGTTCGCTGCTGCCAGCATCTCCCGCACTTTCTTCTCCATTACCCCGTCGGGGCGGGCGGCAAGCTCAAGACCACTCCCCGGCACACCATCCGGAAGGAAGGGGACAAGGAGGAGGAAGAAGAAGAAGGACATGGGAAGGAGCAACAAAGAGACCAAGGACCGAGAGGAGCGATGAGAGCAGGAGCAGGGGAAGTGACCAGGAGCCGCCAAAGCGGACTGGCCAGAGTGGCAGTTCAACAGCCAGTCTGCACAACTGGAGGTGGGGCATCTGGTGGGGCATCCCGAGCATCGCTGGTTGCTCAGAGCAACGGTGAACACTTCGGCCTTGGGTGTGCGTGCCTTCATTTAAGCCCCGCCCCTGGATGTGCACACCTGGCTGGGATGGAGGATGGAGGCTGACGTGCTGACCCAAGGCATGCTGCCGCCTGAGATTAAGGGGTGGAGTGGGGTATCAATGCTTCACTGCGAAGAATTGCAGAGAGGGTCCTCAGAGGCAGGAGGCAGCTGAGGGAGACAAGGCCAGACCCACCTAGATGGCTCACGCCTTTCTGGTTTTGCACCCTCCCTTTTCTGGCCACTGGCCAAGAGGGTCACACCCACCCACTGACCCCTTGCCAGAGAAATGACAACTCTGAGGACTACTGGGGTGTCACCGTCCATTTTGACACACAAGCACTTGCTGCCACAGCACCCAAGCCGCCCTGCCCGAGCAAAGTTCAAATGCCGAGGGGCAGCTCCGTGGATTCCTCACCAAACCCTGTTCGAGTAGCTTACCTTTCCACAAAGAGCCGGGCTTTTGTAAATCTCATCGGTCTTAGTTGCACATTGAAAATCGAGGGACCTTCAAATATTCTATGGATCCTGAAAGCTGCGCATTGCTGCTGGAAAACTCTATACTGATAACTCTGAAGATTGCATGCCGGGGGGGGGAGCTCCTGACAAACAGAAAAGCTTGGGGCGCTTTTACTGGCGAATGAGAGGATTTCCCCCCCCCCCCAGTTGTGGTCTACTCTTGAAGAAGGACTTCAGAGGGACCTTCTTGTTTTAATGTGATGTTTCGGAGATCATGCCTTTACCCGGTCTCTGTAGGTTGGAGCAGACCTGGCAGCAAAACAATGGGAACGACGACTTTGTAATCCCAGTCGCTGGACTAAGTGCCCTGCGTTGTGTGTTCAGATTGGACAAAAGCCTTTGGGCCCCTCCCGGTTGCGAAGACGGCAGCTGGTTTCCTGCTGCTCTGGAGCATGTCCCCCCGACACAAGTCTGCAGCAGGGTTTCCTCCTCTGAAGGAGAAGGGGCAGGAGAGATTATTTCGGGGGGAGGGAGAAGGAAGAGTGGGAGCCTGGGTGGTCATTTGGATGACAGGGCGCCAAAGTCTTTGGGTCTGCAGGATCCTGGGAAATGTAGTATGTCTCCCCTTGCCGCCACCCACCCCCCACCCACCCAGGAGGCATCTTTTCCCTCTCTTCCCCCTCTCATCATGACCATCTAGGAGCATCTGGCTTTGTTTTGCATCACGGGGTGGGATGGGGTGGCTCCATGGTGGGCCGCTGGTATTTCCCCAAAAGTGGAGGTGGTGGGGAAGGCTGTGTGGCGAAACTGCACTTGGAAGGTACTGCCGGTGCCACGGTGGCTTGCAATTTGGGGTGACTCCTCTCAGGTTTCTGCCATAGCTTTCTTCCATACCGTTGGAACCGATGGACAGCAACCCTTTGGAACCGTGGGACAAATAAGACATATGGATGGAGGAGAATGTCTCTATCCGGATGTAAACAAAATCCCTGGGTGTACAGAGTGTTCACCCAATTAAGCCCCGGTTCATAGCCATAGGGCGAAAGCCACCAGGGCTCATCTGAGTTCAGAGGCAGCTTCTGTCCTTCCAGCTACTCAATGAGGTACAAAATCATGCCCTGATTTGATCAGGGAAACCAGAACCCAGGACCCCTGGTCTTAGAATCATAAAATAGTGAAGTCGGAAGGGCCTCTAAAGCTCTCAAGTCCAACCCCTTTCTCAATGCAGAAAAACAAGTCAAAGGATATCTGCCCGGTGGTTGTCTCGGTTTCTCTCGAAGGCCTCACCACCTCTCGAGGTCATGGGTTCCACTGTCATACTGCTCTAACAGTTGAGAACATTCCCCTGATATTCAGCTGAAATCTGACTTCCTGCAACTTGAGTGCATTGTTGGCTGGATTCAAGGAGGTCCCGCAGTGAGATGGAAAGGAATCTGCAGTGGGTTGAGCATCATCAGCTCCCTACCGATGAAGGCTCCCCCGGTCGGCTTGGAGCGGAAGACTGGGGAGACTCCAGATGGACAAGAACAGCCCGGGAGGTGTCGGGGTGGCCAGTGGGGTGATAAAGACAGGCTTGGGAGGCAGGGATTCCACCCCCTTCACACGCAGATGTGGGATCCCGTGGAAGGCCTTCCGCAATGCCCGTCCACCCCATGACGGTACAGGAAGGCAAAACCGGGGACGCACACGCAGGAAAAGGAAAAGACCGGGCGGGTCGGATGGAAAACCTCCCATGGGCTTGCTGTTTGCAAGAGAGGTTGCTGTCAGGCAAGGGGGACATCCCAACTGGGCTGGATGATTAAATCAAAGCTCTTGGTGCAGGCAATGGGTCCCCAAACCCGGAAAGCTTGCTCAACATTGGCGCAGGCCCTTGCGCTAGGCAGCGACCAAGCACACACACATACTGTCCCTGCCAGGCCTGTCCATCGTTATGAAAAGTGGGACCCAAAAAGGGTTAGAAGCCACCCAAGGCCAACTGCCAAGGAGTTTGGGAAGGAGAAAGAGGCCCTCAAAGAGTTCCCAAATCCACAGGCAGGGGAGATTTTGATTGAGATTCACTCTTGCCTCTTCTGAGGGGCCATGAAGTGGCATCCCGGTGAAAAAGATCCTACCAATTAGCCGTCTCCAAGGTGTCCGGTCCTCAAGAGCCCTGCTCTGTTCTCTGCCCTCAGCTCAAGCCTGTGGCTTCCTTTAGGGAGCCCGTCCATCGCTTGGCTGGCCTTCCTCTTTTCCTGCTGCCTTCCTCCTTCCCCAGCATGACTGACCTTCCCAGAGGCTCTCGGCTTGTCATGACGTGCCCAACAGACAGGAGTTTCCAGTCACTCCTTTGGGCTCCTAGGGAGGGCTCCAGCTCGACCCTGGGCCCCTCTGGCCAGGGCTGACCTTCCATCAACCGGGGGTTCCTGGACAACGCTTGAGGGCGGATTGCAGGGCACCCCCACACCAAGAGAGACCCTGCAGTGGGTTGGGCATCATCAGCTCCCTCCCGATGAAGGCCTCCTGGTCGGCTTGGAGCTGAAGACTGGGGAGACTCCAGACGGACAAGAACAGCCCGGGAGTTGTTGGGGTGGCCAATGCTTGGGAGGCAGGGATTCCACCCCCTTCACACGCAGATGTGGGAACCTGTGGAAGGCCTCTCCGTGTGTGTGTACCGGGTGGTAGTAAATCCCATCCTTGTAAAGTGTGCGCTTTTATCAGCAGCTGTCCCCCAGCCAGGTGCCTTCCAGATGTTTTTGGGCTCCCACACCCATCTGCCCCGGACAGCAGGATCAATGGCCGTGAATGCCGGGAGCCGAAGATCCACTGGAAGGGACTCAGCTTGGAGGTTTGGGGCGATGGGGGGGAGGCTGGAGTCGCTGGAACAGAAGGCCTGTAGAAGGTCAGCTCTTTCAATGTCGCCTCAACGTCATCTAATCCTGGCTTGTCCAGGGGAAGATACTGGCGAAGACGGGGCATCCTATGGCCATCCAGGTTGGAAAAGAGGGACGTATAATCCTGTGGAAGTCTACTCCTAAGAACCTAAGAAGAGCTCCGCTGGATCAAGCCAAGGGCCCATCGGGTCCAGCTTCCTGGAGCTCACCGTGGCCCCACCAGGTGCCTCTCAGAGCACAGGAGTCCACGAGAGACCTCTCTCCTGATCCCCCTCTTCCCCTCCATCTGGCCTTCGGAGGTCCCTGTGATGAGATGGGTTTTTGAGTTAAAATCTTTTAAGGCATATGGGTTTTGTAATTAAGAGATGAGCCAGAGAGGTTCCATCTTGTTTCTTTGTATAAAGTATCTTTGCTATGCTGACAAGTTGTTTTCTAGGCGAGCAGAGAGAATGTTATTCTGAAAGCCTGAGAAAGGACTCGGTGTGATTACATAGATGGGAATTGTTGTGACTCTTTGATAAACTGCAGTAACCCAAATAACATCTGGTGTGGTATGGGAAAGAAGTCATGTGGTGCAACAGGACTGTTTGCCTAGTAACGAACTCTGATTGGATGACATCGTGGGAAGGTGCGATGAGCCCTTGCCAGTTACTCTTGAAAAAGGAACTTTTTGCCTATGGACATTGTCTTTCCAAGACCGACCTTTCAGTCATTCGTGACCTACTCTTCAGCCATTCGGGACTCACCCTAATGTCTTTCGAGACGGACTGGTGGCCTACTTACATGGACTGGTTCCTATGCTTTGCTGGATTACTTTTGGACTTATGGGATTTTTCTTAAGGACTGTGCATGGACTATATTCTATGGACTGTTACCTATGGAATATTCTTTATGAACTTCTTTTCTTGGAATACTCCATATGGACTATGCTCTTGTAATTTTGTAAGGACTATGGTATATTTACTGGATTTTTCTTTTCTAAGGACTATGGGACATATAAGGGATTTTTACTTTTGTTAAGGGATTTTTATTCTATAGGATCACTGAGGACTATAGCCTTTTTATAACCTACTTGGATTATTTTGTTTTTACTAATGATTTCCTGGACTGGAACTGTTTTTATTCTTTTTAATGGCTTTTTGTGTTTTTGTAAGGTTTTTGAACTCTTTTATATTTTTCATGTTTTCTTTGCCTCACTACATCTGTGTAACTAAACAGCACAATGCTAGTTTATTTGTTTTGGTTTAATTTGGCTTTGATACCTAGTAACATGCTTTTTCTTTAATAAAATAAAGATTATAAAACTCATTTGGTTTCCTGAACAGTACACTTGCCATAGGGTCATCTGAGAGTGCTGCCTCGGCCTAGCTTACTTAGAGTCCTGTCAGTGGTGCAAGTTAAGTCTAAGGACTACAAAGCCCACTAGACCTTTTCACAATAATATCTGAGAATACCAGGGTGTTCTTATGTGGGCAGACCTGCGAGAAGGAGTGTTGTATCAAGGCTAGCTGAGATTGGACTCACTCAGCCCATTTTAGCATGTGCAAACTCCTGATTGCTCTCTGTCCAAGCTTACACGTGTGTTTTCGAACCTGTGTTTGCGACAGTCCCTTCCTTCGAAGCCTGGAGACGATACATCCCCATCATGGCTTGTCACCTGTGATGGACATCTCCTCCAGGAATCTGTCCCATCCCCTCTTGAAGGCCTCTAGATGCCAGATGCCTTTAAAATCGTACGGCATCAACAAGGGAGAAAGACAGCTTTGGGGGGGGGGTTGAGGAGATACGTGGCAAGAGATAGACTAATTCTGGACCCTCCCTGTTAATCTTTTGACCTCGACTTGTTTCCTGAGATTGTACAAAAGTGACGAGGGACTGCAGTGACATTAAATAAAGCTGGATTTTATTCATAATATATAAGCCCTTTTGTCTTAAACATTTGGTATAAGATTTGCAATAAACCATTTGGGAAGAAAAGAGAGAGGAAAGGCAGGCTTGGCTTCCCAAGATGAAGGCACTTTGAGAAAGAGAGCAGCAGAAAGCTGCCTAGGAGGCACCCAATTCTGAGAGAAATTCTCAAAAATATTTCAGAGGCTGGCAGAACTGGCCGTCTGGTGAGTCCAGCAGAAACGGTTTGACAAGGTGGCCGCCTCGGATCACGGCTGGTATTTCTTTGCAAGGCTTTCCTCCGACTGGCCGCCGGGACGGCTCAACCCAATTTGCAGCCGGCCTTTCGGCTGCTCGGTTTCCCATGTGGAAAAATGCTTTTACCCAATTAAAAGCTGGAGCAACCCTACCAGGCGGCCTCGCATTTACAAATCTGGTGCCGTTCCCAGTGCTCGAGGGACTCTCCCAGGCCTTGGTTTGGCTCAAAATCCAGGTGGAGATGCAGGAGCCCAAACCCATTGCCTCCCAGCAGAAGAGGAAGACACACCCACCAGGCAGGGCAAACCAAACAGAAGCCAGCCCTCTCCGCCCTCCTGGTGCCAGAGAACAGGGGCCAGATAATCTCCTTTTGGGGGGGGCACTCCTGAGGCTCCCTAGTAGGTGTGAACCAAGGCCCTTTTGGCTGGGAAACCTGGAAGAGAAACTTCTCCAACCTATGGGGAAAAAATGTGGAATAAAAAAAGGCTGAAGCGACTCAATCTAAAAACCTTCTCATGTGTTCTCCGGGTCTCTCCCTGTTTCACAGAAAAAGAGTGGAAGGAAAAGGCTGGGCTTCCCTCCTCAATGCCACCTCAGCAGCCAAACAGGCTTTCACCCTTGGCGGCAGCAGCCAGACCTTCTCTCACCTCTACCTGCAAACAGCAAACAGCAGGGAACATTCGAAGGGTCCCCCCCTCTCGTTTCCGGCATGGGGGTCTTCCAACCGCGAACGGCTGGGAGATGGCGCCGAGACATTTCAGCTCAAAATCCTTGAGCTTGTTTGGAGGTTCTAGCAGGGGAGCACAGCTATCGTATACCCTTGACCGAAGAATGGTACACTCCTTCTATCTGGGATGGTCGTCCTCTTCCACCGAGCGCGCAGGTTCGGGAGGGACGCACATGGAGCGGTGAGGGAGGAAGGGGACACCCGCCTAGCCAGCCAGATCAGCCGAATCAACCCTGGTGATCAATGGGGTGACAGATGTCGCCGCCAGATCGCCCTCACATCCCACTTTGCGTCCCTCCCCTACACCCCACTCCCAACTCCCAACTTCTTCTTGGTTTGATGCAGACTGCTGGGCTGCAAAAAAATTCATTAGACAATTCTTCCGCTCACTTCAACCCAACCCTTCCCCCGACAGGCTGAACCTCTATTTCTCGCTCAGGAAAGCTTGCACCTCCTTCCTAGAATCCAAGAAACACTCTGCGGCTCAAGAAAGCTGGAACCTACTATATCACGCAATCCAAACCAATAACCATAAACAATTCTGGGCCCTGGTCTCCCGCTCATCTCCTCTTGTTGCTCCCTGCCCGTTGACTCTCATATTTATTTTATTTATTTATTTATTTTATTTCTATCCCGCCTATCTGGTCGTACTAGACCACTCTAGGCAGCTTACAACAAACAGGAAAGATAGGAAAGCAAGTGGTCAGAATTAAAAGAGACAGTTGGCCTGCACTAATATATATACTGTACAGTATGATAATTTCCCCTTCTTTCCAAGAAACGATTGACCTGGATAAAAAAACCAACCACAGGCACCCCCCACAGTAAAAGCACCCTAGTGCCCAACCTGCCTTCTACCCTGTGCCACCTGCCCAGCTGATACATCAGCCAAGGTTTCTGTAGGTCACCAAAGCAATGCCAGGCTGCCTCAAGGGGTCAGGTGATCAGAGTCCTCCCTGGGAAAAAATACTTCACTGCTTCAAGCCCATTCCCTCGGTAGAATCAATCCCAGAAAGACCAACCACCTCCCCACATGGGAACAGTGACCACCAACTCTATACAAAGGCAAAACCTCCTTGCTGTGTAGACACAGGAGATCTAAAGAGAGTGCCTTTGCACATACAGTTGTCCAGCATGGCCTTCAACTGTTGATTTTCCTCAGTCAGCCGTTGATTTTCTTCAGACAGTTGCACACACTTCAAGCAAAGTGCAACAGGCCCACTGCCTGGAACAGCCCTGGGAATCTGTCCAGCTGCCAGCAAAGTTCCCCCTGCATGTTTCTCCATCAGACCGATACGAACTGGGAGCTTTGGTCTGGGCATCTCATTTTCTGCACAGGATGCGTTGCGCCCCAGACCAACGTAAGCCAAGGTACCACCAGCTACGCCTCCTCTAGTAAGGTTAGGGGGTGCCTGAATGGCTACAGAGGTGCCCTTGTAGCAAGGCAGTTTTGTTAGGCACTTCTTCATCTCATCAGGCAGTTGTTTCTGTCCCTGAAGCTGGCTTGGCCGGGGGCATCCTGGCCTCTTCCCTGGCAGGGCTGAACCCCGGGGCATCCCGTGAGAGGCCGGGGCCCGGATGGCTCTGAAACTATTCAATGGAGGAAAACAATGAAACCTATTACTTCAATCCTAACTAAGAATGGCAAGAGATACAACTGGGGTTATCCTGTTTTTTTGAAAATATGGAAGGATGGAACCCTACACAAAATACACTCTTTTGACGAGGGAAAACATTTGTTATTGGCTTGGGGAATTTGGGACCAGAGTGTGCAAGAGACAAGCAAGCAAGTGGCTCTGTAAGGACAGCTGATTTGGAAGATACCCTCAGAAGATTTTTTTTTTTGAAAAAATTTTGATTGGAAGAGACTAAGGGAACCATTGGATGTTGATATAATCTGGCTTTTTCCCCCCTCCTATTTTCTTTCTTTTTCCCCCTGCCTATTGTCCCCTTTTCCCTTTTTTTTAAGACAGTTAATTTGAAAAAGAAGATACCATTAGAATTTTTTTTTTGATTTTTGAATTTTTTTTTGATTGGAAGAGACTAAGAGACATTATAGGATGCTGGAATAATCTGTTTTTTTTTCTCCCTAATCTCCCTACTTTTTTTCCCTCCTGCCCATTGCCCCTTTTTTCCTTTCCCCCCCAATTCCCCTCCTTTCTTCTTCTTTTTTCTCTTCTCCTCTCTCTTTTCTTCTTCTTCTTTTTTTTTCTTTTTTCTTTTTGGTAAGGGGGGGGAATTTTGGGGAAAACTCTGTTTTTTTTGTTTGTTTGTTTGCTTGTTTGTTTAATCTCTCTTCCTTTTTTATGTTCTTTTTTTAATAAACAAAGAACTTGTGTGTTTGTTTTGGGTTTTTTTCCCTTTTTCTAATTATAAGCATGTGTTTTACAAGTATGTGCACACATATATGGGTCTAAAAAAAAGAAGGAAGAAAAAAAAGAAAGGGGGGGAAGTTTTGGTTATTGTTATTGTTTTGTTTTGTTTTGTTATTGCTCTGGATTGTCCGATTAAGATGGGATTGAACAAATAAAAAAGGGAAGGCATTTGGATATATATATGTGAATAAATATATGATGTGGGGTGAAAAGGAGGTGGAGGTTCAGCTGGGGTCCAGACTGGTGGGAGTGGCGTCTCCCCCCCTCCCAGATCGCGTGTTCAACATTAGTGAGACGCGGGGAAGCTGGAGGGAGGAAAAATGTTTATATGTAGGGAGGAAGGGTAGGGATAGAGAATTAGAAAGAGGTAAATTTAATTTTTTTAGTTGTTTTTGTTTATGTTTTGGGAATTGCACAAAGGGACCAACTAAGAAGCAAAAGATTGAACAGATATGGGGAAAAACATAAGAGTAGCCACTTTAAATGTGAAAGGCCTAGGAGCTGTATTAAAGTGAAGGAAAATAGAATTATTATATAAAAAAAGTAGAGTTGACATTATCTATCTACAAGAGACACATCAATTAAAGGATGGAGTCAATGAATTGAAATTGCAAAATATACATATATATGAAAAAACATTTGGGACATCCAAATCTAGAGGGGTAGCAATATTAATATCTAAACATTGTGAATTTGTAGTAAAAGAAGTAATAAAAGATAGTAATGGTAGATATTTGATAATCCAAGGACAAATGGGGGAAGAAGAATACACATTAGTAAATGTGTATGCACCGAATATGAACCAAGGAGAATTTTACAAACATGTTATTAAAGAAATGGAAAAAGTTAGGAAAGGATATGTGATTATGGCAGGAGATTTCAACATGGTCTTAGATAAGTTGAAAGATAAATCTACACATAAAAAAGATGAATTGCATAAAAGGGATACCCCCCTAAGTAAGATAATAAATACTACCGATCTGAAAGATATATGGAGAGAATTGAAGGGAGATGAAGGGAGGTTTACATATTATTCTGCGGTACATAAAAGTTACTCTAGAATAGATTTTATATTTATATCACAAAATTTAATTTCAAAAGTAGTAGACACAAATATTAATGTGATAAAGATAACAGACCATGCATTGATGGTGATGGAAATAAAAGTGAAGAAAGATTATAGAGAAGCTAGGAGATGGAGGATAGACTCCAATATTCTTCAACATACAGAGGTGATAGACAAAGTCAAGAAAGAATGGTTGGAAATATGGTCATTTAATGAAGCGGGTGGGAATAAAATAGGTGTGTTATGGGACACCATGAAAGCTGTTATGAGAGGAATTGCTATAAGAGAATCTTGTAGATTAAAAAGATTGAGAGAAGGAAATGTAAAAAGGATTGAAGAATCATTAAAGGATTTAGAAACTAAATATTTTATAGATAGAGACAATAAAAATTATTAGAGATACAAGCTAAAAGAAAGGAATTGGAAAGCTTAGAATTAGAAAAAGTACAGAGGGACCTGATATACACTAAAAGGAATTTTTTTGAACATAGTAATAAAAATTCAAAACTTTTAGCTAGAATGGTTCATACCAAAAGAACAAAAAACAACATTGGTGTGATTAAAGATAAAACAGGAAAAAATTGCAGTTTAATGAAAGAAAAATTAAAGATTATACAAGATTTTTATCAAAATTTATATAAAAGTAATAGTGCATCAAAAGAAGATATAGAAACTTATATTAAAGAAAATGTTAAGAGTGAAATATCAGAGAACAATAAAAAAGACTTAGATAAAGAAATAAAAGAGGAAGAGATTATAGAGATAATTAATAAACTAAAATATGGTAAAACCCCAGGTTTTGATGGATTAGGTCCGGAATACTACTTTACTTTAAATAAAATACACAGCAGAAGCCAGTCATATGAACACACACAGACACACATACAGAGTTGCTACCAGGCTGCCTCAAACCAGCAACTGGTTCTCATCACAGCCAGTAACCAGCAAACCTGTTTTCAGAGGTGGAAATTGCCACCCTCCCCAGAAAGCTGGGAGAAACGGGCTCAGAGAGATTGCTAGGAGGAGAAAAAGTGACTTCCTGGCTCCACCCTTTGCCACTTCTTAGTGCAAATAACATCCGGGGGAAGTCAGCATGGCAAATCGGGATGTGGCAAGAAGGTGAGACCAGGAGGTGGGGTGGGTAGGGAGGGACATCCCAACAGAACAAGCATCTCGCTCTGCTCTTTTCTCACCTCTTAGTGTTTGAAATGCAACCTCAGGATGCCAGTTTCTCCGCAGCTTTGGCACTGAACCAAGAATATAGGTCACCATCTTGAAGAAGCTATAAAGAGCTTGCCAGCTGCTATGATATGTAGTAGAGAATCTTTGCTAGGAAGGGACAAAACGGCATGCCTCGTAGTGTGTCAAAATGGCCCTGGAGGGGGTGCCAGAGTTCCGTTCCAAAAAAAGGCCATATCATTCCAAAAAGGCCATATCGTATGGCTCATGGGAGCCGGCAATGTGATGTAAATGGAGCAAGGAGGCTCTCTGGAATGCAGCTACAGATGCAGTGGCGCATCTGTACAGTGGCACTTCCTGTTGCAGCCCACCTGTGTTCCTCATCATCCAACCCAACAGAAAATAGTCATTGTAAAAACAGCAGCGTCTCTCCCCTCACCATTTCACCTTTCTCCCCATTGATCCAACAGGTTCAGATAAAATGTACTGGGTTGCAGAAATAGATCCAGCATGCAGTGCTCCCAGCAAACAGGTGCATGCTGGGGCCGGTGGGTAGGGCAGGCTGATGGAGCTAGAAGAGGGGAACCAAAATGCCAGTCTCCAAGCAACTGGGGTCCAGATGAGCCCACGGTGTTCATAAGGCAAGACGTCTAGGTGACACCAAAGGCTGCTCAAGGGGATAGGGGAGGAATCATCCACTCATAGGCAACGTTTCACACAGGCAAGGCCCAGCATCACTATATAAACCATGCACTCAAAACGTTGCCTCCTTTGGCAACTACATTTTGCACCTCCAAGATTCTGGATACCTCCCCATTCTCTTTAAGGACAGGACTTCAAGTAGCAGTAGGCAAACTACCACTCTCAAAATACCAGACTGCAAACCCAAGCATTCATCTGCAAGGTAACCAATACTGAGGGATGCTAGAAACCACAGTCCAGCACAATCTCTGGAGAGCTGCACATGGCCCACCCCACCTTAAACGGAGCGTGGGGTTCTGGAGCAGGGGACATATGGGGAGAGGGAGGTCAAAGGCTGATGCTACGGTGGTGTTTGAAAGGGTGAGGCTGAGCACCACGGCGCTGTTCCCGCTCTTCAAGCTCATCGCTGTTGAGACTGGCAGCGTCAGACAGGCCCAGAAGGTGCTCCACCGAGTCGAATTTCTGCAGGTCAGAGGCAATGGTCTGGAAGCTGAGCACTGAGAGGGTGTCAGAAGAGGTGGCTGGTTCAGGAGGTAGGGCCATATTTCCGTACAGCAAAATCGGGCTGGCTTCAGCACCCACTGGGGAAGCCCGCCGTCCAACTAGACGCTGGAGACGCCGGGCATGGATCTGCTCACTGATTTGCTCCAGGTTCCGCAAAGCCACGGAGTAGCGCATCTTCGCCTGGGCAACCTGCTGCTCCAGGGATGTTACCCTGGCCTTGTGCTCCTCAAGGATTTGGTTGAACTGAGCTTTCAGTTCAAAGTAAGGCTTGCTCTTCACGATGACACGCTTCAAGGACTTTTGTAGGGACTGGACTTTTGCCTCAGCCTGCTGGCACAGCTGAGTAACACGCTGATGCTCCCTCTCGCTGCGCAGCCGCTCCTCCTCAGCTTCATTCACCTTGCACGTTGCATGATTGAGCATCTCTTGCCACGTGGGATCTAGCCGGTTCTTGTCTGCCATGACTCCCTGCTCAGCCACAAAAACCATCTCACGAGCCGCATTGTGTTGAGAGTTCTGGTACTGTACTGAATTCCAGTACAAATGCACAGCAGAAGTGCCAGCCGGTTCAGGCAGAATTAGCTAGAAGTTTCCCTTTGTACCCGCCCCTCACCAAACACTAGCACTCAAGAATAACACTCAGGAGGCCTTTTTATATAAAAGAAAGAAATCTATATTGTACTCACGAAGATAAGCATTTAGAAGGTTTCAGGTAGATACAGGAATAAAAATAGCGAATACAATGTTCTTCTGTTCTGGCCCCACGTGGCTGGAGGGGTCTCCAGGCTCAGTGGGCCGGCATGGAACCTTTACATCTTTCCAGGTGAAGAGCGTGTACAAGAATGGTGACCAACAATGGTGGTTGAATCACCTCATGGCCAGGAGGGCCGGAAACAGGGGTGGAGCCTCCCTACCCGGGAACAACAAACTCTCTAATTGGTCAGCATGTAAACAAACAAACAAGTTAGTTTGTGTTGTAGGCCCTTCCCCTTTGAAATTTACATCTAGATTGCTTGACCATCCAACACCCCTTCTCAATCTAGCATGCTAAATTTCAACAAGTCCCATCATGCTTCGCAGGTTCTGGAAGCGATCTCTTGGTAGAGGTTTTGTCAGGATGTCTGCTGTCATCTCCGTGGACGGACAGTAGGTCATCTGAATGGTACCCCTCTGGACCAGGTCTCGCGCTAACTCATGTCTCACACTAATGTGCTTGGTGCGCGCGTTCATCTTTTCTGCATGCGATAGCCTGATGCAGCTTTGATTGTCCTCCATCATCTGGAACGGTGTTCCTCCTTCTATCTCGAAGTCCGTCAGCAGCTTCTCCAGCCATAGCAGTTCTCTGCATGCTTCTGCCGCTGCAATGAACTCTGCTTCTGTGGAAGACAAAGCTACAACATCCTGTTTACGACTGCCCCATGAGATAGGACCATCCCCATACATAAAGAGGAAACCACTAGTGGATTTTTGATCTTCTGGATCCTCAGCCCAGTCTGAATCTACCATTCCCACAAGTTTTGGGGTGTCACTAGCTGGCAGTCTTAGCTTAAAGTCCATGGTCCCTTTCAAGTATCTAACTACTCTTTTTACAGCTGTCCAATCACTCTGTGTCGGTGAGCTGACTTTTCTGCTCAATATTCCTACTGCAGTGGCAATATCAGGTCTTGCAGTAGTTGTCAAGTATAAGAGCTTCCCTATAGCTGCTCTATACTGGTTATTGTCGGGCAAAGGTTCTCCTTTCTCTTTACTTTTGTAAAAATCTGTAGACATTGGTGTAGCAGCACCATGGGCATCCTGCATACCTAGCATATCTAACAGTTCAAGTATCTTTTGTTTCTGACTCAATAAATATGAGCCATCTGCTGCTTTCTCAATTTGAATACCCAAATAATATGTCGCATTTCCCAACTCCTTTATTTCTACCTCTTTGCTCAGATTCTGTACTATACCTCTGTACTCCCCTTCTTCATGGGTTGCTACTATGAGGTCATCAACATAGGCTAGAATATATGTGTAGTGTCCGTTCCTGTTCCTAGTATACAGGCACTGATCTGCTCTTCCTTGCGTGAAGCCTTGCTGAAGTAGCATTTTGTTCAACTTCTCATTCCAGGCTCTGGCTGCCTGTTTCAGTCCATAAAGGCCTTTCTTCAGTTTGCAGACAAAGTCGGGGTGCTTCTTGTCAATGAAGCCTGGTGGTTGTCGCATGTAGAGGTCTTCTTCAATTTCACCATGAAGAAATGCAGTTTTGACATCTAGATGCTTGACTAGCATCTGTCTGGATGCTGCAATACTCAGGAGCATTCTTATAGTGCTGTGTTTCACAACTGGAGCAAAGGTTTCATCAAAGTCTTCTCCATACTTTTGAAGAAATCCTTTGGCGACTAATCTTGCTTTGTAGCGTTCCACTTGTCCATCTGCTCCCTTTTTCTCTTTGAATACCCATTTGCATCCGATTGCTTTCTTTCCTGCTGGTAACTTTGTCAATGTCCATGTTTCATTCTTGTGTAGGGCTTCTATCTCCTCTTTCGCAGCTTGTTTCCATTTGGCACCCTCTTGTGCTGGCATTTGTTCAACTTCTTCCCAGGTTGTTGGTTCATCTGTCTGCCACGCCCTTGCAAGGTAGGACAGGCGAAGCGGCGGCACACCTCTGTTGGACCGTGATGAGCGTCTGACCTCTGGTTCTGGAACCTCTGGCAGCGTGGTGCCATCCTCTGGTTCTGCAGAGTTGTCAACTGCTCCATCCGTATCCCCTTCTGTTGGTGTACTGCTCTCATTCTTCATCTCATCGTCATCTTCCTCTTCCTCTGGTTCGTTTTGTGAGGGCACTGGGATAGGTATGTCTAGGAGAGGTTGGCTGTATTGATTCTGTTCATCAGAGTTGTCTAGCACAGTCCCTCTCTTGTCAGCCTTCCTTTGTTCATCAAAGTGAACCACGTGCCTTGTACTGACCTCACCAGTTCTCAGATTCATGACTCTGTAACCCTTGACACCTGAATCATACCCAATAAGAATTGTTTGTTCAGTTCTAGAGTCCAACTTATGCCTTTTCTCTCTGGGAATGTAAGAGTATGCAATGCTTCCAAAAACTCTAATGTGTGAGATGTTTGGGACTCTACCATGCCAAAGTTCAAATGGTGTTTTTGTGGTAGCTTTTGTTGGTAGTCTGTTCTGAAGGTAAGTAGCAGTTATAATAGCTTCGCCCCACATCCTGGTGGGTAGCTCTGCATCTGCAAGCATGCATCTAGTCATCTCCAGAAGAGACCTTAGTTTTCTCTCAGCTACTCCATTTTGTTCTGGTGTGTATGGAACAGTCCTTCTGTGTAGGATACCTTGTTCCTCAAAGAATGTCTGTGTGTGGTTTGAAATGTACTCACCACCATTATCTGACTGAAAAGCCTTAGGTTTTCTTTCAAATTTGTTGCTCACCATGGCCACGTATTTCCTCAGAAGGTTGTGGGTTTCGCTCTTGTCCTTCAGTAGGTAGGTGACACAGTACCTTGAAAAATCATCCAGAAAAATTAGAATATATCTGTTGCCTCCCATCGATGGTACATTAATTGGTCCACATAAGTCAGTGTGAATCAAGTCTAACACTTTTGTGCTTCTTTGTTCAGTACTTGAATGAAATGAGGGTCTGACCCCTTTTTCTGTAAGGCAACTTACGCACCTGGATGTCTTGTTACTGTCATGTGGCTTTACCTCAAGTCCTTTGACCAGGTTCCTTTTGTGCAGTTCCAGGATTGCACTTGTGTCTCTATGAGCAAATCTGCGATGCCACAGGTCCAGGCTGCTCACTTCTTCTTGCACCGTCTGCGCTGTGTTGATCTGCACCTGTTCATCTAAGAGACTGACTTTATATATGCCATTAGATTCATAAGCTTCCAAATATATTTCATTGTCCTTTTCAACTGTGCATTTTTCACCATAAAAATGTACATCAAAACCCTTTTTCGCGAGACTTGACACACTGAGCATATTGCAGTCAAGGTTGGGAACATAGACCACGTCACTTACAGTAGTTTCATAGACTGCATTTGGTGTTAGACACATCAAAGTTCCAGACCCCTTGCCTTGCACCTCCACACAGTTCCCATCAGCCACCTTAATCTGCCCATTGGCTGATGAATCAAAAGTTTTAAAAAATGTTTTGTCATGAGTAGCATGCTGTGAACATCCACTGTCAATAATCCATGAGCCTCTATTTCTCTGGTAGCTCGGTGTAACTTCATAAGCTATAAATGCACTCTGTTTAGTTTCTTTCTTTGGCCTTTCTGTAGCTCTGTCCCTCTTGTGACCAGAAGCTGCATTCTTGCCTTTGCTAGCTCTTTGTTCAACTTGGTGAGAGCTCCCATTGGCTGGAGCCTCCTTGTGGGCGTCACAGTCCCTTGATCTATGTCCTTTCCTCCCACAAGACCAGCAGCTGATACGTGATTGGTCGTGGGGCGGAGCCTTTCTATGGCTCCTGTTTTGAATCAGGTAATTTGATCCACTTGCCTCTTGGGAACTGAAATAGCCTCCTGCCTGGTTTCTGCATTCATCTCTCAGAGCCTTAACACTGGCATCAAAAGACAACTGTTGTGCATTTACAACTGAGGCAAAAGCATCAAAACGTTCTCCTAGGGATGCTAGCAGAAATCCCCTTTTCATCCTATCAGGCATTTGATGACCAGATGCAATCAGATTATCTGTAATATTTAAAAATTCAGATATGTGTTTTTCACAATCCTTCTTATTATTTAAGCGGATCCTGGTTAAATCCTTAATTAATGCTGCCTCAGTTTGATGGCTTGCAATCCCAAAAGATTCCTCCAGATTTTTAAGCATTTCTTTTGCTGTTTCACAATTTGCAACATAGGCCAATTGTTCATCAGTTAGGTTGCGAAAAATTATTGTTTGTGCAGTTATATCTTTCTTTTCCCATTCTACTTTAGCTTTGCTTTCTTCTGGTTTGTCTGAATTTAAGCAATCATTGAGCTCCATGCCCTTAAATTCCAGTAATAGTCTTTGTTTCCATCTCACAAAATTAAATGAGGTTAAGGCTGGCAATTTAACTTCCTTCTTTTCTGCCATTCCTGCCTCCTTTTCAGCACAAAATCAACAAGCAAACAATAGCAAACTCTCTTCAGCTAGTTTGGTATATTGAGGGGGGGGAGAAAAAGAAACGCAAGATACACTTGGAAAACAACAAATGCCCGAAAAATACTTCTTAGCTAATCTTTTCCTTTTTTGCTGGCTGTTTAGTCATTCTGGGCCCATGACCTGTTGAGAGTTCTGGTACTGTACTGAATTCCAGTACAAATGCACAGCAGAAGTGCCAGCCGGTTCAGGCAGAATTAGCTAGAAGTTTCCCTTTGTACCCGCCCCTCACCAAACACTAGCACTCAAGAATAACACTCAGGAGGCCTTTTTATATAAAAGAAAGAAATCTATATTGTACTCACGAAGATAAGCATTTAGAAGGTTTCAGGTAGATACAGGAATAAAAATAGCGAATACAATGTTCTTCTGTTCTGGCCCCACGTGGCTGGAGGGGTCTCCAGGCTCAGTGGGCCGGCATGGAACCTTTACATCTTTCCAGGTGAAGAGCGTGTACAAGAATGGTGACCAACAATGGTGGTTGAATCACCTCATGGCCAGGAGGGCCGGAAACAGGGGTGGAGCCTCCCTACCCGGGAACAACAAACTCTCTAATTGGTCAGCATGTAAACAAACAAACAAGTTAGTTTGTGTTGTAGGCCCTTCCCCTTTGAAATTTACATCTAGATTGCTTGACCATCCAACACATTGTGCATGCTCACTGCCCGTTCATACCGAAGTGCAGCTTTCTGGGTCTCCTGCTGTGCCTCCTTAGCCAAACGCCTGGCCTCGTAATATGGGCGCGCTTTCTCAATGCAATTCCCCAGCTGAGAGCCCTGGGCATTGAGCTTCCTGGCAGATTCTGACAAGATCCTCCGGTACGTGGTGCGGGCTTCATCCAACTGCAACTCCACCCGATTTATTTCCTCATTGGCCTGATTGAGGTGTTCCAGCTCCTCCTGGATGCGAGGATCAAGTTCTTCCTCTTCCTCTTCTTCCTCCTCCTCCTTTTTGGGGGGGCTTTTGGCATCTCCGCCACCATCACAGAGGGCTTCAGACCCAGAGGTCCTCTGTTCTTCTCTCTCTTCTGTGGGTGTCCGCAGCTCCCCGGGAGGTGTCTGTCGCCCATCCCCCATGTTCATGCCCAGCACCAACCGTTGGTCGGAACCCTCCATCTCAGGCTTCGTCAGCCCCTCTGCAATCCTCAGGCTCCCTGTGCGGGTGGGCTGGCCTTCTCACAAAAGAACAGGCGCCATTTTAACACCAGGCCCATTTGCAGAGAACCAGCATGAGGCTTCTCCTTTCACTGAGATGCATCTGGCACATGCGGAGAATGAATGTGGTAGAATTTACTGCTGCAAGCTAGAGAGCAATGATGCACATTTGGAGTGTCAGATTAACTGAATGCCTTCGGAAAACTGTGGAGCTCTGGCCCTAGAAATTCCCTAGTTGGCACATACAGCAGGTATGCACGCATGGAGGGGGTGGAGAAAATTCCCCACCAGGCATATCCTCCACCCCCTCTCCCGTGGCCCACCCTTAAGACGCTTCTTCAATGCAGCATCTAGCAGCAAAGACCAAGGAACTGAAGGAAGCACACATAGACACAGCTTCAGGTCCAAAGGCAACCCCCCTCGCCAACCCCAGCCCCAACCGGAAGCGGAAGTCGTCGGTCCGGAATACTATAAAACCTTTAAATCAATATTGATCCCTAAATTAAAAGTGCTTTATAATGAAATCTTGGAAGGAGAGAGGATACCAGATTCATGGAAACATTCATTGATAACTCTTATCCCAAAACCTAATAAAGACCTAACAGACCCGAGTTCATATAGGCCTATTTCTTTACTAAATCAGGATGCAAAGATATTTACAGCAATACTTGCAAATAGAATTAATAAATTTATTATAAAATATATCAAAGAGGATCAGAATGGTTTCTTGAAAGGTAGGCAAATGGAAAACTTAACAAGGAGGGTTTTGAATATTATACACAATATAGAAAAAAATAAACTGAAGGCAGGCATTTTATCATTAGATATATTTAAAGCATTTGATTGTGTGGAATGGCCAACATTAAAGACTTTGTTAAAGGGTTGGGGTTTTGGAAAAAAGTTTAGGGGGATAATAGATCAATTATATTTAGAGAATACTTCTGTAGCAATAGTTAATGATGGGATGACAGATCAAATAGCTCTTGGCCGAGGTAGTAGGCAAGGTTGTCCTCTGTCTCCAGTTCTGTTTTGCCTGGTTATTGAAATGTTGGCAAATGTAATTAGGAACGATGATTTAATTGAAGGTATAGGAGAAAAGAAGACAAAGATTAATTTATTTGCGGATGATTCCTTATTGACAGTGAAAAACCCGTTAGAATGTATAGATAAAATTAAAACACACTTAGAAAAATTTGGAAAAATAACCGGATTAAACATAAACTGGCAAAAATCTGACTTAATGTTGTTTAATTATAGTAGAATAGAACAAGAAAAGTTTACTGAAAAACATGATTTTAAAATATGTAAAACAATTAAATACTTAGGAATAGATTTAGCGAAAAATATTCAAAAGATAAAGGATTATAATTATAACAAACTAAAGGAAGTAATTAATAAGAAACTACAAGAATATGATAAGTTCAAATTATCTTGGTTTGGAAAGATTGCATTGGTAAAAATGAAAATTTTACCAAAAATTAATTTTCTATTCAGAATGTTACCAATGCAGTTAACAGAGGATGAGTTGAAATATTGGCAAGGAATAGTTAACAAATATTGTAATGAAGGGAAGAAATCTAGAATAAATAAAAAGTATTGGTATAAAACAACAAAAAAAGGTGGTATAGGTTTGCCAAATATAAGAAACTATTATTTAGCTAACCAACTGAGGTTTATTGGTGAAATTATATATAATCCGGAAAGGTTAATTTGGTGGGAAATAGAATCATCAGAACTACAAGGAAATATAGAAAAATATTTATTTGCTAAAGGTAAGAAAGATAAAATAAGTCAAGTTAATAATCCTTTTTTAAAGACACTGCTAAATATATGGTATAAGTATAAAAAGAATTTATGTTCATCATACTCTCCATTTAGATTAGTGACAGAAATAGAAGATTTTCCTACCAATATGAAGGTGTATATGGATTTATTTAAAGAAGAAAAAGTGATTAGACTGAAAGATTGGCTGTATAAAATGAGATCGATAGATCAAATGAAACAAGTATTTCAAAACAAGACTATTTCATGGTTGAACTATGTACAAC